>NC_073711.1:14555807-14859527 GCF_023634085.1 Falco cherrug
TCCAGGAAGGGTCTGGCTCCTTTATTTCAAAGTTCATACTAGTAGTTACTCATTGGGCTTTTTTATACACGGGTATTATCTCTTGAAGTGTTTTCTTCTGTTCCTTGACATATTTCTTTGTGCTGCATGCACAGAGTTTGCCTGCTTGGGGACGTATACTGGGTCCCAGAAAGGGCAAGTCTTTCCTTATGGGCTTGGTAGAATTAGCTGCTCATTTTTCTGTTGTAAAAACAAAAGAAGGGTTAAAATCTGCAAGACAGGGCGATGCTGTCTTGTGTTTCCAAACACCTTGTGGCACAGCCTGCACTGAAGGAGCAGGAGGTGTTAGCCCCCATGGCCAGAGGAAGTAGTGAGGGTGAAGCAGCGTGCCTGCCTGCAGCAGCTGCCAAATCCAGGCCAGCATGGGCAGAGATGTGTGCCTGCCAAATGACGCTGATATCAAATGATTACCAGAATAAGTAATAAAATCTTTTTTTTTTTTTGCTAGAAGTTTAATTGCTAGAGGTTTAATTTTAAGACAATTGAAACAAAGGAGTTCTTAATGGTTAATTCAAGTGATAAGTAATTCTGTATATCATGCTAAGCACTTCATTGAGTATCAGTAAATCCTTTGTCCAAAAGAGTAACTTCAGAAGGAAGCACCCCCACAGAGAGATGAGCTGGCTGGGAGTTCATCACGAGGAATGAGCTCAGCAAAAACTAGGGGAAAGATAATTCCACAAGGGGTAGCTCACAACCACGACCCATTGACCACTGACTCAAGAAATCCCCCAGACCCAAAAAGAAGTTAAGACTGAGCATGTGAACTAATTAAAATGAGAAGAGGAAGAATTATTTGGCAAATAGGAAACTGAATACTAAGAAATGAAGGAATTAGGTAACTTGTAACCAGTGAAGGCTGATGTCTTCGTAAGCTAAACTGTATAAATAGTGTAAAGTTTTGACAGTCGCAGAGCTAGGCGTTTGTGGTGACCACCTAGCTCTCTGCTTTGTGCAAACTAGAATAAAGGAGTAGAAATACCTCGCAGTGAACTGGCACTGTGCACCAAGTAACGAGCCCACCTACGGGACAAAAGCACAGTTGGAGCATCGGTCCATGAGCTTCCATCCATCCCACTTATGCTGCAAGGTTTAAATCTAAAGGTAGTGATGGCTGTGCCACCTGAGAAACAACAGGAAAACAATGTTTTACAGAGAAACATTTGAAGAGATAGATACAAAATATAATGAATGTGATTTTCCATGACACAGGTTATCTGGTCTCTTTGCGCACACCAGCCTCAATTACAACAATGTACATAGGTCCTTCAGTTACAGGGAATTGCCTTGAAGTCGCAGGAGTTAATCCATTTACGTGACTCTGTCCTGATGTAGGACACCAGACGGATGCTGGACATCAGCGCTAAGGCCTTCTCTCACATATCCTGTGCTGAGGGCAGACAGTGGATTTACCACTGACAGTCACCTGCAAGCATACCACAGATATGCATCTGTTAAGAGCTGCAACATTATTGGGGAGATCTAGAGACTGGGATGGCTGCAAGAGTGTTTGCCAGGATTTTAACTATGCATTTGCAGTATTTTCCTGACATTAATAACAGCAGTTGATAAAAATGTGACTATGAACATTCAGGCATCAGAAAGACCTCACAGTGTTCCCGTGGTGTAGCCCTTAGCCCTGGCAATCCTTGCAGGATTTACTGCACTGCAGCAGTGCCCATTCTCCCGATGCCAGCATCACCCTGCGAGCACTGTGCCAGGGAGCAGCAGCCCTCCACGGGTTTGCAAACTGCTTTCCAAATCAGGTCTTCAGACAAAAAACTCCAGCAGCCTGTATGCTAAATGCTTGGGGGCCTGAAGCTGCTTTGGCTCTAGAGGCAGAGTGACTCTGCAGGGGATCTGGCAGCAGATACCCGCCCTGCCTGCAGTGTGACTCTTGCATTCATGCATACACAGTCCCCCGCAGCGGTGCCATCTGCACGTGGGAGTGCCATGGCACTGTGGAATCACCCAAACCCAGGTGGCAGAAGGGGGAGAGGAGCCTAAGGATGCCACCCTCAGCATGGCACCCAGTGCCAGACCCCCTCTTGCCCCTGCTTCCCAATGCCTGCCCCAGTGCCAGGGAAGGGGGAGCTCCATTTCCACCGCATTTCTTCCCCCACGGCAATATGTTTTTCCAAGTCATTATGGCAGAAGCAGTGGTGCTTTTCGGTTGTACCAGAATTACCTTTCACTCCTGCCCGAGGAAGAGCATAGCAAAATGTTGTTTGCTCTAAGACACGTGAAGGAAGATAAGCACCAAGCAGCAACCTGAGCAACAGAGCAAGCTCCTTCCCAACAGACACTGGCCTGCGCCGAGACCCGTGCTTTGTGCAACGAATCCGTGTCCTTCCCAGAGATCTTACAAAACAAGATTCCCTTAATTCCATGGTATTCAGGATACAGAGCTATACTCATAGGAGTTAATCTATTTAAATTACCCTGTGATATATACTCAGGAAAACAGAGGTACACCCATAAGAGCTAATCCATTTAAAATTGATTTTGCCTTCCAGCCTTTCTGAAATATCCATGCAGAAGAGTCTGCGAGCCTCCTGCATTTCTCAGCAAAGAGAGCAGCCAAGTCAATCTGTGCATGGGGCAGACCTCAGCTTGCTTTACTGCAGACACGCTGCAATCAGTATTTCAACTGGTACACAATAACCAAACTGCTGGAAATGAGCTGAGAAAAGCCACCAGGGTCTTGTCGCTTGCAGAGAGGGTCAAAATAACCCGAGACCTGCTGCAAGGAGGAGCAAGTGGAAAGGTCCAAGGGACTCAGCATGCTCAAGCTCAGCCTTTATGTGGAAGAGAAATAGCTCCGAGTTAGTTTGCTTTACCATCCCCGGGAGGGAGGCATAATCCATTTTTCCTTAAGGATGGCTTTAGCTGTTGGATAGCAGTGCTGGGATGTGCTTGCTTTCCCCTCAGAGTATCGAGCCCACGCTGTCCCGGGGGAACCAGTGGTCCCAAAGCCTCCAGTGGGGTTTGAAACCAGGGCTCTGCGGCACAGCCAGGCTGAGGGGGGCCCAGCCGGGCTCGATGAGGATGAGCGCTGGTGTGGGGGCTTCGTGCTGCGGCCCCCTGCCCAGGTGCTGGGGCATCGCTGTGCCCAGGGCCAGGGCTGTGCCCTCGGCGGGGCACCTCGCTGGGGGCTGCCTCTGCACCCCGCCGCAGCCCACCGCAGCCCGCACCTTGGGTGCAGCGCGCTGCTTTGAAGCAAAAGCAAGCGGACTGCAGCCAGGCAAACCACTTCTCCCCGATTTTTACACCTGTAGCCGTGACCCTCCGCTTTCTTCGCTACAACCCGGTTAATTTCTTGCCCCCCCGATATGCCCTTGCTCTGGGGGATCCCCCGCAGACCGCTGCGCATCCCGACGGGCTGGGGATGCAGCCCCCGGGCCGCCCGGTGCCGGGAGCCCGGGTGGCGACCGGCAGCGCACGGCGGGGCCCCAGCGCCACCGTCTGGGGACGCGCCCGGGGCCGCCCGGCCTCCCGCCGCCCCGCCGCCGGGGGTCTGCGCTCCGCTCCCCGGCGCCCCTCCCCGGGGCCTCCGGGCGGTTGGCCGGGGTGGCACACGGCTGGCGGCTGCGGCGAGCTGCGGAGGGGGGCCGGGGCCGGCGCCCAGCCCGCTCCTCCGTCCTGCGGAAAACGGCCGGGATTGCGGCCGGCTTGCTCAGGAGCTGTGCCCGCTGCAGCCCCTCGCCCGGCCCTGTGCCCACCGTCATTTCAGCACATCGTGCATCTAACGATGGCCGTGCTGCCCCCGGGATGCTGCTGCCAGGTCAGGCTGGCCACTGGCCATCGCTCTTGGCGGTTGTTTCCACTGCTGATGCTGTCCGGCAGAGCAGCAGCCTGCCCTGACGTGCGCCCCAGCCCCACCAGCACACCGTCAACCACTAGGTAGCACTTCATATGAGATGTCTTTACTGACTGCTATGCAACCCTGCATGGGCAGCAAAATACTGTAGGCACAGGTTATGTTCTTTCTATGGAGTGAGTCTGTGCCCACAAACAAGCGCAAAGTTGATTTTCCAGCATGCCTTCTGCCCCAGGATCTGCACCAGCAGTACAGGACTTTGCCTTGCGCCCTGGTTTCCCAGTCTGGCTAAGCAGGGCTCGGTGAGAGTGGGATGCAGGCACTTTTCCAGGAAAGGGCATTGCAAGCAGCTTGGCGTAAGCTGCTCCGGCACAGCTCCGAGTAGCCCTGCGATACACATCCAGGCTCTGCACTGCAGGTTGCAGCGCTGGAGCTACTACACACAGGCAGGGACTGTAAGGTTGAGCTGACTCTCCCGCATCATCTGCTCATCCTGCTCCCCACAGCGGGGGCATTGAGCCTCTGTGCTGCCTTTTCAGCCGTGGAAAGGAGAGCCGAAAGGAGAGCCAGTTGCACTATGCTGCTGTGATACCTCAGGAACGCCCAGGAGAAGCAGTATCTACAACCACTACACACCTGCAATCATCCCCCGTATCCCAGCACCTTTGCCCATACTGCCTGCCTGGGGACCTGCTGACTCTGGTCCCTACTCCTCTCACTCTTTGCTGGGACCAGCCCTTGCTCAGACCCCTCCAGCCTTGGTCCCTCACTGACCCCTTCTCCCACATCTTCTGGCCCAAGACTAAGACCCCCACCCCACTCTGCCAGGAGATCACTAATGCTCAGCATTGGATTTTTTTCCTGCAGCACTTTCATCTGCATCCCTGAGTTCTGCTCTGTCCTCAGGGACACCCTAGATGCCAGCAGTGCCGGTGCCAGCCGCTGCCAGGGCCAGGGGCTCTGCATGCAGTGGTCCTTTGCTCTCACTGCCGAAAACGCAGCAAGCGCAAAGCACACAGGGGCCAGCAGGGATTTAGATCATGCCAAATAGTTGCCATTTATTTGTTACAAAGCAGATGTTCAAAAAAGGTGTGTTTGCAAAGACTCTTAAGTCTTCTGTTCTTGTAGGTAAAGAATCAATTTTTTAAAGGCTTTTTCCAAAAAGAACTGTAATTTTATTTGGCTTGATCTCTTTTAACATAAAATGGGGTTTTGTTTCTTTGTTTCCTGATCAGCTCCAGCCCAAGGAAATCACATCCAGGAGGAAGGATGCTGCTGCAAAGGAAACCTTGAAGGAGAAGCAAGACATTCCGTAGCACACCTCTCCAAATGCTGCTCATACCAATGGATATTCTGAGAACAAATTACCATATAACTTTAGTAACATGCCACGGATGTGAGTACTTTATATCTGCTTATAAAAGACTCCTCTTGTTATTTATTGTCCCTTTCAGGATGAGCTGAGGAAGGAAATGGGAAATTGTACTCTCTGGCATGTCACGAAGGTGGCTGAGATGTTGAGGAGGAAATGAACCAGAGGCCAGCAGAGAACAGCACCTTCCAGCCGAACCCCGCAGGGTGGGTTTGGCCTGTGTGAGGAGCGAGGCAGCTGTGGAAAGACTCAGCATTCCTCAGATGAAAGTTTAAAACCAAATCAGTGCAGCAGGGAGCATTTCTTCTGCTTCCTTTCATAACAACAAACTCCTGCTAAGCCACAAGCTCAGACAGAGGATCCTACTGTGGAGCTGGAGATGGTGACAGGCTCCCAGTTGCCTCACACTGATGGTGGCAAATGCTCCATGTTGTCCCCAAAAGCCAGCAGTGATGTGTCCCTCACTTCTCCAGTGAAAGCCACTGCTGTCCTGCACTCTGGGATGCTCAGAAAGGAGGGCCAAGCAAGCTGCCTTCCTGCTGGAGTGGGCAATTCCCTCCCCTGCTAAATAGGGGAGCAGACATAAGTAACCCTCTTGTTCTTCCCAGGGTTGGCTGGAGCACAAGTCTGGAGGAGGTTTTTCGTTAGCTTCCACTCCCAGCTGCTTCCCTCCCACTGCCAGCACAGCCAGAGCTGGCACGATGGGGAAAGCTGGCCTTTAACACCCCACGGCGACCTCCAAACACCTACCTGAGAACGCGCCTTGCCTCTGGGCTGGCTCTGTGCAGAGGACATAGCGTCCAGTCACAGCCAGATATTTATGTGGGATTTCTTTCCCCATAACCAATGAACGTTTGCTGGAACTCTGACCCAGCGACGCATTATAACCATTAGCAGGGCAGTGATTGCTATGGGTGCGTAGAGCTCCTAAATCGCAGCAAGAAATAGGTGATGGCGCAGCTTCAGTGCCTTTGCTGCGAGCAATAGCAATGCCAGTCCCACCAAATCAAGCACCACAGGATGTCTGGGATGAACACACCACACCCACACAGGGTCCAGGCAATCTCTCCAGGGTGAACCCCCAGCTCCAAGCCACCAGGGCCCAGGGCCATAGCAGGAGCTGCCTCCTTTCAGCAGAAAGCAGAATCTAAAGTAAGTTACATCTTCTTCACTGTTTCTTGGCTCCAGACTCTAAAAGTTCAAACTGGTTTTGTTTTTCCTGGTGTTAGTCATGCACACAGATTGGGAGCCTAACCTGTAATTCTGGCTTTGCTGCTGCTATAAAACATTCACACTGTGCTTTTCTAAACCAAGAGCAGAAATCTTTAATTTAATTCCACTAGAGGAGTTTTATCTAGGACTATGACATTTCAATTACTTAGTAATGCATATTTAACATTTAGCTGTACACATCCAAAATTAAACCAAGAGAAGGAAAAATGTTGTATATAAGCAACTACAAGGATTTTATTTAAAGCCAGTGAAAGCTGTAAATTTAGAACAAAGATCTAAACAAAGACTCTGCGGTAACCCCTTTTTGCCTGTTAGGCTGTATGATTTACGAAGCTCTGTTCCAAATTAAATGCTTGAGATTTCCATTTCTCCCTAGTTTTGAATTTTGGGCTGATGAGGGACAGAAAAGTCTCAAATATTGAAAATTTCCTCAAGATGGGAAAAACATTTCTGCGGGACACTGGTTCTAGTCTGGAGCATGCAGATGTTCCTCATCCCCAGGGATTCAGCGCGGCCATACAGGAAACCACTTGGGTTTGTTCCCATCCCTGCTGAGGGCCAGGTGTGCTGGTTTTCAGCCTAGCAGTCCATAAAATAATGGGATAAACAATGTGCTGGTAGTTTTACCTCTCACACAAAGAACATAGGCTCATTGTTGCCTGCTTTGGCTGGATATCCCTGTATCTACAGGTCCCCTCCTGGTCTTCAGTGGGGCCAGGAGTTCCCTAGGGCAGGGTGCTTCTCCTCCCGTGCTAGTGCGGATGCTGGTCCAGCGAGGTTGCTCATCTAGAGCTTGGCATTGCCATGCTGCAGTTTGTGAAGTGCTTGATGTCTTGGCTTTCCTGAATAACTGTGTCATTAAGAAATATCTTCAATTTTATATTCTTTAACATTGCTGCTCTCTGAATCGCCATAGATTGTTGTTTATTGCCCACTGCCAGAGAGGTTTTTGCTCCTCTATAAAGTAAGCACAATAAATCAGCCTCAAGAATTCCCAGAGCAGTTTCAGCTCCCCCAGACCCACAGCATGACTCACAGTTGCAAACAGACAACCAGAGCTCCCCAGTAAACCCCTGCTTCTACACTGAAGTTATTGCTGGATACGGTTTGTTTTCATGTCGTGGTCAGCACTGGGGATCTCTAGCCTCTGGCTTAGCCCCTCCGAGCAGGGTGTCGCAGGGGACACAGGGGGGCTGACATGGGGCCCCGGAGAGCCCACGGAGTGGGTGCCAGGTGGGATGGAGCAGTGGGTGAGCAGGGGAGAGCTGGTGAACAGCAAAGGGGTAAAGGAAGAAATCCTGCCAGGCTGCAGGGATTTGGAAGCAGCTCTGCGGAGGCAGCTGTTCACGGGGGAGAGGAGCTTCCTGGCTTGGGCTTGCGCATGCACACTGGCCCAGCACGTGCAGGACACAGCTGGGTTTCTGCACTTCCTAAATATTTCTGGGATTATTAATATTACTTTGTTTAATTACTGCAGGGTATTAAGGGAGGCGAGAATGAAAATGCAGGTGTCAGCAAAGGAGCTGCTTTGTTTTTTCTCACCCAAAGCACAGCAGGGAACCGGAGCTGCTGGATAAGCCACAACAATATCAAGATTAGAGTCTCGGGGCTGCTTTTACAAATGACTATTGATGTCTCTATTAGCTTCCACAGCAGATATCAACACCTGTAGAAGGAAAGAGATTTACCCCCACTAATAATACTTTCTCTGCTAGTGATGGAGACCAAGCCAAACGCTGTTAGCTTTGTCTAGGAATGAAACATCCAGGACACATAGTGCCCTTTTAAAGCTCAGGTGTGAAGGTTGTGCTAAACTCCCCACCAGTGAGATAGGCAGGCTGCTTCCCTGGCTGCCAGAACATAGAATGGCGTTAGTGTGGTCCCCAGCAGTCTTTAGAGGAAGAGTAAATACTGAATTTCATAAATACAATAACACGTAATAACATGATAATCATTTCCTTAATGCTTGTGCTATTAATAGTAGATATTGACCCAAATGTGGGAATAGCCTTATCCAGTGTTCTATCATCTAACATTAATCCTTATCAGCTTTGTGGTTGTGTACAGGGATCTCCCTCGGGAACGTTTCCTGTACACTATTAAACAAACAAATTGCTTCTGCTGGCTATAATTAAAGACATATATTTGGTAGCAAAGGGGCACAAATGGAAGTGTACGTCAGGAAATTGCTGCACCCTGTGTTACCCTTCAAATAGAGCACAATGGCAGAATAAGGCACACTCCCTGCTGGCAAGGAAAAAGCAGAAAAGAAAATAAGGCTAAACGCAGATGGCTGCACTGCAGTCTCTAGGGTGCTCTGGAGTTACCACAGCAAATACTTTGCTGATCTGGGGGGGCTCCAGCTCGTTTGACCCCAGCACCTCTGCTTCCCACTGCTGTTACCGCAGCTTTTACTGCCACCCTGCATCGACACCTCTCCGTCACCACCTGGTTTTCTCTGCCTGTCTCTGCCCTCTGCCAGCATCACTTCTTGCGCCAAAGAGGACAGCTCATCTCCAGGAAGAGGGCAGGTGATTCAATGAGTGTTAGGGGTTTTTTTGTCAATTCTTTCCATAAAAGCTCAGAAGGCCCATTTCAGACTGCTCTCCCACATCTGGCCAGCCAGGTTCATGAATATTCACCACGTGGTGTTTCTGGGCACTGGGAAGAGCAGCAACGGACTGTTTAATTTCCTTTGGGATACAGAGTCCATGAGGAGAAAAAGCAGCAGAAGAAGGTAAAGTTACGAGCAAATAGTAATTATCATCAAAAGCACAGATATAAACTGGGGTTAAGCTGATACTAAGGTTGAGGCAGAAACCATGAAAGCAGGAGAAACCAAAGCCGGGGCTGCCATAGCAACCCCGCCTCAGGCCAGGCGGTTGGGCATGACAGCATTTCCCTGGGACCTCCCAGTAAAGGCCGACGTTTGATTGGCATTTTAGGGACAGGTAACGGAGCTGATGAAGAAAGCGGCTGGTGCATTTGTTCAAGAGGATGCAAGCTTTGAGGGAAGAACTGGAAACCCAGTCCTGGAAGGTGCTAATACACACCCCAATAAATCTGGGCTCACAAGTGAGGTCACACATGAAGTCCTGAGCCCACAGCCCCAGCAAGCCATGGGACCACTAGAAGCTGGTCAGGATAGCAAGAGTTTCCGTAGTGAAACTTGGAATACTGAAATCCCAGCTGCAAGCCGTAAACCAGAGCCAGCTCCAGCACAGGTCCTGCCCCCAGAGCTACGAACTTCCAGCTCCCACTCTGCCCAGTAGATACCTCTCTGCAAAAAAACAGCTTTATTTTTCTCCGAGTAAAATTCTTTGCAGTCATTCTTCTCTAGATGTGGCTGAGTCCTGCTTGCAATTGTTCTGTAAAGGAATGGAGTCTAAACCAAAGACTGATAGCTGATAAAATCTCAGTTAAAAACAATTTGACTTGCTTGTTGTAGCCCAAGAGAGTCTGGGTTCTCCCTGAGCCACATCCGAGGGGCAGCATCCTGGCAAGCAGCTATGGGTTATTAATCACAGGTGTGATAACCAGAAGCCAGAGAAGTTTTCTCGGTACTGAATGGCTTTGTGTTAATGGCATGTATAGAATTATAACTTCTAGACACCATGGTACTTTGTGGTGGTATTCTATCTTTAGAACTCTAGCTGATTTTTGTGAGCATTTTTAGAATGCAGCTATTTTGGTGTGAATTTGGGTCCAATAGAAAATGCATGCAATGTAATTCCTTCACTGTAATGTCAGTGTCTTTTCTACTTTCCTTTCAAATATAAGTGTTCTGTAGAACCACGTTAGCAAAAGCTATGTATTTCTTTCTCATACAACACTTACATTAATTTTGGAGGTTTTTTAATCTTTGCAAGTAGCAAATTACCTTTTCAAACCTGACAAAATTCACTTCAAAGCAAGCTGCTCACAATTCTTCCTTACAAGAACAAATACAAAACCAACAACTTAGTGCGCATTGCTTTGATCATGACTTTTGGTGAGCTGCACTGAAGAACAAAAGTAGATCTCCAGAGGAAAGCATAACGCATAGCTCCGCTACACAGTGATACACCAACTCTGATTCATAAACTAGCAGCACGCTTTTAGGCATTTAGAGATGGAGCATAGAGAAAACAAAAATGTAACAGTCGTATATGAAAGCATATGCATCCACTGAGCATCTTCAGACAAAAATAAAACATGGAAATCTGGAGAACAGAGCATTTGCGTTGGCAAATGCTGCCACACAACTCATCTGCACATGGAGAAACTGTCAGCATGCCAGGAAGAATGATTAAAGAGTATGTCTATGTAATTAAATTGGTTTATTTGTGAGAGCAGCTGATGTAGTGCAAGTCAGAGCAGCAGGAAAAATCTTTGAATACAAATCCATGCGCAGTCCGAGTTTTGGGAGGGCGCCTTCGAGAGGCAGGCGGGACTTTCTCAGCTGTTTCTTACTGCATTCAGCAGGCACAGTCTGCACCTCACCTTCGATTTAGCAGCTGCACTCCATCCTGTTTCATACTTTGGGTAGCTCCCCATAAAGATAACAAGGCTATTTCACTTCCAACAAACCAGTTTGATGCTCCAGTTCTGGAAGAAGGGAAAAACCCCAGACATTGCCAGTTTTGCTCAGCCCATCCTGGTTCCTCCTTGCGAGGGACCAGCCATCGCTCCTCAGCTCCAGGCAGGGTTTCCTGTGCCTGTGGGATGGAGGCAGGGATGGAGGCAGGGTCCAGTCTGGCCTCAGCCTGTGCTGGGAGCAAAAGGACCAATCTCCCAGTGGACATTAACTCCTCTCCCTCCCACCTCTTCAGCCACAGGAAGGAGCCTTCATGCTGCATTTTCCCAGGGTGGGACTGGCCTTTGCAGAGAAAAATCCAGCCAACAATTTCAGCTACCCAGTCCATTCAGGGAAAATATTTCCCACATCTGCATTTCACAGCTATGTGGGATTTCTTTCCTGCAGCGTGCCTGGTGCTGAGCACTTCCCATGCTCCAGGAAAGGAAAGACACATGTTACAGCACCGCGTGCTCTCCGCCAGCCTCATAACCTGCCGGAATACAAACCTGTTTCATTGGCGCTGGTGTATACAGCCCAAGCACAGGTCTTGCAGTGTGACTTCATGATCAGCAGCTGGTGAACACCAAGTCTCAGTTGCCATACCTGCCACACGCAGTAGCAGCCACAGCCAACGTTGCTGTGTCTCTCTCCCCTGCCACACCTTCTTCAGAAAACATTTTGCTGGGTGTATTTTTGACAGTGTGTTTGCAGTGATCTGGTTTGGTATTTATGGGGCTTTTGTCGCTGCCCTTACCTGAATACCCAGGGAGGGCTGTGTGGGAGCCTTCAGCTGGGTAAGAAGCATTTCCCAGCACAGGTCTTCCACTCCTCTGTGCCTGGAGGCAGGTGTTGAACCACGTTCCACCAGTCATTCCTGTGTTTGCATTTCTCAGCACGTTTCTTCACCCCCTTGCAGGATGAGTTGAGCTCCCCCATAGTGTTTGGCTGCAAGCTTACAGGGATTCTCACTCCCTCCTCCAGTTTCCCCTGGATCCTCTCATTGCTGATACTTCCCTGAAGCTGCTTGCCCCTCCTCATCCTCTTGAGACCCTCCTGGTGCTCCTGCACCGTTTTGGGTGGTGGCAATTTCTGGTGGCTCTGTAACAGCCTGTGGCAATGGGATGTATCAGCTTGCTGGGATAACAGCAGGGAGCAGTGTTATCTGCTGGGCCTCTACCTGGGACCGAAGCAAGGGAGAAAGCAAGGGAAAGCAAAAGGAGACTTAAGTGGTGGAAAACCAGGACAAAATACACAAGCATCTCTGAACATAAGCTCTGTCTGACTGCCTGAGCTGTGTACAAGCAGCGGTCGGGTTCAATGGTCGTAGCTGGATCACAGCTCCTCATGGTCTGCTCAGCCTTTGCTGCATCCTGCATCATGCTGCCTTCCTCCCTGGCATGCGTTCCTGGCATGTCAGCTACAACAGCATGCTGTGCATGTGTGTCTGCGTACCTACACACGTGTATGTTTGTGTGTGCCCCTATGCATGTGCAGGCACACACAGGTCCAGGATGCTACTTGCTGCAGCAGAAGCCACAGGAAACGTCTAAGGACACGGCCAGGGTGTTGTACGCTGCCCAGTGCACAGTTAAAACTTTATCTTATGTGACCACCATTTGCACAAAGCTGCCTGTGCAAGACAGTTATGACCCCACCAAACCTCCCAGCAACGTCTCTCCAGTACAGCACAGGGGCCCGGGTGCCACCATGTGATGGCTGCGGTGGCGTGTGCCGGGGAACCTGCCCAAGTGGCAGTGGTGAGTCAGCAATGGTTTGCATCACTGGGAAGGAGCAGTTTTTGCAAAGAGAACCAGAAATCATTATTTACATCAATGGGCTGTCAGACGAGTTGGCAAATACAGATGCTTCTGTGTGGTGCTCAAGGTATGCAGCTTTTCCTGTTTTCCTGCCCCTCTTAGACCGGCATGGGCTTGGTGCTCAGGACTTTAAATTGGAGGGAATCGCCCTCTTATATCAGATCATCGATGCCATTCCCAAGCCACATCACAGCTCCACGTAGTTGTCACCTCTGGTCATCTTTGTCTCTCCTACTCTCACCAAATTCTGTATCCCAGGGGGCAAGGTCACACAGATAAGCATCTCCAAGCCCTGGGATGCAATGCAGGAGACTTCAGTGCGATTCGTGGTTCAGCCACACATTTTGGGCTTGGCTTTGATCCTCCTCTCCTCATGGGAGACCTGGGACCAGCAGTCCTTCCAGCGCATCTATCCTTTGCCTCTCCCTGCCCCAGAGGGCAAACACAGATCACCCACTGGCTATGCTGCAGGAGGGAACCAGCTCAAAGTTCTCTCCACGTATACTTCTTGCCCTTACTTTTTGAATGCAATGATAAAAAATAATTTTACTTTAAAAGCTTATGTCCCTAGGTGACCAGATGAATCAGGAGACTGGTAGTACTTCACAGAGACTGCAAATCTATCCTATATCTGTCTGCAGTGAGTGTATTAAGATTTAGTGGGAGTAAGACCTATCTGTCAGCATCAGCAGCGTTAGCAAACATGCTAGGAAAGAATAGCGAGGGACCACGGTGCTTTCTGGGCCTCTGAACTAGAAAAGCAGCGGCACACTTACTTAAGCAGACACAACTGTTTATGCTAGAAGTCAGCCTGGCAGTGGCAAAAGACCAGGAAACTTCCACATGTGGATAACTGGCTAGCTGAAAAGGGTCACATAGACATAGTCCAGCTGGCTGAACAAAAATGCACATCGCTCTCAGCTTATCTGAAGTAAAGCAAAATACACTGTCTTTGGCTGTCCTTGTTACACAATAACAGGAAGATTTTGGTGGGAAAAGAATGTTGCAGGTGGGAACAGAAAACTACAGAAGAGAAACTAGGGGTGGGCTTGGTATTTAGGCAACTAACCAATAATGAGCTTAACTTTTGTAATATGTATGAGCTAATTATAAGAAGGCATAAAAGGTGACTGTAAGAGACAATAAACGAAGTCTGCTGATCACTCATATTGAGCGACTGTGTCTTCCCTCCGTCGCAACATCCACACATCACTGGTGATTTTGGTTGGATGGTCCTGCTGACACCGCAGCATGCTCGGAACAAGCTAACATGTGAGCTCTGATTCACGGGAGTCCTTGGGGGAAGTTTGCATCTAAGCCAAAGATAAAAACTATCATCACCTAGTCATGAGCAGAGCAGGCATGTAGGACCTTCAGTGACCGGGCACAGGGCTCAGCCATGGGGTACTGGGGAAGCGCTGGGACCAGTCTGTGCTCACTCAGGTATGAAATGCATAGACTACCTGTTGAGCAGTACATGGAAGCCAGAAAGTAATTCAAGTCAACTGTGTATGATTTTATGTTAGAAAATCTTAGCAAATGTACTATCCACTATGCCAAAGAGTCTGCCATCTATAAGATTTTTACCTATGACCTCCTTTTCTTCCTCAGATGGGTTTGGCTATTGGGACAGCTGGCCCAGGGGACAATGTTGGGTCTAAGTCTGAGGATTTAACAGCCCAGTCCTTACAGAGCTGGCCACTGCGGTCCCTCCAAGCCAAGGCAGACCACTTCCACGGCAAGGCGAGATGAGCCCTTGCTAGGGCTCACTGCCACTCCAGTGCTCATCCCTGCCTGCAGCCTGCGAGAGGGCTGGGCAGCCCCTGGGGAGAAAACATCGGGTATTTGTAAACACTAATTATAACCTTTCCCTTCTACCTCTGGAAACTTTGTCCCTGTCACACCCAATCATCCTCTTGGTGATCTCTACAAGCAGCACAGATAACAGCAGTCAGCGCTGGCAATGCTCTGCAAAGCCCCAGCAACACCCTGCAGAATCTGGAGCCAGCGTAACCCCTCTGGCACCTGCCAGCCAGCAACAACACCCTCTGTCTTGGTCAGTGGGTTTCCCGATGCTTAGATGAGAGCTTCATAGCCAGTACTGTATTTGCCTCCATGGACAAAGGCAGGCTGGGCTGTGTTACAGTGGAGCTGTGGTTAAAATCTTCCTGGTAGACTAGGAGGACACTCTGAGAAGCCACTCCAATGCAAAAGGCAAATGGGTTTGGAGTGGGAAGCTCAAGATGACTGCGGTTAAGCTGAATTTTAATCATCATGTAGACCTGACCAAACACCAGAATTGGGCTTTTACTTTAATATTCCTCAATTCTGCAACTATATAATTTCCTCTGCCTAATAAAACATGAAGTGGTGCAGCTGCCATCAGTTACCGGCAAACTGATAAACAATTCAAGATGCTTTTCACTAGCATTTTTTCCCCAGTTTCTAGAGCCATCTGCCTTCCCAGTTAAGGTTACATCATTGTTGTCTTTAATAATTTAGAGGCCATCCTACTTACTTTAACGCAATCATCATGTTTGGCTGTCAGTTAGAGCTGGAGCAATGAGCAATCAATCACAAGTCAGTGATTTTCCATACTACTGATCTGCCAAATTCTTCAACGTTAAGGCTTTAAGGTGTGTGCCAGACTCGTGCTTCTTTATTTTGAAGAGGAATCAGAGTAAATGCTCATGTGTTTCCAATTCATCTCCCTCCTGTCATCCCAGCCCTTCTCCTGGTTTGGCTGAGAATATTCATGATTTTGGGGGGGATTTGGCCCACCACGAGCATGTGCAAGGGCAGGTGCGTGTGTGTATGCTGCTTGTGCACAAGCACCTTTACGGCGACCCATTTGACAATGGTGGCTGTCTCAAATATATTAAGCCTTTATCCATTTTACAAAAAAAAGCGCAAAGATAGAGAGCCCTAGTTTGTGCCTCAGCTTTGGCAAAGCCTGTGCTTGTTGGAAGACTCAGGAAAAGCAAAGTTTCCGGAGAGCGAGAGGGACAGGTCAACACAGAGAATGTCGAAGGAAGCCTGAAATTATAATCAAGTTGTCATTCACACACATCGGTGAAGGAATACCGCCGTGGCTCAGTGGCAGTGCTTAGTGCTGTGCAGGTATTATATTGAAAGGAAAAGTGTCCCAGGTTTCCAAGGGAAGCTCTTTCCTCCAGGAGTTATTGCTGTCTGCTCACTCACTATTTGGTAGGAGAAGAAAGCGGAGCGGCAGAGCAGATGAAAAATTATTGGCAGGAAAATACAAGGGAAACCAAATAAGGTGCGCTATAATTTAATTCCTGCTACCAGTTTCAAACATTTGTTACAGGGGTTAATGAGAGCAAAACCCTTCTAAGGTTTCTGAGCAGCTCTTCTAATAGAGCTTATTAATTCTCTGTCACCTGCCTCTCGCTGTTACCTTCATTCTGGTCTCCCACCATGGGAGGGAACGATGCCTCCCGCCTCCCTCCTCCCGCCCCGGGCGGCTGCGGCCCCTCAGGGGCCAACCTTCGGGCAGAGTTTCACTGCAGGGACACTCGCACCGGCTGTACCGGCCGCACCGGCTGCACCGGGCACCCGCACAGCGCCCGCGGGGCCACCCACGGCCGCACCGACCCGGCGGGCCAGCCCCCCGGCAGGGCAGGCGACAAAGCCGCAAAGCCGGGCTGCGGGGGGAGCGGCTCCGCGCTGCGGGCCGGGGCGGGCGGAGTCACACGCGGCCCCGCCGGGGCTGCACCGAGGCCCCGCCGGCTCCGCAAGATGGCGCCGCAGCGGACACATGCGCCGGGGCCGCCCCGCGCCCTGACGTCCCCTCATGCGTCATGGCCGCGCCCCTCCCTCCCCTCTCCGCCCGCACTTCCGCCCGGCAGGGGGCGGGGCCGGCGCCGGTCTCGCGAGAGCCGCGCGGCCCCCGCCTCAGCCGCCCGCCCGCCCGTCCTGCCCGGAGGTGGCGGCGGCCGCCCCGCGCTGCGCTGCCGGCGGCTGGGCCCGGCGCCGCCATGGCTTCCGACAGCGACACCGAGGAGTTCTACGATGCGCCCGAGGACGTGCACCTGGCCGGCGCCTCCCCCGCGCCGTGAGTCCCTCGCGGCCGCCGCCCTGCCCTCCCCTCCCTCAGCGCGGCCCTGAGGGGAGGCGGCCGCCCCCGGCCGTTACAGCCGTTGGGGAGCTCCGGGGGGCGGGAGGCGAGTCCGCCCCGAGCCCGGCGTCCCCCCGCCGCAAGGCACGGGGCTCCGCGCCCCGGGAGCGGGGTGCTCGGCCGCGGGCAGGCGGGGCTGCGCTCGGCGGCGGGGCGGCGGGCGAGCCCCGCGGGCAGGGGGATGCGAGGAAACGGAGCAGGTCTGGACGTATTTTCCCAGGCTTGTGGGGCTGGTAGTGGCCATTACCGTGATGAGATCACATCTGCCTGCCTTGGGCGGGCAGCACGGAGGTTTTGGAAAAGAGGTGCAGAGGCGAAATCGGGACCGACAGATTTACTCCCTGAAATACGATAAAAGTAACAGATTTTCTGAGGGGGGGGAAAAAAAGAGCAAGTTTCTTCAGCAACAGGCTAACTGTCGCTGCGTGTAAAAACTTCTGGTGTGCTCGGTCATTTGGTTTTAATGGTGTTGCTTCGATGCATCTTGTATTTAGCTAGCGTGTGGTTCTGTGCAGCGAAGTTGTAACAATTTTATCGTGTAGATTCCTAGTGCTGTTACCTCAACGCTAACTCTGTCACCATATTGTTGATGCTAGCCAAATACGCTGCTGCTTTTAAAATTGTAAATATAACTTTCTGGTTGCGTGCTAAGCGGGTTATGGCTTGCATCAGTTCTGTTCCTCATGTAGCCTGGACTAAACCTCTCCGTTGTTTGACCTTGTAGGATGAGGTTTCATGTAGCTTGTTCAAAGAGCAATAAGATATGGATTGTGGGATCCATTCATTTGAAGCTTTAATAATTGAGTAAGGGCTTGGTTTAATCTGTGTGTCAGTGGTCATTGGATGCCTAGAACAAAGGAAAGACTAGATCTTTTCTCCTCATGCACATATCCTGTATCAGAGCTTTTATGAACTTAGCCTTTTACATAGCCTGGTGAAAAGCATATCTTGGCATATGCTTCCACAAGATGTGGTAAGGCAAATTAACAGCACTTGTGCTGAAATGAGGTTTTCCTCCAGCTGTTTACCTTGCCCAGGCACTAGTGATCATCAAACTGTTCTACCAGTTCCCATAACCCAGAGTAATTGACAACAGCTGAAAACTAGAAACAGCAAATACTATTAAAAAAACCACAACCTGGAACCTGGCAGAGTTGGGACAAGAGAGGGTGATGGTGTGGAATTTGTGTAGTGAGAAGCCACAGGCAGGAAGGGGGGACCAGGCCTTTTGGTAGAAATGAGCCATTAAATCTGGCCCAGCTGCACATCCTACCTTTTATTCGATACAGATAATGCCATATGTCCTGACCTTGAAGATTTCCACCACCTGTATCTATGTAGAACTTGATAATATGAAGTCACTCACTAGAAATTAAAGTGGAAGATGCTTTTGATTTTTCTGCTGCTTTTCCATAACTCATAAAGATGCATCATTGACTCAAGTCAATAGAATTCTGTCAGCTTGAGTCAAGTAAGGAGGTGATCTCGGAGGGATTAGTTTGCAATACAGAGCCTGAATCTGTAATTCAGTCTGCCATCAATTCTGCACTAACAACATGGAGAGTGTTTTCTTTAAATAAGCTTTGAGATTTCTTAAGAGCTAATTTCACATTTACATTGGACACTTCTTGGAAGCAAGCTTGTAGATTGTAGTTTTGAGACCCATGCATGTGTAGTGATGTTGAGTTGGGACCTATGGGAAAAAAAAATCAAAACCTTCTTATGGGAGGAAGGGCAATTGAAAACAAATGCATGTTGCCCTCTGCAGTTTGAAGTGTTTCCCCATGCGTTCAGTGTTGTGATGATCAGCAAAAACACTTGGGAATCTTTTTTGGCAGCATATGCTATAGCCAGTTTTTAGCATGGCAGTTTAGATGTGTTTGCTCTCATTAAAAATGTGGGTTTTGTAGCTTCCTCCCGCCTGCCCTGGCTGGGGAAGTTTAATAATTGCTGATATAGAAATTCCGAAAGTGGTGACAACCGTGTACATAAACATGCTGACTTCTTTGCTAGGCTTGTTTTATTGTCTCATGATGTGCAAGAATGGAATTTTTAAGTTCAATGTAAGCTCCCGCTTCCCACTGTAAGTCAGTAAGTACTGATGCTTAAGCCCCTCTCAAGGAAACCACTATATCTGCATCCTCACGTACATATATAACTGGTGCTCTTTAGGAATTAATTAGCAAAAATTGCAGAACTTGTTACAAAATGTTTCCTTCAGATGATAGTGCACAGAGATAGCTCTCCTGGGTTGATGGCTTCCCTAAGGTGAAGTGTGTTTAAACCAGATGTTTGGAGACTACTGTATCCCCTGTGTCCAGGCCTATATGCTTCACTTCTGTAGAACTTGCCTTTTATGTGCAATTCTACATTTGACAGCATGTGTGGAGAGTGTCGATCGGTTAGATAACTAGGTCCCAAACAACGTCTGTTTCTATGTGCTTTTCTAGTCCCTAGAAAAATGCTGTAGCTGCTGATGTGGACTGATCAGTGAAGGCATCTATCTGTTGTGTAGTCAGAGGAGTGGAGAGGGAGAAGTAGTGTGACAGAAGATGCCCTTATTTAACCTCTGTCAGTCTGCTTTCAAAAGACTATAGGCATGGAAGAGATTTGGAAAAAGACTCTGAAATTGAGGCATGAACTGCCCCATGAAGGAGGATGTCAGTTTTGAGGGAAGGAAAATACAAAGTGAAGCACACTTGTTAGGATGCAGGCAGGTGACAGACCCCCTTATATTTTATTTATAAGAAAAGTCATCTACTCACTCCTGAAATTAAGAACTGTCAAACCTAATAGTTTGAACATCATATGCCTACAGTAAGGGGCAAGTTTGTTCCTAGTGTACTCGTACCCTAAAAATTGTTATGAGAAACCAAACAAAGGGCACTGGGTTCAAGAGATGATGTAGATAATGAGACATATCCTCTGGTACTTTGATTTAAATTCTTGAATTCTAACTTCAGTAGTCCTGTCTTTTTTTTTTTTTTTTTTTTTTTTTTTTTTTTTTGAAGTTGCTTTAATGCTTTTCCTGAGGAATCTGGTTTTCCTCTATGTAGGAAGCTAGATAATGTTAAATTGTGTCCTCTTGACATGTGGGACATGCTTACTACAACTTTTTTGTTCACGTGTATTTTAGCCAACATGCAGACCTGATCTTGGCAGCAAACAGATGGAGTGAAGTGTTAGTTACATTGCTGTAGTGACTTGCAGCACTGCAGACAAGTTTCTGCGTTCTGAGTTAGCCCAAGTTCCCACACGCTTTTCAAGGGCAGCCCAAACAGTGCATTGCAGTAATGAATGTTTGTGGTTTTGAAGGTGAGAGCTGCAGGGAGAGTAATTGTAGCTTCCAGGCCAGCTGTAGTTTAGAGGGAAGAAAACATTGTGTGCCTCTGCAGGCTGAAGGACAGCAGTAAATACAGTTACCGGGCTCGTTGTTGAACCTGTATGTTCTGTACAGTGTACTGCTGCCCTGCATACAAGTTAAACCTCTTTCCATCTGCCTGTTAGCACACCTGCTTCGCAACAATGTACATCCTCCCAGGAAGCAGGCAGTGTGCTTCTGGGATTTGGCCAAGGCCAGGCATTCATATCAGGGTTTTTTGTTTGGGGTGGTTTTTTTTTGAAGGTCTAAAAGGTTTTGCGTTTTTTTCTGTCACAAGACTTAACGTGTTGAAAATGTGAAGCTTAGTTCAAATAGGTGCCAGGCTGGAGTTACCTGATAATGGGAATGGCAGCTTCCTATAGTCTGGTCAGTATGAGGATGCATTTGACAGCTGAATAAATAAAACCAAAAAGTTCTTCATGACTTTATTTGACTTTCAGATTTATCAGGCATCTTTTTATATTTATGCAGGTGAAATTGGGTTTTTCTTTGAATTTTGTTTAATCTTTGTAGATAACCTTGAACCTCTCCTTTGTTAAACTGGTGTTACAGTGGTTTCACTTAAGAAAACTTAGGTTAGAAATACTTTTTCTGAAATGCAATCTACAAGATATATATATTTGCATCAATTTTTAAATCCCACTGTTGACTAAAAAAATTGTACTAGACAATAATTTTTTTGCCTTATGTTTTCTGTGGAATATGCCAGTCTTTGTGTTCTGCCTGATAACCCTGTAAAGCTACAGACCTTTCAAAGCAAAAATCAGTATTTGATCATTGGATTGATCTTTACACAAATCTTTTCAGGCACTTTTTCCACTATATATACTACTTAAAAAATGCAAGCATTTCAGATACTGCATCTGTAAAACTAGTGGCCTTAAAGTAAAAGTGGGGAATTGAGAAAGCTGGTAACTTCAGGTGGTTGGAAGGGCAAGACCATTCCAGAGTAATGCTGAGCTACAAGAGATTTCAATTATCATACTCGCTCTGTGGCTGACTTGTCTTTATAAATGTAATAGCACGTAAGCAGCAACTCATCACAACTAAGGGAGCAGTGGTGCTTACAAACACATAGCTCAAACAATCTCAGGCAAACTACTAAACTCATTTGGCTATAGTATAAACTGACCTGAAAGTGATGTTAAGGCCAAATAGTTGTGGAAGCTTTGCAGTGTTTTAAAAGCATGTAATTTCAATGATAAAGCTTCACCTTAATGTTTAAGATAGCTCAATATAGCTCACATAGATATCAGCTCTGTTTTATTCTGTACCTGCTAGCTCTGTAACCTTTATCGCTTCCGCAGCTTTTCCCCAAGGTGAGTAAAGCAGGACAGTGGGAAATAACACCTGTTTTAGTCTGAGTGCAGATTTTTCTCAAAACTAATTAGCTAAAGAAGTCTTGAAAAGGGTAGCAATGTCTTTTGAACCTCATATTTTGTGTTACCAGTGGAGGAATGATTTGCCTGTACCAGAAGTGACATGCTAGTTGGTGGGAAGTGTCACAATAGAAACCCAAAGTATCTATTTGCAGTTAAGGGATCTGCATTTTATTGAGGTTGTAAAGTCTAAGCAGTGCCTTGTACAATAGGACCCTGTGCTGAAGTCTAAGCATTAATGTTGTAATTATAAATATATTTTATTGTTAAAGTAATCTTGTGGATTTAATGATCGGACATGTGTTTCTGCCACTCTTTCTAAGGAATTCCAGGAGTTGACAGTGGAACTGAAAATGTTTCAGTAACCGGAAATTCAACACAGGCAGTGGCCTTTCCTGGCAGTATGTTTTGGGAGACAAAAGATGTGTTTGTTTTTTAGGTCAAAACACTGATTTTGCTTTTTTTTTTTTTTTTTTTTCCCATTGGAGTTATTGCCTTCTAGGAGGATTATGCCTCAAAACAGTGTTACAGATATTGCGTATCTTAAATGTCAATATCTGACAGAAGTATCTAGGTTTAAGTTGTTAAATTAGTTAGAAATTACATAGTCTTTATATACCAATCCACTGTAGTTTCTTGTTTACTTAACCCTGCTGTATAAATGTGACCTTTTCTTTTTGTGATTAAATGCTTTCAGACAGTAAAGAGAAAAACTGCAGTTCTTAAAAATTAATTATAAAGAGTTCTCTTTTTCAGAGGGTATTGTCTCTTGAAACCATCACTTTGGAGGCAGGAGGGGCAAATTAGACAAGAGATCTCTGTATCTGTCTGTATTGCTTGATACAAGATGATACTCAAACCTGTCAAGTGTCACTGACCTTGGTGGCCAGCTCGGATGCTTGTACAATCCAGGTTGCAGATCATTTGATAGTAAGCTTTCAAGGAAGTCATCTGTAACTTGGTCTCTACTTGTGACTGACAAACTAGTAGAATCGTGGAACAGCCCAGTTCAGAAGGAACTTAAAAACGTCATCTGGCCCAACCTTTCAACTTATTATTAAGAACTTACTTAATGAGTAAGATCTTGTAATCAGAGTAGACAGTGCAATTAACTATTTAAATATATTGTGGAGTTCGGAAAGTCTTGTGGAAAGTGTAAGTTCCGGATATATTAAGATTTGACTGTTCACTGATTGAGTGGTGACCTGAGGAGAAGTAATTATTTGATACCATTCCCCTAAGATACCTTGTTCTTTCATGTAATTAGTGAAATGAGAGGTTGTGTGTGAGTGAATGCTAATGCAAGTTCACTGTTTCAGAGTATCTATTTTGGAAAATAGTGCAGAAGTAGTTCCATCCTGTTGTAATGTAAATACTTACACTGAGCATGATGATTAGGAACAAGACCTTACATCTGCTAGAGAGTCTGAAGGGCAGAGTGGCTATGGTAGTGTTGTCTCTTCGGGCATTTGATTTGCAGGCTACTAGAGCATTTGTACTTCTGCTTTCTGAGAGTTTTGCTTTCTTTGATGTCCACTCTGTGCTCCCTGTACATGCTAATTTTAAATTCTCTGTAATGCACAATGCTGTCAAATGTGTACTTGGAATGGTATCAGTTTATTAGAAACCAGGACAGCGTGATAGAAATATGATTTTGAGAAGATTCTGCTGAGAAATTTTTCAGGGATTGTAGAAGCTGCGGGTCTCTGCATTGTAGACAGTTGGGCACTTAAGTCTATTTGAAGCCTTTTATGTAAAAGAGTGGTATGAGAAACATTCACTTTGTTGCTTGTCTAAAGTATCAAGTATACATTCACTGTAAAGGAAAACAGTGTTATGGACTGTTTAATATGAAGCTTACTGTCAAAAGAGATGGTATTTTTTTCTTTGAGCTCTAAGTCTGTCTTCTCTTTCTAACAGATCACCAACGAGAGTTGGATCCCACGTATTAAAGGTGAGTTTCTTCTTAAAATGAATCAAATGCTTGTTGATGAACACAGAGTTGAGCATTTCTACCTAAAGTAGGTGTGCTACAGTAGCCCTAACGTTTACACAGACAGGAAATTACAGGCTTTCCCTTGTTGTAGGTAGCAATTGTGCTTAAGTCTCTTGAAGTTTCAACTTTACTTTTATTTAGGGTATGTTAACATATCTTGAAGCTAATTTTATTCTGAAATGTGTATGTGTGGTTTAATTGAGCTGTACTTAATTACTGGACGACCCTCTTTCAAGTGATCTGTGAGTAATAAGCAAGTCTCTGCAGCACTTGTTTTTTCGTCTTGATTTATACAAAATAGTTGACTTTGCTCTCTTCTGTCTTCAAAATAAGAAAAATTTCAGTGTTTGTACTTCAAAAGCCTCCCCTCTAGGCTGTGTGAAGATAAAACACTATATTTAGCTTAATGAGACAGCGTTGCCGCTTCCCACGCAGGTAATTGGTATGCTGCATCTGTGCATAGTGACAGTGGGGCTGAATCTGGCACACGTTAAATAGGTGAGGAGTTGGAACCTTGCACAAATAACACTCTTTTCCTGCTCTCAGAAGGGCCAAAGGTGATGCTATGCAACACTTTTACGTAGAGGAAAGAAGGCTTGACGTTTTGTCTGCAGAGTGTTGGGAAGTTGTAGTGAAAATAGTGTTTCTGATTTGTCAGCAGTACTCTGCTCTGAATCAGTCATCTTTTTGCTATGATACCATATCTTAAGGCACCTCTTACGGAACAGAGCCTTATCCCCTATTTTGTGTTCTGTTTAATGTCCTTTTAACGATTAAGTATTACATGTGTAAGTCTTTCAAGAAATATAGGGGGTTTTTATCTTTTTAAGTATCTTTCTAACTCCCTTGTTCAAGGTCTTCCTAAGTCACTTGTTCAAAGCTAAGTTTCTGAGTGTGGAAAAAAGTTGTTTCTCTGCTTGGTACCATATCATTTCAGTGAATGTGTGACTAATGGTATAGTTTGTCTTGGAACAGGTAAGAAATATTTCCCAAGTCCAAAGTTTAACAGGTGTGTGAGTTTAATGTCAACAAAATTATAAATTAATATAATGAGCTTCTGTAGACACTGATTACACTGAAGTATTTAAGTCGTCATGCCTTTGAAGATAGATTTTAGTGATAAAGCAAAGTAGAACTTGCATTAGCTTAGAAACACTTTGTGGAAGGAGGGTGAGGGAGTGGAGAGGGCGGAAGAATTTTTCTGTAATTGTAGCTGTCTCTGCATGATATGCCATTTCTTGGGGTCAGAACTCTCAAAGATGGATGTCTACAAGAGTTGTGTGGTTTTTTCACACATAATATATTAGTATGCTATGAAGATTCTGTTTGACTAGCTGTCTAAGGAAAAGTCCAAGGAGAAATGCCTTAGATAATCTGTACCAGACTGTCGGTCTAAATCTTGTCAAGGTCCAAAAAATATGGGGAGGTCTTTTAAAATACCTGTTTAATAGGTATCTTGTGCATATCCAAAGCTGTATAAGTGGAATTAAATTAATAGCCTAACAAAAAGAGTTTATAATGGTAACAGCCTTTGGGGGATTTAATGTTGTGGGGAGGCACTTGAGCCCTGCTGACTTCAACGGAATAGAGTTGCATATCTGTAGACAGAAAGGAGGAGTAGAACAGCAGTTCTGTATTTCAACTCAGGGAATCAGTTGATAAATGTGGGGGTTTTTTTCCTTCATGTTTTAAGCCAGGCAACTAAATTCTTCAAGTCATTTGTGAGAAGTTTTTCCTCTTTTGTGAGACAAATACAGGCTTTTATCTGCAGCTTAGGTTACCAAGTAGACTGTGCCAGGAAGGTCGGAGTGGAATAAGTTGCATGGAGATGATGTGCAGTCTCCATCCTTGGATATAGTCAGAACCTGACTGGACACATCTCTGAACAACCTGCTGTAGTTTGCTCTGCTTTGAGAACTACGGAATCTTCAAAGGTCCCTTCCAATGTCAAGGTTTTTATCAAATTCCCCTTCAGATATTCCTGACGTATATGCTTACAGGCAATGCGATCTTGTGCCCTTTCAGTACTTAAAGGGGGCTTGTAAGAAAGATGGGGACAAACTCTTTAGTAAGGCCTGCTGCGATAGGACCAAAGGGTAATGGTTTTAAACTAAAAGAGAGTAGATTTAGACAAGAGATAAAGAAGAAATTTTTTATGATGAGTTTGCCCAGAGAGGTGGTAGATGCCACATCCCTGGAAACATCTGAGGTCGGGCTGGATGGGGCTCTGAGCAACCTGATCTTTTTGAAGATGTCCCTGCTTATTGTGGGGGGACGGACTAGATGATCTTTAAAGGTCTCCTCCAACCCAAACCATTCTACATTTCTAATGATTCATGTACAATGGAAGATGCATGAAGAAGTTCCCGCTAGACCACGTTAGCTGAGGTTAAAACAAGTTTCTGGTTAAAGCAATATCCTTCTATGGTATAAACTACTTGCTTTTCTGAACCTAAGTTTTTCCAGGAATTGATGGATGCGTTCACTCACAAATAGAATATTTTCAATTCTGTTTTAAGAGTTTCTATAGAATAGCCATACTTAACGTGCCCAAAGTGTGATCTAATTCTACTATTCCTAAGGCTGCCTATCTTAAGTAGGATTTATTTAATTATTTTTTTTTTAAAAAAAAGTAAATACAACTGAAAACTATTACGAAGAATTACTATGTTATTTTGGTGCATGAGGCCACCTTTAGTGAATTGCTTTTATTAAGTCTTTGGTAGGATATGTCAAAGTGATGCTGTTTGCACATCTCAACTATACTTCAAGCTGACTTTGCATCGGTAGTATGATATCCTGGTATTTGATTATAAATATATAAAGAATAAATTGTATACCCAGCTTTGAATATTCATGCAGCCTTTCATCCAAATGTTCTGAAAATGTTTTTGGTTTTTGCTTAAGTCCAGTCATTTCATTGTTCTGCTGCAGTTTATTTAGGTTTTGGAAGGATCTGCATGAAGATAGCAAAAATAGACAATGTGCACTAGGAGTAATTGTAGAATGGAATAATCAGTGTCAGATCCTCAAAAGCATATTTGTGGCCTCTTGATAGAACTGTCTGATTCAACCCGGAAATTTCTAAGGAAGCTTCTATTATGTGGTGATAATATGATTCTTGCACCCTTTCCCACAGCCTGATAAAGAAAAAAATACAGATTTTCTTTGCTGCAGGTTATTAAACATGTATGCTTCTCTAAACTTCATGCTACCTTCAATTTTATTTTAGTTGAGGTTGAAACCACTTAAAAATAACTGCCTTTTTTGCTTATTGGTATACAGGCTTTCTGTGTATGGTGGGTGGTGTGAAATGCTTGTTTGTACTGTGAATTGGTGTTTAAACATCTGTCTGGCAGCAATAACATCTGAAAATGTAGCGGAATGCTTGTTCTTTATGCTATTTAATTTGTTGTAGCTATATTTTTGTTAGATCATCTTACTGAAGAACTTACTACCATCATACCTTTTTTTTCCATAGGATATGGATAGCAAATTACACAAAGCTGGAAATGAAACCTTTGTACAAGAAATGAAACAAGATGATTCAAAAGAGGTTAGTTAAATACGGCTTTGTGCTTCCAGCATCACACTGGAAATATTAAATAATTTAATGATCAGCCTTTATCCTGAAACTAAATAGATTAGAAATTGTCATTGATCTTAGTAAGAACGTTCATCTAAAGGGTAAAAATCAAACCAAGCGTTCTAAAAACACATGTAGAATTCACCAGTGTTTAATTATTTGTGTAACTTACAGGATCATATTTAGCAGTGCATGAGGCGTCTGAAGAGAAGACAGCTTTTGTTTGCTAACTTTCTCTTAAAGTATATTAAAGAGGAATGGGAATTAGTCACTTTGTTATCTCTTTAGTTTTCATCTTCAGGAAATAGCTGTTTCTGCATGTAGGTTCTGGTCTTCAGGATTTTTTAAAAGAACATATTTTGTATTTAAAACAACTCTTCAATGGAAGAGTTCTTGTAGACGTTGTACGGACTGACTGGTAAATGTACCCTTGAAATGCCTGCTATTTTTGACAATAGAATGGTTTGGTTTTGTTTCTTAAGATTATTGACAGTATTATAGAAGAAAGCCAGAAGGCCCAACAACTAGATGATGATTCTTTAGCTTCTAGAGGAGAAGAACTGACTGTTCCAACTTCAGATGCAAATGTTTGGATTTCTGGAGCGGGTATTGTTAGTAGTATTCCAGAAGTATTAGCTGCTAAAATACCATTACAAGAAGATGCTAGAGAACCGGTATATCAGAGTGTGTGTAAGGACACTGAATTGGAGTCTGGGAAGCTTTTGTTTACTCCTAAGCAACAGGAAACTCATAAACTAACAAAAGAAACAAATGCAACTGACCATAAAATGGGTGAAACTGAAGCCCAAGAAGAAACATCAAAAACTGAGGACATAACAGACAAGAAAGAGGCAAATACTTTAGAACAGGTGGCTTCAGATTTATCTACCAAAGACCTTTCTACAACAGAAGAAATGCCTCCAGCAAAACCGCCAAGGCAGCTTACTGTGGAACCTGATATAGTTGCTAGCACAAAGAAGCCTGTCCCAGCACGGCCACCACCTCCAACAAATGTTCCTCCTCCAAGACCACCACCACCTGCAAGGCCAGCTCCACCACCCCGGAAGAAGAAGAGCGAACTGGATTTTGAAGTGCAAAAACCTGGTTTAGAAGGCAAGTATGCTATTTTAGATAGGCTTATTTATCTACATGGTTACTATTTTTGTGGTTTGAGTGAAGAGTCATTCGGTCCTGTGATTTTAGTTCATCTGTAAATGAGCAAAAACATTTTTCCACAATCTTAACTTCTTACAGTGGAGAAATACCCTTTTGCATTACAAGTGTTCCTAATTCATAGACTTTGTTGTAAACTAACACTTCCTACCAAAATAGCTACTTCTGTAGCAAGAAGTTGCCTTATCAATGCAGAAACTAAAAAAGTTACACGCTTTAAATAAAATGTGTGCAATCTGTATTTGCATAGAAATAAAAGTCAAGATGTAGACTGAGATCTCATGAAAATGAGTAGTCTTGGGTTACTAGGGAAATGACTAAAAAAAACCCCAAACTGTTAATAAAACTTAAGAGGACTAGGGGTGAAATCATGCCTGTGCCTCCAACTATATATTAAATACATAATTGATAAGGCAGATTGGTGACAGTTGATGTTTAAAAAAAATCAAACTTGTCAGAAAGGATGTTCAGGACTGGCACTGTGATGTTAGGATTCTTAACAATCTGTAGCCTATCTATGGCAAGTGTGACATTCTTTCTAATATGAGTCTCTCTTCAGTTTCTCGAGAGAACTTCTCAGCTGGTGGTCTTTTAACTCCAAGTACAGTGACAGAAGGTGTGCCCAAAGATTCTCAGCCTTCTTTGGATTTGGCAAGCGCAACTAGTGGAGATAAAATAGTCACTGCACAGGTATTGGGAAACTGTTCAATTACTAGGTTCAAAAGTTCAATAACCTTAACATTTTCTGTTACTTTAATGTCACAGTGGAGATAATGTATTCTATACCTGCAAAATTTCAGGAAAATGGGAAAGCAGCTGATGGCCAAACAACAAATGAAGTACTTGGACCACAAAGACCCAGGTCTAACTCTGGAAGAGAACTCACAGATGAGGTATTAATGAATGTGATCTGTACATAGCACCTTCTTCTGGTTGCTTTTCCAGTCTGTTGAATGAATTAGAGTAGTCACATGTCACTCCTTGTACTCTAAACCACTACCTGCTGCGACCAGGGATGCAAATAGCAGTGATGGTGTGGTGGCTTTCTCCACCTGAGCACTTTGTGGTCCCTGAGTCATATGTGGTATTAGCATTTGAAAGTGTGAGCTGTAAGCGATCTAGAATGCTATGAGTTTGTGTTTGTAGCTATGCAGACACATTACAAGATTTCATGTGAGGAAACACCAGCAAACTTGGCGTTTTGTCATGCATCTAAAGGGGGAAGGAGTCAGCAACAGGAGAATGATTTTTCCTCATATTAAATATTTTCTTCAGTTAGTAACTTTGCTTAATCCTGATAATGTTACTGGACTGCTGCCCATTTTCATTTGTCTTTATCTTTTTTAACTATTGCTGAACAGATGTATGTGTTCATGAGATGCTCCAAAAAAAAGCCCTTTTCCTTTGTGTAGTACTAGTTAGGTGTAAATGCTTTTTCTCTGTAAGTAAAGGTTGTCTTTGACTAAACCTGAAGAACAGCTGTTAGAATATCTCAAAGGGGAAGACTTTGATGTCTTAATTACATAATATGTTTGATGTTAGCATAGACGGTGTCAGGCAGTGGCTGATGTCTGTATAGCTGCCTTTCTGATTTATGAAATTGAAGCTTGTGATGATGCGTAATTGTTCATTTATGTATAGTGGTTGATAATGTTTGCACTAACACACTAAAGGCAATTTTAACATAAACTTAGTCTTTGTAAAATAAATATATAGGGAGCTACAGAATTTCCCATTAAGATAAATAATCTGTAAGATCAGATGATTTCTGTTTTGCTTTAGGTTTTGGAGTCTAATCAAGTCATCTTGATTTCACATCTTACTTTTTCCATAGGAAATTCTAGCAAGTGTAATGATAAAAAACCTTGATACAGGTGAAGAAATACCCCTGAGTTTGGCAGAAGAAAAGTTGCCAACAGGCATTAATCCCCTGACTTTGCATATCATGAGGAGAACTAAAGAATATGTCAGGTATGAATGATGATAGCTTTCAGCCTTTTATCACACTGTTGCTCTTGTAGTTTTGCATATGTGGAGGCTGCTCTTATGCAAGTAAAGAGAGTCCCAGTCCATCTGTCTCTGACTAATTTGAGTGGTAATTCCCAGTTGTCTATGAACAAGACTGTTTATTTAATTCTTTTAAGTTGACTAAAAGTTGATGGTATTGCTGGAAACTTACAGGCAATTATGTCTGAAAATCCAGCTGAACTGCAGTTAGCGCTTGAGGCACTAAGTGTCATTTCTATACTGAATTAAACACAGTTTATGTGCAAGCACTGTATGGTGTTCATGCTGCCACCTCCTGTAGCTTTTTCAGGGTTTGATTTAGTAGGCTTTGGTCCTTTGAAGATTTGTCATCATCAGTATAGCTGACTACTTTGAGGTTTTCCTCTTCTCAACAGAGCTTTAGGTCCTTCTAACATGTAAAACTGAGTATGTAAACTTTGATAGAAAAATACAGTATCTTAGTGATCAGGAAATTGTGTCAGTCTAGGTTTTTTTTTTAAAGGCCTAGGTTTATATGAATTTATACATCAAACAATTTTTAGGTTTTTTGCATTGCTATATTAGCACTGAGAAGCTCACTTCTGTAGAACTATACTCTTCTGCGTGCAAACTTCTGTTTCAAAATTAACTACTACTAATTTGATCTATGGAAAGCAAAGTATGAGAACAAGGTGGCATGTTACCAGTTCTAGTAATGTAATATATTTTGTCTGGTCTTAGCTTTCACAGTGTCACAGTAAACTTAGGTTTGAAATTTGTGGAAGGGAGTAATCTATCTTTGGCATTTGGACAGTGTATACAGTTTTAGTATCCAAGGTGCCTAAGAATTGAAAGATCTGTTCTATTACCTGATTAACATCACATCCATGGTTTTCCACTGTGTTGCATGAAGGCATAAAGAGGGATCCTAAAGTGCAGATCCTACTTTAATGATTTTACAGTCAATTTAGATTCATTATGGTTTCATATTAAACAATCACTTCTCTATTTCCTAGCAATGATGCAGCACAGTCTGACGATGAAGACAAAATGCAGACACAGCAAACAGATTCTGATGGAGGGAGGTTAAAACAAAAAACGTAAGATACTGTTTCACGTCCCTACAAAGAAAAGACAGATTTTGGTTTTCTAAGCTGAAGCTCCCCTTCTGACTTCTGAACAAGTATCTTTTAAGTACAGGCGACACCTGAATTTGGATAAGCCCATTGCTCTGCAGTTGAACTGAAGATTACACAACTGCTGGCAAATTAAATGCTTATTTTAAGAAGCTGTAATGGAAAGAGATAATAGTGTATTTCAAATCAAAACGTTTGATTCATAATAGTGAAAAATGAGACTTTGCCAGTGTTGTGTGTTGAAAAACTGCCCTTGCTTTTTAAGGACCCAGCTGAAAAAGTTCCTTGGCAAATCTGTAAAGCGAGCAAAGCACCTTGCTGAAGAATATGGTGAACGTGCTGTAAATAAAGTTAAGAGTGTTCGGGATGAAGGTAGGTGACACTTTTTTCATTTTATACATACATATATAGTTTTAATAGGATAGTCTGTTTATCCTCGGGCTTCTAGGAATCAAAGCTGGCTGAGGGACATATACTGCTGTATTCTGCCACTGTACAGGTGATGATGTGGCTTTTTAGAGTTAAAGCTTGAAGTTTGGTAGGCATTTTAAGACTAGCAGTTACAAGGATGAATTCTTGTAAAATAGTAGTTGAGAGACTTTTTCAGCTAAACCAGTTGAATACTATAGGTTTTGTTGTGCTGTTAGAAAGCTGTCTGGATATCAAAATGTAAACTTATTTGGGAATTTATTCCAGAAAAGGTAGAAATTTAATAAAATCAGATTGTTTTCTGACAACCAGTGCCTCTAGCAGAATTCTCATATAGCTTGATCTCCTGTTAGAAGATTTCCCGACTGCAACTAAATTCTCCCCCTCCTGTTTCATCAGTGTTTCCTTCAGACAGACTTCTACTACTGCAGTAAGCCAGTCTATCCACAGCCTGAGATAAGCACCATAGAACTGCTGCACTTTACTAGAACAGCTGCAGTTTAGCATCTTACGTTGCCACTGGCCGTTTGCCCCAGCTCTTTTGCAATTCTGAGGCTTCGTGGACAAATCACTGGACCATTTCAGTGTATTCAGTCTGAGGAAACCAATACAACAATTTTCAGTACACATTAAACTGACGTAAGTCATTAGTGCAGGATCTGCTAAAGACCCAATAGAAAGAAAGGGACAGAACAAAAATGGATAGCAGTTCTTATTCTGAGTGTACAGTGTTTGGATTCACTGCAACCTAAAATTAGCATAGATGTGTTTTTAGAACTTAATGCAACAGTTCTCTTCTTTTGCTTTAAGATCTTAAAATTGCCTATAAAAACTTGCTAATTCAAGACTAGTCTGCTACCAAAAAGTACTGGCAAATGCTTACTAATAAATAAAATGTGTGCTGCTATATGTACAGCTGAATTTGTGTTCCTCTTAGTTTTCCATACAGATCAAGATGATCCGTCTTCCAGTGATGATGAAGGGATGCCATATACAAGACCAGTTAAGTTCAAAGCAGCACATGGCTTCAAGGGACCTTACGATTTTGAGCAAATTAAAGTTGTTCAGGATCTCAGTGGAGAGCATATGGTAGGTCTCAAATTTAATCTGTGGTTTTGCTGAACCTGTTTAGCCTGCAATCCAACTTTTTGTTTTCATCTACTTGGTGATATTCAAAAATGACTGTCAGGTTTATTCTTTTTAAAGAGCAGTTTCATTCTGAAAATAATATTCTGGCAAGAAATTAAAATTTAACAGTTCTTCAGGGGTAAAAAAGTCTGTAGGTACTCAAGCTTCAGGGATTATCCAGAGCTTTTCCTTGAAGAGTTTTGGTATCGAGTGGTACTTGGTTTCTTGGTTCCTGCAGTTACAAATTTATACTGAAATAGGCTATGTTTCACTACGAGAACTGAGCACAGAGTAGCAAGCAAATAAACTAGTCTGCCTATTAGAGGCATGAACACAAGTATTGAACAGAAATGCTAGATAGGTTTTGGAGGCAAAAATGGGGAGAGATTAATAAGGTATATGAATCAGAATGATAAGGAGGGGAGAGACTGGAATTACGGTATTTGCAGAGGTGCCTGTGGAGAGTGAGGCAGAAAAACTACCTATTCATCACTGTTGGAAGTGTGCATGCTGCCCTTCAGAGTCTGAAATACGTTCTAGTATTCCTGTCTTTCCAGTTTCTACTGCAGACAGCAACTGTCTGACAATTGAAATGGGGTACCCCATCTTCAAGTGTTAGGCTAAGGATAATGACCTACAGCAATCAGTTTGGTGACTGGAGATTGCTAGCTTGTCATCCACAACTAAAGTTTCCAGTCCTACCGGTAATCTATCTGTGGTAGTTTCCATCATGCCGGTATTTGACTTCTTTAAACCTAGAAAATCCCCAAAAGCATCCTAAAAGGTTGGTGGATTCAAATGCCTAATGGCTGTTTGTTAAATAACAGGAAGAAGTGGAATATTGCTAGTGTGGTACTGTTGTTTTTTATTGACTGCTGACTCTTCAGACTTTGCAGTGGAGAAAACTGTTGTCTCCACAGACTTTGTAAAATCCCCATGCCAAATCTGGATTTAACAAATCTTTGTAGTACTCATTTTGGTTGCTGGAATTGATGTTACCAACCAGAATTTTTACTTAAAAAGAAAGAAAATAAAGATGTTAGCACAGCTTGCGCGAACTTCAAGTGCAGCTACAAATACTTGCCAGATGTACAAATCAAATAGCAGGTTATAAGTCCCACGGAACGCTGGCTGGCTGACTGTTACTAACTGTGCCAGTTTCACGTAGGATGCTGTGGTAGTGCTGAGCTCCCTTAACTCCTCTAGTCCTACAGTAATGTGCCCTGTGGGCTGTTTCTTTCAAACGTTTTTGCAAGAATGTTCCACAATCCACCAGTCTCGACAATTACTTTTCACTGTTTGATCTACACTTTATTGTACTTGTGGTATCTTGTGTATGTACTGAATCTTGTCAGTTGACATTATAGAAAGGCTTTTTGGTATTGAAAAAAGCACTTTATGTAACTTCAACAATGATGTTTTTGTTTTGACAGGGTGCAGTTTGGACAATGAAATTTTCACACTGTGGTCGTTTACTTGCATCTGCAGGACAGGACAACGTAGTAAGGATATGGGTTTTAAAGAATGCTTTTGACTATTTCAATAACATGCGAATGAAGTACAACACGGAAGGTATCTTTCTATGCGTTGCTTGAGCTCTAAAACACTAGAAATTCTAGTTATTTGGGAGCTTAAAGTTGACCATGGTGCTTCTGCCTGTTTTCTAGGCCGTGTTTCTCCCTCCCCATCTCAAGAGAGTCTGAATTCTTCAAAGTCTGATACCGACGCAGGGGTACGTACACTAGATACTGGGGGGGAAGAGGTGGGGGGCTTACATTGTTCTGTAATGCCATATCTTCGTTGTTGCTTTATCCAGGCACACATTAAAGAGTTCTTGGCTTGTGTCTTTGAGGCATAGACAAACTGTCTTATCAATAGACATCTTCAGTCAAATACTGATATCCCATGCCTACAGGGTACAAGCAGGAAAGTACATCACTAAACTTAATGTATTACAAAATATGCATAGCTTTGCTGGGGCCTTCTGCCAGAGTAAATTTCTGAGTGAAATGCTAAAGGGGAACAAAAAATCTACATTGTTGAATTTCCTGTCTTAGAGGTTTTGCCTCAGAGCATTACTTATGGTCAACATCTGACTTGATGCCGTTTCTGAGGAAGGCCAAACTGAACAGTGATTAGTCAGACGCATAATAAAACCTGACATATTTAAATTTTTCACATCTGTGTAGAATAAAATGGAACATGACTGACGAGAAGTATTAAGACACTCTTACTTGTAGAGTGTTCAGATACTTTAGTAAACTTGCCATTAAAGTTAATGTAGTTAAGGTTAGGGTTTTTTCTGGGTTTGGTTTCCAGTAGTGTAAGAAACAGATGACAAAAATCGGGGTTTAAGCAAAGATTTTGGCAGTAGCGTTATTTAATGTGCACTGTTTTGGGAGGGGGGAGATGAGGGGAGGGCAAGAATCTTTTTTTTTTTAACCATAGTTAAGTGAATAAACTTGCTTAGTCACACATACTAGGAATGTTGTTTTGACTGTATTTTTGCTGAAGAGGTTTTGTATAGGTACTTCTAGAGTGGTGGTTTTATTATTATTGTTACTTTGTACCTGTTTATTCTGAAAGAGTCTCTTATTAGGAAGTTGTTATTCTTGATGCAGGCTAGAAACATGGAAACTAACTCACAGTTTATGTTCTAAATTGGAATACAGTTTTCAAGGTTGATATACTTTGTTCCAAAAACTTATCTTTAGACATTTGCTTAAATTGCTGTCAAGTTTATCCCATTGAATAAAAGCTATGTGGATGGAAAATGTAGAGCTTTGCAATTTTAGAATTTCAAGATGATGTTTTGTAGCCCATTGTACTTTAAATTTACTTTGGTGGTTTATTGTAGAGTCATAAGAGTTACTCTTCAAATTGTTATTGGCCCTGTACTTTTTCTAAGCAGTAATTGCTTGATTATTCATTTTTCCAGCTAACATTTTGTGATGTTTCTATACATTTCTCTGATAGATTTGCAGTGGAGTTGATGAAGACCCAGATGATAAAAACGCCCCATTTCGTCAACGACCATTTTGCAAATACAAAGGACATACAGCAGATCTTCTTGATCTTTCCTGGTCTAAAGTAAGCACCTTAATACAGACAGTTCTCTTGTTTTCATTGTTTTCTTTTGTCAATTGCCATTGGAACCATACAACTAAACAATATGAAACAATCACTGAAGTTAAGAGAAAATATTTGTAGAGAGCTTACTCCAGCTGAGATAGTTGGAATAAAATGAACAAATCTCTTGGGCTTGTATCGTTCAAACTTGTCTTAAAAAAATTAAGCTAGTAACAATTACAATTGTGTATTCAGTAGTGAAGTTAAATTGTTTAGAGTTGGAGGAATTTCCTTTGAGCTGTGTGATTTCTGATTTATGGTGTTACCGCTCCTGTCTTTAGTATGCTTCACTGGTGTGTTTTTTGGGGTTTTTGGCAAAGTGCATAGATTCTAAAGTTGCTGAATATATACCTGTATCTTAATATAAGAGAATTACCTGACAATTACCTTATGCTTAACTTTGAAAATTTTTCACATAAAGCTTATTCAGTTAATTCTCCTCATTGGAATACAGTTATAGTTTTAAGAACACAGTCTGGCTGAAGGATCTTAGGCAGGAGAGACTGTCACTCCTTCTCTGAAGCCTGTTGTGCTGTGTCTTCTCTGAATGCTTTAACTACTTTCCAAGTATTCATTTCCATTGACATTCTTCCAGAAAATTTTCTCTGTCTGAACATCAGTGTACTGGTCTTAAGGAAAGCACCGATCAGTAATGATAATTTGGATAAAACATTTTATCTGAAAGGATAAAATTAGGAATTTCATGTCAACAAAGAAATTGGTAAGGCTTTACCAATCAGATTGCTTTTGTATTTTCTGTTACTTTTCTGTCTGTTAATAACCATGGAACTCTCTTGTTTCACAGAATTACTTCCTGCTTTCTTCTTCTATGGACAAAACTGTCAGATTATGGCACATATCAAGAAGAGAATGTCTTTGCTGTTTCCAGCATATAGACTTTGTCACTGCTATAGCATTCCATCCAAGGGTAAGTGTAATCGCCTTCTTTCTTCTAGAGAGGCAGAACTTGATATTACAAGAGTTCTTTCCCCTTTATTTTCAAGTAAATAATAATTGTTGAATAATAGAGCGTGTGTGCTTTAAAGATACGGCTACTGGATAATATTCTGGAACTTAAAAGTGTTCGTCTTCACTAAACTTTACTTGCAGTGTCCATTTGGTTTAACTGTTTGTAGGCATGATGTGGAAAGTGAGTTGTCTATTGGCTATAACATCATAGCTGGTATAGTTTTGAGTAACTTTGGAAATTCTGACTTTTCACAATGAGGGATATTGTAGTTAAATAGCGGGGGGGGGGGGGGGGGAAGCAATAATGGAGTTAATCAGATTGTCCAGAGACCACGGAATCCTTGAGGATGTTTAAAGCTTAACAGGATATAACCCTTTACAGTCTGATCAAACTGTTGAGGCTGTCTTTGCTATGAGCAAGGGAGGTGGACCAAAAACCTCCAAAGATCCTTTCCCAACCTATCTTATTTTATGATTTAAAAAAACCCCCACACAGTCCTGTAATAAAGCTTCCTAATATAAAATTCAAGTAGAGGAAAAGCATTTTTCAGTGTTCTGTGAACATACACAACTGGTAGGTGTATGAGGAACTCTGAAAGGAGCTTTCAACTGCTGACAAGGTTAATGTTTTTCTAACTTGAGAGAGGAAAAAGTAAGTGTGGTAAGTGAACAATTTTCTCACTTGAGATATACACACTACAAGTGTGTTATCTTGTCAAAAATCTGTAAGAAATTGAACTCTTATTTACCAGTAACTTTAACATTGTCTTTTCAGCTGCTTTAAAGGTTATAATCAACTCACCTGAGAGTTCTTACTTGGAAGATTCTGGAGAGATGCTGTTTGGAAGTCGGGCGGGAAGGTTTTAAGGAAATTAGGGCATACTCATAGCACAAGTGGAGATTAATGTAGTGTGTCCTCTCAGGATGACAGGTACTTCTTAAGTGGTTCATTGGATGGGAAACTCCGACTCTGGAACATTCCTGACAAAAAAGTGGCATTATGGAATGAAGTAGATGGGCAGACAAAATTGATTACAGCTGCCAACTTCTGTCAGAATGGCAAATACGCAGTCATAGGTACATACGATGGAAGGTGCATCTTCTATGACACAGAGGTAAAAACTTCTTAAGACTGGGTATTTTTTCATGTTAAATAACAGATTTAAGAGTCATGCTTATTTAAATATCAAGAAACGAACCTATTTGAACTTGAAGCAAATTAAAGTTTCTGCGCAATTATTTCAAATCAGGATGTGTTTTAATATCTTCTCAGCACTTGAAGTACCATACACAAATACACGTGCGTTCTACCAGAGGCCGAAATAGAGTTGGAAGAAAAATCACTGGCATTGAACCCTTGCCTGGAGAAAATAAGGTACTGTCTGTCAGTGCAACTTTGGCCCAGTAGTGGAGTCTGATATTCATATCTAACGCTTATTAAATTTGTGCTGTCTTGTTTGTAGTCACTGACTTTAAATCACAAGTCTTTTAACACTACTAAAATGGACACTAGTCTTTGCTGATTTAGTCTAATACAATACTAAATAGTAGTGAACCAGAAATATTTTTCTAAATGGCATTACGCTCTGATTAATGTAAAGGTGAGAAAATGCTTACAGATGGCTTTTGGCGAAAAATTCTTCGGCATAACTAACCCTTCTCAAATTTAATGTTTGTGTGGAAATGTATTTTGTACAGAAGCTGTTACCCAAACCAGTGTACTCCATTCTTCAGAATCAGTCCTTTTATTTAGCTTCAGTCTTCAACAGCTGTTATCACCTATATTGTACTTCTATCAATGACACAGAAATTACTTAATTCCAAAGATGTGCAGAAGATTCAGAAATCAATAGTGCCTTTGGGTTTGCATCCGACGTAGTGCCTTCGCGTGTTAGATGATGTAATAAAACACAGCTCAGCATGAACTCTTTTGAAAACAAATAAGAAGTTCTGTAATCTGATGGTGATGGTGTTCCAAGAGTTGTCACAACTTTGTTGCATAAATTACTTGACTGCTATTCTGCTATACCCTTTTCTTAGTGTCATCTTGAGACTTACTGCTAACCTACAGTGCTCTCCACTTCTAAGATACCGTAAAAGGTCTAATCAGCTGAATGCCCCTTTGCGTTTTGACAACCCTTTCATAGACTTCTCTGTTCCTTTTAAGTACATTTAAGCTTCTCGTCTGGAAAACATGAAAAGGAAGCAAACTCATATCAACCAAGAAAAGCCCAGTTTGTTTATATAGCAGATAGTAGCCTCTGATCTGTGCTTCATGATGGATAGGTCATGACTGCAGAAATTTACTTAACTCGAAAGTTCTGCTATATTATTGTGGAATGTGTTCCAGAATAGCCTTTGCAAATTGATGACTGTTCTCGGGGCCCACATTTTACTTCAGTAAAGAGCAGTTGTTCTGGTTCAGATCAGCTGGGATGATCCTGACAGTGAAGTTGTGATCTGTCCGTTGACAGAAGAGAGAAAAATGTTACTGTCCTGAATCCTGTTCTGCTGCTTTGGGCCTATTCTTTGTCTCGGTCACTTTTTTTTTTTTTAATCAAAAGAACTGGAATTCTGGCTGTTTGAATGAATTCTGTTGCTCCTTCTCGGGCATGCAAATGGTTTCCACTCCTAAATTTTATTTATTTCTTTTCTAGATACTAGTGACATCAAATGATTCCAGAATCAGGTTGTATGACCTAAGAGATCTGTCTTTATCTATGAAATACAAAGGTTATGTCAACAGCAGCAGCCAAATCAAAGCCAGCTTTAGGTAAGACAGTATTACAACAATAGAGTTGTTGGATTTGGGAAATGCTGTGGCTGAAGGATATGAAGTTTTAAGTAACGTTTACTTTGATATGAAACTGATCCTCTGAAATGTCACTTGGCTCAGAACACAGAGGTAACAAAAGGCTCTGATCAAGAATGACAGCTGCCTATGAGCAGGGAGCTTCTGTGAATGAGTGAATCCTTCAACAGTCCATTACTGTTGCTGTAAACAGAGGAACTGTGCTAGAACTGTTGGGGCTGGGACACTGCATCTTTTCTATCCTCCATGATAAATAGGTTTTATTTCCTTAATTTTGTCAGGTTTTGTTGCAGGTGGGTTGGTCACCCAACTGTTGCCCAAGCCTGTCGGTCACTGCCTGTGTATCATCACTGTCAGGAAACAGCCTGCAAATCTGAGTTGGGATTCTCTTTTTCTCTGTGCTGGCCTAAGATGCTTTTCTGAGTTTGAGTGTATTATTGTGACTATCATGGCAATACTGGGTTTTAAGGTAGTAAAAGAGAGGGGGTAAAAGGGGGAACAGAACAAAAACTCCTCTCCCTTCAGTCTTGCAGGAGCTCAAGGGGAAAAACACTTGGGTATCTGTTTAACCTGGATGTTTGAGCAGGGGAGGATGGCAGTGCTTAAAGAATAATGCTAAGTTTAAACTCGACTGTCAGCTGTTGACCTTTGAAAGCATCTTTAAGGCTGACCCAGTATTTCACAGAATGACTGAGGTGAGAAGGGATCTCTGGAGGTCATCTTGTCCAACCCCCCTGCTGAAGATTAATTTCCCAAGTTAAGTCATCCCTACTTACAGGGCTGGAGCATAGTTAGTGATAGAGTTTAGGTATGTGGTATGCTCATGCAGTAGGTAAATTAATAGTAAATACTTGAGATGGATTTGCAGGTACTGTTTTTCTCTGTCAGTGTGCATTATACAGTCATCTGGTTGCAATCTTGTTGAATGCCTTTCATCTTCTACCTGTGTAGATTATTTTTTTTTGCCCATGACTGTATTGTAAATAATTCCTGTTACACAGTCTCAGATGTTTACACAAGTTTCATTTTCTTGTTGCTGAGTATAGATGTTAGACTAACTCTCTTCTGTGTCGGAAGCTGCAGGAGAACAGCTGCTGTGTGCTATTAGTGAGAACTATTTCTTTTGTCCCGAGGGAGAGCATCGAGAAACCTGCACGCACATTCATTTGAGGCCTAATTGTATTTTTGAGCTGCAGCCACTAAAGGATTAGTGTGAATTGTGAATTTGGCCTGATTGCGGTTGTAAAGCTGCAGGTCGTCTGGAGAGCTACTGTAATGGTTGCTTCAACAGCTAAGAAAAGTAATGTTTTTCTTTTTTTAACTTTTTAGCCATGACTTTACCTACATTGTAAGTGGTTCAGAAGATAAATATGTTTATATTTGGAGTACATACCATGACTTGAGTAAGTTTACATCTGTAAGAAGAGACCGTAATGACTTCTGGGAAGGCATTAAAGGTAAAAATCAGCTTTTGATCTTTGTTTTATCAAAGTGTATGTGATTTAAAATATTAAATACTTTTATCTTTTAGTTTTTATTTGCTCAGCAGTGCTATTAATCTATTTGAACAAATTCTTAACATAGCAAGATGCCCTGTAACTGGTGCGTTTTCAGTAAGTGGACTGTCAGAAACCTTGTCCAGAGGAAACTCTACAGATGCGTGATTGGGATGGGAAGAGACAGTAGCTAAAAAGCTTGTCCAGAGATTCTGTATGAGATTCTGAATGAATGTAAGGTTTTGCTGGCAGAACTTGATTGTATAAGTGTAGAAATTAAAATAATTGTAATCCTTAGATCCCTTACAGATAAATGACTTTGAAAATAAGTGCAAGCTCTTTTTTTTTTCTTTATGGCAGTATTTCAGAAAAAAAACCCAAACCCAACTCTCTTATCTCCTACACACACACAGAGCTTTTGGGAAGTGTGGGGCCGTGTTTATATCAAACATGTTTTGGAGCTCCTGCCAGTTAGTTTTAGGCACTTACAGGAACTTCTGAGATCCATGAGTTTATAAAACAATGACAGTTGCTCCTTGAATGATGAGCTTACCTGGTGCCAGCAGCACTAAGATTCTTGGGTATTTACTAAAATTTATGCCTGCTATTCTTGTAAAATTAACAATTCCTTGAAATAAGGTAATCAAAATTGGATTGTCTTTCTGAAGCGCACAATGCAGTGGTTACATCTGCGATTTTTGCTCCCAATCCTGGTTTGATGGTGTCACTGGAAACTTCTGAAAAGCAAGAAACTGAAAGTAAGGGAGAAGATTCTGAAACATCAGATACCATACCCTCTGGTAGGTGTTTGAGATGAGCTCCACTTTGATACCATGGTATGAAGAGAAAAAGATTATTAAGAATTGCAGTGTAGAATGGGGGGTTCTTGAGAAAAAAAGCCCTTGCAGTGGCATTGACATGTATTCCTACCTTATCAGTTGAACATTTTGGCAGCTGTTGCATTTTTAAAATCTGAGAATGTGAAGTGAGGGGCATAGCTGTTGTCCTGTGTACTTTAGAATTAGTCTTTTTACACCTGACATGTAAAAAGGTAGAGCTGTACCAACATATAATGAAGAAAACTCCCTTTCCTAGAAATGCAGATGTTTCCTGTTCTCTAACCAATACATCAAGAAAGTGATAGAGGAAGAAGGGTGTCACAGTGATAGCTTGTCTTTTAATGAGAGCTTGATTTTTATATTTTCTTTAATGAACTAACAGTTTATTCTCTTTCCTTATTAAGGAGCTTTGAAGACAGATCACACAGAAGTGCTTTTATCAGCTGACTTTACTGGAGCAATCAAAGTCTTCATTAACAAAAAGAAATATGTATCTTAGTTGGTTTGCAACTGACAGCATAAAGCTATGGTACTGTGGGATTAAAATTCTATAAATAATGTGGGCAAAAGCAAAGTATCTAATATAATAATGTTACAGGCTGATTTATTTTTAAATCTTTATTTTAAGGCTACTTAAATATTGGATCTTTGGAAAGCAGTGTCTGCCTATTAACACCTGGGCTTGTAGAATAGAAAGGAATGTGTAAGAGTAATCCTGCCAAACATTAGACTCTAAACTTTCTATGAACAGTTGTTTAGCAACGTAATTGTGAACCTGCACAGGTTTCTGCACGAAAACGTATTCACACATGTGTGTGCCTTGTGGTTACATGCACTAATTTGAACATGTATCAAAAGGATTTTAGTGCTGCATGTGGCCACTAGATGTCAGGAATGGGGATGGGAAGGGAAGGTTGGAGATACGGCTGAAAAAATACTGAATGATCGTCTGATCTTTGCACAAAATTCCATTTGAGAAAGGTCTTGAATTTGTAGTAGCTATTGTTCAGAATTTTAAGTTATGCAAGTTTTTGATGGGTCAGCAACCATGTGTAAATGTTTTTATAAATTTCTCAACTTCAGGACGTGAAAATTTTTGTTGTCTTTTAATTGTTGTGGACTTTAGATTCCTTTCATATATATAATTTTTTGCACACTGGAGCACAATACTTGTGTAAAGAAGTCTCTCATTCCTTGTTCACGGGCACCAGGATATATTCACCTTCCAGACAAAATTAAGCTGCATTAGAAAGTTCTTATATTTTACAACTATGTAAAATAAACTGTTTACATTTTTTAAGCATTGTAGCTTAAAGTTTTAAGTTCTTCTCGTTTGTTTAGTGCCACTGAATTTTGAAAGTCTTTGTAAATATTCATATAAAACACCTATGAAGTAACATTCTGGGTATCATAACCCATGAAATGTTATTGATGGTAAAGTGTTTCAGAGAACAGATGTATCATTAAACTTGGTCACACACCTGGAAATTGTTGCTTCTTTTCCATTTTGATTCATAAATTTGCCTTTTGACTAAGTAGTTTTGCTCTGTTTCTCAGATGATCTTGCATGTACTTGTTAGCTTTTGAATTCTACTTTTCCTGATCTTGTCACTTCTTTGTTGACAGCTTTCTTTCTGAAGTAGTGGGAAATAGAGTACTACCACAGATATTAAGTGGAATTAGGAGTAGTTATGTGATAGCTTAGTGTGAGGAGGAGTCTTAGAAAGTGTGTAAAGAAGCCTCTCCTTCCTGTTAATGAAAGAATGAAGGCATGGAAACGCAGGAAATCAGTCTCTGCTTAATTCTTTTCTACTCAGGTGAATTTGACCACGACTTTGTGTGAAATAGTCTTGAACAAGAAAGGCAGTTGCAAGGGGGTATATCATCAGACAAAATAAGCTAAAAAAAGGTACATGCGTATAAAATTATTTTCAGTTGACACACTTGGAGTAAGTTTGACTCTGATTTGAAAATATCTGTATAAATGAGACAAGCCAAACTCAAGATTTTTTTGTTACTTTGGGCTCCACTGAATTCACAGAAGTGAGGAGATGGCACAAGAAGACATTTGGGTTGTGACTCCAAAACTGAGTTTCTATGGTAGGTTATATATGTAAAAGATTGTAGTTGACTGTTATTGCTGTGAGCTGATCCCAGACACTTCTGGAGTTTGCTATAGATATTCTACGTGTTTAGTGACGTGCAAACTAAGAAGCTGCTTTGTGCGGTGCGAACACCATCCTTTGCTTACAGGTACCTTCTCTCTAGTGTCCGCATATGGCCTTCCCATCTCTGGAACTAGAAGCGCAGACTGGAGGAAAAGGGATGTGGTCTTCGCATTGTTTCTTTTGGGGTACGCTAATTTTTTTAGGTATGCTGTTGTCCCGTTCCTGCTTTCCCTATGTTATAGTTAAAATGGTAACTGCAAAAATTAGTAATGAATAACAGGAGGAAGGCACACTTACAATCTGATAAGAAGTACAGATAAGAGGATGGGTCCAAGCCCAGCTTTTCAGAGCGACTGAAGACCTGGCAGCTGTCAACATGCAGTGTTTCATGTATATTTGGGACTAAGTGGGCTTCAGGAGGGATCCTGCAACAGTAATGGCATGCATCTTGGCAGGTTGTTTTAAATGTTCTATGCAAACAGTCTCTCTGTAACTTCTTAAAAAAAACCCCAAACATTCAGATTATAAAGATTTAAACGACTGCTTTGGAGATCAGAGTTGAACTGTAGTTTTGCCTTGTAGCTGCCAGAAAGTCTATTAAGGTGTTGTGTTGGACCTGTTAAGTATTCGGGTGATCATAAAAAAAGGTTATTGTTGTTTGTTATCCAGGATCTTGTGCAGGTAGTAAACAAAGTTGATCTTGAGGAAGATGTTTGACTTCCATTTATCTTGATATTTATGTTCTAGCACTCACAGGTCCGGTGTTCCTCTGCAGTGACCTAGTATTCTTTATGCTTTTTCCCCAGCTGAATTGTGTTGCGTGTTTCTAACGGTTCAGAAGTCATTGTCTCTTTCCCTCTCCTTCCAAAAGTTACATCAGTTCAGTGGTGTTTGAGTCTCAGTGGTGCTGTGTCCTGTCTCATCTGCTCATCTGTCTTAAGGCTTGTCTGGTACCTTTCATAGCTGGGTTCTGCTTCTGTGTGGAGCCTCCAAGTTCTCCTTGCAGGTGAATGTCAAGTTGCAGGTAAATGTCAGTTACTCTGCTGAGCCTGTTCCGTTCAGTCAAGTGCCTTCACTGTTTGTACATCAGGTATTGCCCTTGCGCTGCAAAGTGATGTTCCCTCAAGCAAAACATGGGTGGAGGTATGTTAAAATAAAACACTTCCTCTTGTGCTGGAGGGTTTGTTTCTCTCTGGACTGCTTATTCCAAGGGCCTACGTAACATTTTGTTCTTTAACAGACATTGTTGACATCCATGTAATCCAAATTCTGCTTACAGAATATGACTGAGAATTGCTAGGAAGCAGAAATGAAGAATTGCCATTGTACAGGACCTTGGTGCAGGAGATGTCTGAATTAACACAGTTGCTTCCCAAGAATCAATAAAATAAGCTGATTGAAGTGTCATAGATCACTTGAACTCTTCCCTTTAACACTGAATTTCTACAGTAACTGGCTCCTCCCAGCTAGTTCTGGCAGCAAGCAGCTATGAATGGAAACAAAGCTGTTTCTCTGCTACCTTTGTCTCTTTCAGTGCTGGGCACCCAGCCCAGTGCATGTGTAGAGGACAAAAACAACAGTTCAAGTAGATTAATAATGCTAAAATTTGATCTTTAAATGCTGCACAAGTCACATTTTCTCAAGTTAAAAAGGGCGGGGGTATTTGGGTTTTTTGATTGGTGAGATTTTTTTGTTTTTTCACTGAAAGCTATGCTGAACGCAGCCACTGACGTGATGCTAACACTGTTACATATAAGAACAGTAGCCAGAGACCTGGCAGAATTGATTTATCAGGCACAGGGAAAGTTGCTGTATGCTTTTTTGCCTGCCGTTAGCAATTTATTGCACGCATGTTCAGGAAAATGTTGGAAACTGGCCACTCTTCAAATTTGATTCCAAGTGAACTTGCAAGTATGAATGAATGCTAAGCTGCTGTCTTCTGAAGCAAACTTGCATGCTGTCTTTTTCTGGAATATCAAGCAAGGCAAATTTATTTGTATTTTGTCAATGTCTGTTTTCTGTGCATTATCAATCATGTATATGTAACTGGAGAGAAATCTTGAGAACTGCATGTAAGCGCATTGCTTAATTTTGTGAACGTGGGAACAGGCTTGGAAGGCTGTAGGGAACTGTTGACTAGTTCTGAGGATGTGGTACTGGAGTAGTGATTCTAGGTTCTTTATGCTAGTGGCTATAGCTGTTACTTCTGCTTTCCTATTATTTTGCTAATAGTATTGGCCTGCTGCTGAGATGCTACAGAGGCTTTTCAGTTCATGCGATCAGAAACTGGTCTTTTTTTCCTGTATGTGCTTTAGCGACAGTGCTTCAGGCTTCTGTGTGGAAATCTGATCGGAACATAATGCTAAGTAAATGGAGCATGAAAAATAAGTGAAGCCAAGTGCCACAAACAAAAGAACATACAAAAAACCATTCAGAAAAAGACTTTGAGTACTTGTTTAAGGCTGTGGGTATATTTTGCATAACTGCAGTAAGCAATAAGCATATGCTTAGAGCTGTGCAAATAAGTTTGTGCTTCCAATAACTGAAACTGCTTTGACGACTTTAGGATTCATACAGAAATGTAAGCATGTTCTTAACTACCCTCCTGAATAAAGGTTAGCATTATATTACAGTGGTTATCAGAACAGCTTGTTACAGAATCGCACAATACTGAAGGTTCAGGGAGACCTCTGGAGCTCTAGGCTGAGCTCAACCGGGGTCAGAGCAGGTTGCACAGGACTACATCCAAGCTGGGCTTTTAATATCTCCAGGGATGGACACTCCACAATTTCCCTGGGTTACCTGTCCTGGTCAGGCTCCCACTAAGTGTTTTCTAGATGTCTGTCTGTCTTTTTCTACTTAGTCCCTCTGATTGTGTACTTAGATAAGTGTACTAATGCCATTTTTGTCTTTTTAGTCCTGCTAGGCTTTGCTTGGGTGAATTTGTGACTTAAGTTGTTCGGTTCTTCAGCAGGCTGTTTTTATGGAGGTAACTGCTAAATGGTCTGACACAAGGCTGAGGTCAGTTTTGATCAGTGTCTTTAACAGCCGCTTTTCAGTGGTTTTAGGCTCAAGACTTAAATTTGTGGAAATCTCTGAAAGACCTTGCACAGTATATTCTCAAACTCGGCACTGCTGGAGCTTCCTCTAAACTGTTGCCAGTTAAAAGGTTCTGCAGCTGGAGCCCTTGTTAACTATTACAGTATGCACATGCTCAGGAAGAAAACTCTTCTAAAACTTACTGCAAAGTCAGTAAGCTCTTACTGAGGACATGCTTCTTGTAAGATGTTACAGACATTCTGGGCTGCATTATCCACAGTGCTACTCAGATTGTACTTGGATTTGCTTGGGGGAGATTTGTGAAAGGTGGGGTTTGAGACTGCAGTAGTGGAGTTTTTCCCTAAACTACCCGGTGAGCTGGTAGCTTTTATGCTTGTACCATGATGATGATGATTTTTCTAGTACTGGAGGCGAACACGGTGTCAAATGTGTTCTGTATTTCCCCAGTGTGTGTCCTATAGCTGCCAGGGTTGTCTGACTTCTCCAAAAACACATAATAATTCTTTGGTTCTGTTATCTGTCACCTGTTGCAGGTGTAGGTAAGATTCTTCTTACTTGCCCCAAACCATGTCAGTGTATTCCCAGTTATTATTTGACTCTACTTTTAATTTCTTCTGCAACAGAAACAAGTAATAATTGATGAACATGTTCATTTACTTAAGTAGCAGTATGTTACTTTGAGTTAGCCCAGCATTCTGCTACTTAAAGCACTGAACGGTTTTTAAGTCAAGTACAGATACAGACAACAGGTTGACACTTCTATTCCATCATTCTGTCTTGAACCCAGATATTTTATTATTTTTTTTACGGTAAAAGTCTACTAACCTTTGGCTTCAGTGGCAACTCAGGAAATTCTTACAAGGCTTTCAGAAACCAGGTAGTATTTGACAAGCCCTCTGTAATGTGAATTTAATGTCAGGCTGCAGCATGCTCTCTCTAAGCTATCCTTTGATTTCCTTGATTAACAATCTAATCCATGAATCTGTGTTTTCAAAAGTGTGAAAATCCTGCAGTTAGATTATCAATTAAGTGGGGCTTGTGCTTCTAGACACTTGGGTGCCTTGAGAGTAACATCTGCCTACCAGATCCTGAAGAACTGAAGTAAGCATGTTGTCATCTGTGAAGCATGAAAAGTCATAGGCAAAAAAGAAAACCACATCAGTAGGTAGAACTTAACCTCATCGGGCTTCCTCAGGTGAGAACAGCCGTCTCGTGAGACATGGGTGGGAGCCGCTGTCATACCTGCAAAACTGCTCTGCTTTGCTTTAGGACAGTGTCAGTTCTGCTGATGTCACTGAAGCTGGGAAGTTTTTCTCTCTGGAAGGGAGAGATGGCTGCCTACAAGAATTCACTTCTGCCTTCAGTAGGAAAACCCCAACCAGCCATCGCTGTTCTACCTCTGAAGAAAGCTGTGGAAAGCCTGGGAGGGTAGTGGGGCTGCTGGCCAAGACTTTGTTCCTCCATGTGGAAAAGCGGCTCAGGAGTGCCATGGAGTTCTGGAATAAATATCAGAGCTGCTTTCAGACCAGACCACACTGCAACCTGTTCTGCCTACAGTTCCCTTGTCTGAGATCAGTGCCCTTCTGCATGCTGTGATAGAGCCAGGTCCTAAACCAACCAGTTCTTCATACCTACTTGACCTGTCTTGCTTCTGGGCTTGGTCAGATGTTCTCCTATGGAAGCATCCCCTTCAGAACTGGGCTTCAGCCATCGTCCTGCTTTCTTGTCTTCAGGGTGAAGACAAAGCATTGTTCTGCAGGAAAGAGCTCTGTAATGGATGGAGTGTCACACACCCCCTGGAGGGTCACATTTACACAAGACATTCAGAAAACAGACTTGGAAAGTTCCAGACCATTCCCTAGTGTTCCATGGGCAACACAACCTCAACTTCTGATGTATGTGTTTCTACACAAGACATTCAGAAAACAGACTTGGAAAGTTCCAGACCATTCCCTAGTGTTCCATGGGCAACACAACCTCAACTTCTGATGTATGTGTTTCTACACAAGACATTCAGAAAACAGACTTGGAAAGTTCCAGACCATTCCCTAGTGTTCCATGGGCAACACAACCTCAACTTCTGATGTATGTGTTTCTGCACAAGGAGCAGGAGATCCACATAGCTGCCCTTATAGCTCCTTGCTTTTGGTGTCTGGAAACAGATATTAAAGAGTAGTAACACAGTTCAGAAATTTTGAAAAGGTGAAAAATTCTTAAATTGGCCTGATTCAAGTGCAGTACTTCACACTGTAGAGCATACTGTGAAATAGATTTTTTTTGAACTATGTTGACCCCTTCATACAGTTTTCCAGTTGGCCTAGCATTTCTGTACAAGGAGATAAACATCATCAAGGATATTTTTACTACTTTCTTTTGCTTTTTCACACAGACTTGACCTGTAAAATACTTGGCTGAGATGAGGCAGCAATGTTATTTTGACCTCAAGTGGGATGTCCAGCAGCTGTGCATACCCTCCTCTTAACTGCTGTTGTCTTTGTCCGAGCTAGAGAGATGCTCATGGGAGTTGTGTGAGATGTTAATAATCCTCTTGTGTGGCAGTTACTGTAAACGATCTTTAAAGACTTCAAGCACAGGAAGATAAATAGGGGAGCTGGATTCTGCTTCGTTACCGTATCGCTCTTTCTTAAACCAAAGCCTGGGCTTTCATACTGAACACATCTGTTCAGGTTTGATCCAGGATGCAGGAAAGTGGGCCAGCATGAAAAGGAGCATTGCCAGCAGTGCAAGGGAAGTATCTTTTGCCTCTCCTCAGCGCTGATGAGGCCACTGCTTAGTGGCCTCATCAGAGTGCAGTGCTGGGTTTCCCAGTACAAGAGACATGGACGTACTGGCGAGAGTCCAGCAAAGGGCTACTTGGATAACGAAGAGCTTGGAGCATCTGACACATGGGAAGAGCCCTGGAGAGTTGGGGCTCTAAAGCCCGGAGAAAGGGCAGCTCGGGGGCATCTTACCCATATTTATAAATTCCTGATGGGTTAAAGACAACTCATGCAGACTCTTCGCAATGGTATCCGGTGAAAGAGTAAGAGGCAGTGGGCACAAATTAAATAGGGTAAATTCCATTTAAACATGAGTGGGTTGTATGTGGGTTTTGGTTTTTTCCCCAAGTCAGGGTGGTCAAACACTAGAACAGACCAAACCTGTGCCCCTTGAAGTGTTCTCTCATGGGCTCGATTTACCAGAGTTGTTCTTGCACCAGGGAAATGGTGTCTTTGCAGTGTTCTGCTCGCTAGGGATGTAGATTGCCCAGCCAGCGAGACAGCCAGGGCAGCGCTGTTCCTGCGTGTGCGACCACGTTCGTGACGTGCAGGCAGCAGCTCCACAGCAGCTGTCGGTGCTCTCCGCTTGCACGGCGAGCCCGGTGGGTTCTGGCTGGCCCTCACCAACACCCATGTCTTGACCCCTCTCCCACGGTCTGGGTGTACAGAATACCTGAAGTGTTTGGGGGGGTTCTATCTCTATCCAGTTTACTGTAGCAGAAGGGGGAAAAAAAAAAAAAAAAGTCTTTTAAGAGAAATTAAAAAGGGAAGATTTAGAGATATGATGGAGTAGCTGTCCATCTAATTTGTAGTTCTGTATCTGAAAATAGTTAACACCATATGTTTCAGAAGCAGCATGTCTCTCTGTTTCATTTTCTTAAATCAGATTTTATTATAAAGTATTTTATTTTCCAGGAACTAAACCTTGGGAGAGCTTCTATTTATTGTACTTCAACAAAATATAAAAGTCTGGTGGCCAATATTGTCTCTTCAAGGCTTATAGCTATACTAAGGACAGTGTGGTACGTTAAAGGGATTCACCATTATTGGTGGTTCCTCTTCGTGCTACTTCGGTGACCCTTAGTGCAAGGAGGAGTTCACCCGTAGTCTCTGCAGACCCTTGTGTGTTCTTCCATGAAGGTGGACGCTGTTGGGAGCTTACGGGATGCACCAGCAGCCATGGAAGCAGTGCAGCTGCCATGACTGGCATCCCCAGAAGCTGAGGAAGGAGAACACAAGGAGCACGGCAGCCCTGGCATGCAGCGCAGCAGTGTCTGATCCTGCTGAGCTGGGTACTCACCCGGAGGGTGCCCTTCTGGGGAAGGCAGCGCCTGGACTGGCATTCCTCCCATCTTCCAGGAGCTGTGCCCGAGCAATCCTGGGTAAGTCAGCGGAGGGCAGCCCTTTAACAGCAAGGGCTTCGTGGCCGTGGATTAAGCACCAGTTTACTGCTGCACAGCACCAGTTTACTGCTGCACAGCTGGAGCACGCTGCTTTCACAGGCACAGGGAAGCCAACAGTAAGTAGCTGCTTACTGACAGTCCCAGTGCCACCTGCAGTGGTAAGGGACAGGATCAGTAGGCAGGACAGATGGCACGCAGGCACTGACGGCAGGAGCTGTGGAGTCCAGCTGGCAGCTCTTGCCATATCCAGCTTTGCACGGTGTTTATAGCTGTCCTGGTGCCGTAGCTGGGCTTCCGAGCACACCAGAAGTGCTGGCTGGCTGCGTGTGTACCTAAGGAGCGATACCTGATCAGATTACCCAAATACATAGTTTTTCCCTTGCTTTGTCAGGAGGCATGAGCTACGCAAAAGCCATTGCTCAAGGAGTTCTTCGCTTGCGGACCCGTCGGCAGTCTGTGTCTTGGCTTTGGTATCGAGAGAGGTAAGTGTGCAGATGTGATTATAAAGCTACTTTTTTTCTTTCTCTTTTAAATCTCAAATACTTGAACTACAGTAAAATGTTACGGCTGTATCTCACTGGAACTTCCAAGCTGGGAAGCTGAAGATGTAATGGCATTTATAATCCTCTCCCTCCCCAGCAAAAAAGCATGTCTGAATCGGGGTTACAGAGTCCTGCAGGTTTGCTGCCAGCATGCAGGCCCCTGTCCAACGGATTAATCACCTGCTTAAGGTTAATCACATAGTTAAGTGTTTTTCTAGGATAGGCCCATTTGCAGGTGACAAAAAGGCCCACAGGTAACTGGTGAAGGCAGTGCGAAACAGGATGATTGCCTCATGTTATGCAGTGCCTTTTATCTTGGATGACTTGTGAGAAATAAAATTCTAAACCTGCCACTAACCCTTCAACTTTGGGAGGTTTTCGTAGCTGGTCCAGGAATCCCCTATATATGGTTCCAGACCTTATATTGGCATCAGCTGCAAACTGATGTTAGCCAAAAAAACAGATTCTTCCTTAAGGCATCCTTGGTGGTATAATGCTACTGGTAAGTGGGAAAGTTTCTATTATCAGTCTAATATGTCCTCTGCAAATTTGGTTTTCTTGTACTCTGTGCTGTCCACTGGATCTGGGGAGGAGGTGGCAGGAGAGCTGTTTCACCCACGTTGGCTATACCTCCCAGCGTGTTCCCTCACTGGTCTCTGCAAGCTGGTGCTGCTGCTCAGCCTCTGATCAGCCAGGCAGGTGTGGCTGCCCCGATGGCTTGGAAGCAAACCCCAGGGGGTCTGAAGGCTGGAATAGATGTAAAGATGCATGTCTCTTTGCAGTTAGCTTGGGTTGCCTGACTATGCTGTTTTCTCTGGGAACATTGATTTCCAGGGTGGAAAGAAAGATTGTCTGTAGAGTGGCATCACCCCTCCCGTCCTTTCTCATCTCCACCTTGGCTGCTGGTTGAAGCAACCTGGACAGCTCTTAGCCCGCACCCAATATCATGGGTTTTCACTATCAATACACATAATGCAAAACACTGACGTTTCCGCTGGTTTTATACCATCATGTCATTAATCTGAGCTTGCTGTAAGGTTGGTTCAGGTCTTTGAAAGTTGATAGTAAAAAGCTGGGAGTTTTGGATCAGCCAAGAGTTCCTTTTTGCCTGTGAACTCCACGTTGTCTCAGCAGACCCACTTCTTTTCCTTTCTTTTTATTTTTCTTCCCTTGCATTGATATTTATGTATTATTGAAGTTTCCTTTTGGGTTGGGTGGGTCATAAAGCCTGTCTGGTAGCAGAGCACGTTCCTGTTGAATTTGATTCTTTCCTCAGAAGAGGAATTCCCTGCCTGAACTTTGTGAGTAGAGGGTGACAAAGAAGCAGGGAAGTGCTGCCTGCCCTAAGGACAGTCTCAGCCTGCAGCAAAGACTGTCTTCAGAGAATCTGGTGTTCATTGCTGTTCCTGGGCTTCCAATACATGCGTGTGCTTGGGAAAAGGGCAGTCAATCCATCAGCCTGTCAGCTGGAGAGCGTGATGCTCAGAGCTCTTGATTGAATCGGCTAAAGGCAAAAGAGAAGCTGCAGTTGTGTGCATGGGAAGAAAGTAGAAGTGATTTCACTGATGCTTCTGTTTTGGAAAGGCCTGGATCAAAATGACAAGAGAGGCTTCAAGGCTCTAGTCTCAGTGAAGAGGTGAAAATGTTAGCACAGTTGAGTTTGTGCGTTCCGCGGCAGGCTGAGTTCAAGAATGTTTGGTTGTCTGAAGCAGTACAATTCCTCAGCACCTCAGAATGCCCCTGCATGCTCTTGGGCACCTTTCTTATGCTGATAAACCATTACTGGCCTTTCTTCCCTGTGAAAAAGGAGGTGAAAACCACAATCCTTGCAACTTTGGGCTTGTCTTGTCACAGCAGTTCCACAGCTGCTGTTGTCTTGCCTCTCTTTGTGCTTGAGACTCTTATTCTGATGTTTGGCCTTCCTGAGAGGGAGTCACAGCTTTCTGCATGTTGTTTTCATGTGATGTGTCCTTTCCATTGCTTCTATTTTCCTTTTGTTTTCATGCTTAGCTCCAAAAAACAGCCTCACTGTTCACTGCTCTTCCATGGCTGTTTGGCTTAGTTGAGTGGGATGCTGATGGGCAGCTGATCAGATGCAGCCCCCCCCCCCGGCACCAAACCAAGCTCCTAACCTTAGTACGAACTTTTTCCTTCTGGCTGGATAAACAAGGGGTGAGTGCACTGGGAATGATTTTATTTCTTGTCAAGTGACCCGTCACAGCACACTTCTCCACCCCTTGGCAAACACACCAGTTCCTGGGGCCGTTCCTAATGGAGCAAACCGAAGGCAGAACTGGCGTTGCCCATTAAGTATTGACCTCTGGTAGCTGGTGGTGTTCTGGTTTGTGCCCTCCTGCAGTGCCCAGCCTGCTCGGAGGCACCACAGGGCCAGGGGCTGTCCCCCGTAGGCAGGGCTACCCCGTTGTGCTATGAGCGGCATTGTGCTACCTCTCCCTTCACGGCCAGGTGATTGAGACCTCATGATTTTACTTACCGGTGTGGCTACAGCCCAGTTCATCACAGTGCAGTCACTGGGGCTGTATGGTATGATAATTTGAAGCGGTTGGTAAAATGTCTGCAAGAATGCGTATGGGTGGGGGGATAGGGAAGTGAACCTCAGCGTGCTGCAGCTGAAATTGCGTGTCATAATGGTTTTTTTGCTTCTTAACACAGATTTGGAAAAGCTTTGTTTACGACAGTGCTAATTCTCCAGCTCATAAACTTTTTTTTCTGTCCTTCATCTAACAGATACTTGATAATTAACAATAAACTTGTAAATTTGTTTTGCCTCTGGTGTAAAAGAATCAGAGCAATGTTTAATACGAAGCGGTATCTGCTGCCCCTTCAGTGAACTGCTAAAAAGCAGAACAATAACTGGCTTGCGTGCTTTGGAAGTCACAAATAACATTTGGAATGGTTTGGATCATAATAGCTGTATTCATTACCCCCTACAGATTGGCTCTCTTAATCGAAACAATTTCTCTATATGCTGTGTGACTTACGGCATGCCTGTAATTCCAGCAAGGTCCTTGTAGATAGTATTGAGCAGCTGTATGGCAGAGTATGACTAAACGGCAACTCTATCTAATGCAGCATCTTGCTGTAAAGACACAGCACAAAGTAAAAGAAATTTAAGAAGTAAGGCTTTCATGTACGGAATGTAAGGATCTATTATAATTTCCCAATCACCGTCCTTAAAAACAGTGCACAATGACAAAGTAACAAGGGCTTGGAATTAACTTCAGGCCTAAGGAACCTTCCTTCCACATCCTTAACTTCTTGCTTTTGCAGCCGGGCAGGCACATGGGGCCGTGGCCTCTATAAGCGAAGCGCTTTCCTGTAGCAAGTCCTATAGGTTGGAGACGCTCGGGGGTAAGAGCTTGTCCCGGATCCGGTTTAGCCGTGCAGGAACCGGGCGAGTGCAGCAGGGACACACCTCGGGCAGCGCTGAGCCGAGCCCACCGGGCCAGAGCGGCAGGTCCCCGCCGGGGCAGCGACCCCTCCCCGGCGGCAGCGCGGCACCGGCGGGCCGTAGCTGCGGCTGGAGGCCGGTGCCTGGGGACACACACGGAGACACACGGAGACCGCCCCCCCAGCCGCACGGTGCCCCTCGGGGCACGCTGGGGCCGCGTCCCTGCAGCTCCGTCCGGGGAGCGTCCCCCCCCACGCCCGGCTGCGGCACCGCACCAGCCCGGCCGCCCCCCGCCGGGCCCGGGGCTTTGTGCGGAGGCGGGGGGCGCGGCACCTGCGGCGGGGACAAAGCGGGGCCGGCAGCCGGAGCGGGGCGGGCCGAGCCGGGGACCCTCCCCGGGCCCGCCCGGCGCTGGGCGGCTCCGCCCGCCCGGCCCCGCCGCGCCCGCCGGCAGGGAGGCAGCGGCTCGGCTCGGCGCGGCCCCGCGGCGCTCGGCGCGGACCATGTCGCCATGTCGGAAGTGAGGAAGTTCACGAAGCGGCTCAGCAAGCCGGGCACGGCGGCCGAGCTGCGGCAGAGCGTCTCGGAGGCGGTGCGGGGCTCCCTGGTGCTGGTGAGCGGCGGGCCCGCGGGGGCACCCCGGCGGTACCTTGGGCAGCTCCCGGGCGGCGGCGGGCAGGGGACGCGCCGAGCCGGGGGAGAGGGGAAGGGGAGGGGGCAGAGCTCGGGGGGGCTGCGCAGGGTGTGGGGAAAGGGCAGAGCTCGGGGGGGCTGCGTAGGGCAGGGGGTGGAGAGCGGGCAGAGCTCGGGGGGGCTGCGCAGGGCGGGGGATGCGCCGGGCAGAGGATGGGGAAGGGGCAGAACTCGGTAGGGAAGGACCGGGAAGGGGCTGGGGAAGAGGGAGAGCTCGGAGGGGGATGCGCAGGGCAGGGGATGAGGAAGGGGCAGAGTTCGGAGGGGGCTGCGCAGGGCGGGGGATGGGGAAGGGGCAGAGCTCGGTGGGGAAGGACCGGGCAGGGGCAGCATTCCCCCTTTGTGTTCCGCTCCCTGTGCCTTGTGCCGTGCCATCCCACCTGCCGGCACCGTGCCCCTCCGGGCGCAGCTCAGCGCCGTGAGGATCACGGGGAAGCGGCGCTTTGGCCGCTTTTGGGGGTTCATTGGTGCCTGTGCGGGGCGCCGAGCAGGCGGGTAACGGGGCGCACCCGGCACAGGGCGCAGGCAGCGTCACACCGCGAAATAAACAGGGCGGGACGGAAGGGCACGGCCTGGCAAGGTGAGACGTGGGCACTGGCGCAGGCCGGGAGTGCGATGTATCCCGGGAATCACGCTCGGATGTCTGGGGCGAAAGCCACGTGCTTCCTCAGATGCTCCATCCCCGCGTGTGGGATGCTGCAGCAGGTTGTCTTTGTTGTGCACACAGCTGTGCGGTCCTGGGCGCTCTGCCCTGGCTGGGTGTTGCTGGCGGTTCAGAGCTTCCCTGGGCTTTGTTGGATGTGTTTCACTTTGCTCATTGAATTACTCTAGCGTGTAATCAACTTTGACCTTGATTTTGATGGAAGGTTAGTCAATGGGATGTGCAGAAAGTGCAGCACAAGTTGGGCAAATAATTCCTGCAAGTTCTCTACCGTCAGATTAAACGGTACGTGCTGTTAAACAAAAGGAGGTGTTTAAACGGTTCTTTTAAAAAGAGAGTTTTCTTGTAAACTTACTGATTTCTAAAGCTGAAAAAAAGCTATGATGATAATCCGGTCTGATTTCCTAGCACCGTGGCTATTGCTTCCTATGTGCAGTTGTTCAGGGATCCTTACGGGCTTTCCCTCTTTCATAAACAGTACATAGGGACAAATGCTTTGCGCAAGCTGATGGAGCCTCTCATTAAAAATGAAATTGTTTGTATAGGACATGAAGAGCTTTGGTATCCTACAAGGCATATGGTTACTCGGTGCTTGTGCCAGATGCCTTATGTTGAAAAGGTAAGGGATGGGTGGGACTGCAGATGAAAATAAATAAAACCTTGCCAAAAACCCACTGGAGCTGGCAGAGTCCATCAGCATCCATCAGCAGCCTCTCTCTTTCTGATCTTCTCTAAGGTTTCATTGCCCACACCGTCCCTGCCAACTTCTCTGACAGGCAACCCACCCCCCCACCCCCCCCCCACCCCCCCCCACCCCACCCCCCGAGCTGCTGTGCTGTTTAGCATGTTTGTGGCCAAGCACCGGAGGAGGGTGAGGGCAGGTGTCTCTGATTCCTGAGTCTTGGCGCAGTTTCCTGCTTTTGATAGTCCAGCAGCAAAGGATAAATCCCAGCACTTCTGCACCACTAGGAAGAGCCATAAGACACTGCAGTGTTCGGGGAGTGGGGAAGGAGGTGGCATAAGCTTATAGGACTGTCTCAGCACTTTGGCCACCCTCAGTGATTAAGGATGAGGCTCATGCTTCCTAGATTGCTCCAAGAAAAGGGTGGTTCCTCTCCATCTACCAGGTCATTGTCCTTGCAAGGAAAGGATATCTGAGCACTGGTGTGCTGGCTCTTGGGAGAGTGAAGGTGTCCTGGGAAACCATGGTGGGGAGTGGTGGAGAGAGGGGGAGGCTGAAAAGCCACCGTTTCTGATCCTGCTCCCAAAGTGAGGCTCAGCCTTGGCACTGATGAGCTGGGGAGCTGCAGAGCATGGTGTGAGCGCATCGCATGGTGTGAGTGCATCCCCTGCCCCTCTGCCCCCCCCTCACCATGGGCAGAGCGGGGGAGATTGAGGGCCCCAGCATCAGGTGTGTGCCAGCGGGCTGCAGTCCCGGCTGTGCCTCGCCCTGGGACAGCGCTGAGCTCACTGGTGGCCCTGGGAGGCAGGGGGTGGTCGGTGGGTACGTGGGGAGCAGGGGCCGCTGCTTGGTAAGTGGATGGAGCAGGCTGGCAGCATGCGGTGCTGTGCGTCCCAGCGTTTCGGGACCCAGGGTTTCTGTCAGTCTGAAGCAGACTGGAGTCACAGTAGGGACCTTTCTTGGCAGGATCCCATCCCTTTCCTACAGCCTGGTCACAGCAGGTGATGATAAGTCAATGAAAGCATGTGAATAGTTTTAATACTCCCAAAGACCCTGATGACACCCTGTCCCTCGGTGATCCCATCAGGTGCCTTGGCTGTCTGCTTGTCTTGGGGCAATCACGGCTGAAACCACAGGTGCCGGTGGTAGTGAGCATGCATGAGGTGAAGGGGTGGGGAGCAGAGGTCATGCTGCAGGTCCCAGAGGATGCGACTTCAGTGCCAAGAGGAGTGGGCATTTAGGGCTCCTTTAATGGCAAGAGGAGTAGGCACTTAGGGCTCCTTCGGCGTGTAAGTTGATCTCAGCTTTTTGGGCATTCAAGGCACAACCTCGACACAAGGAACTGTCTGGAGTAAGAAGCCATTTGTAGTCACTGAATGAAATACTAGTAAATGAAAACGTCTCAACGAGGGAAGCTTTTAAGGTCATGGAAACAGCTTGTATGGAGCCATAATTTGTGCATTAAAGGAGATGCATCTCAAGCCAGGAGCACTGTGCTCCTGCATGGCCAGCCTGAGCAAGTGTGATGTATGATGCAGCTCTGAAACTGCTGTCTCGCAGGTGCAGCGAAGCTCATGTCATCCTATTTCTGTTCCTGGTTTTCCATTTATGCTTGTCTAGCACCAAGAGAATATTTATGGTTCTCTTTGGTTGGCAAAGCTGGAGTGAAGTTGGTGGGAGTTTGGCAGGGCTTTGCTCCTTTGTGCTTGTGAAGGGGAAGCATTGGATATGGTGGTGGTCAGATATCGGTAGCAAAGGGAGGTTGTCCCTTTCTGAGGTGTCCTGGGGTACTCATGTCCCACTCATTGCCCCTTGGACCAGCTTCTAGGATGCAGTCAGTGCTCTTCCGCTCGCCGTATCAGCAGAGCTCTAATCCAGAACTGTAGCAGTGAAAGTAAGCACAGGCTGTGGTGGGGAGCTCAGGGGCACTTTGGGCCCTGTGGATGGGGAAGGATGAAGTGCAGCTTTCACTCAGGGCTCTTTTCTTTCCACTTACTGTGGTGGTGTTCCCAGCGATCCTGGCTGTCATTCTGGCCTTACACAGCCCCTCTGTGAACGTGATGCAAGGGAGGTCTTGCTGAGAAAAAAGGCTTCAGCGGGAATCCCTTGAAAGTGCTCACAGCCCCGCAGAGCCGAGTCAGGAGTGCCAGGGGTGCCGGTGGCAGTCAGGGTGCGTGGGAACCCTGCTCCTCTCGGTGCACTTTCCTTTGCAAAGCTGTAGGGCAGATCGTGTCAATTCCAGCTTTTGAATGGTCCTTGATGTGTGCTACTGATTATAACTCACGGATGGAGTCTTGGCAGAACAACTGACTAACAAGGTCACTGTTTAAATAAACAGACGAGTCTAGCAAAAACGTTAAGTTGGCAGGTGGGATAAACAGCATGCTAAAAGATGAAGGAAAATTTTGAGATTAAGTTAAAGAGAGAAACAGTCAAAGCTGAAGCGTGATAACCAAGAGACCACCTGCAGCTTGAACCTTGGGGCACCAACAGTAAAATACTGTGCTAGAAGTGCGACTTCAGAGCCAGAGTGCTGACGATACCTGGGAAGGACAAGCAGGCTAGACCTCGGGGAGAGCAGCCAGGGACCATCGGCAGTGGATAGACATGGGTGATTTTGGCTCAGACCTTCAGTGCGATCTCCCGCCTCCCATCCTCCCCATGCTCAAGATGTTGCTGAGTGTTCACGGGAAAGTCGTGCAGCAAGGCAGGGGAAACCTGCACCGAGGCGCTGGCCGACACGGGACCTGGGCAGCCCCCGGAGCGTTGCAAGGAGGAGCTCAGCCCTTGCCAGCAGGATGCACACGCATGCTCTGATGTGCTGGCCCCTGGTCCGATGGAAGTGCTTCTGCACCCCGGTGCTTTCCTGCTGGACAACGTGGTGTGGGGCGTTGTAGAGCTGAGCAGTTTAGGAGCACACGTGCATGTGAATAAGATCTGTAATCCCGGGCCTGGTGGCACTGCCAGGAAAATAGCAAAGGCTCAACCTTCTGCCTCAGGACCTGAAATCAGCTGCACAGGGTCACTTGTTTTCCTGTGTGGATGTCAGGCCACGGCTGAGCCAGAGCCTCCCCTCTCTCTGGCAGTGATGTGCTCGGCGGTGGTTGGGGCCGCGCAAGGAGGTGGCTGTCTCTCGAGCCAGCTGCAAGTTTTCCAAAGGTGTCATTCTCCGTGTCGCGACAGGGAAATAAAATGTGTGGGAGGCATGAGATCAGAGGAGCAAGCGCTTGACAAAACCCAGACAATTCATTTTCCCACAGTGCTGCCAAAAGGAGTCATCTGGTGGCAATTTTAAGTCTCCCACAATTTCTCTGATTTTCTTTAGATCATTTCTATACAGATTAAATGAAGATACATTTACTGCTTTGCCATGGAGATGTACAAAGGATGTGGACCCGGAGTCTCTTATCTGAGAAGGAGCAGCTGCAAAAAATTTGGCCACACTGAGCATCAGCCAGGCCAGTGGGTGCACCCCCAGGCGCCCCAAGGCGCAGCTCGGTGGCACCCAGGCCACACCTCTGCCAGCACACGAGCTCCCAGCCACTGCAGTGTGGGAGAACCGTCGCTTGCAAACAACTGCATCGATCCTTGCCGTGCGGAGGTATTCAAACCGAGCGTCTGCTCGCCTGTGTTACACGGTGCTGTGGGATGTGTTCCCTGAAACCTCACCGTGAGATGGCGGGCGGCGTGCCAGGAGAAGATGGGTTTTGTTTGATCCTGGCTTGGCTGGGCTTATATGGGTGGCTCAGTTTCAGGCAGACACAAAAAGGAGATAAAAGCTCCTTAACAGCGATACTAAGAAGGTTTTGACTGGAGGCAAAAAGGCATTTTGTTCTTTCTGTGGAGTTTTTTTCAGCTTAAACTATATTATTAGTGTCTGAATTTATACTCATGCAGAGGAAGTCAGCTTTCTGCATAAAATCTTCTTTTAATAAGCTAAATTCACTTTGATCAACGTGAAGACTGTTTATATGCAGTGTTTGTAGTCATCTTGGTGCTCAAGAGAGACAGAATATATGCATGTTCCCCCTTGGGTGTAGTCAATGTGCTGTGTTTGCATAATTTACATAGAAAAAAGAGACGTATATGAGACATAGGAGGAAATTCTGCCCCTGCGTAAGTGGGTGGGCGTTTTGCTGTCGGTTCAGCAAGGGCAGGTCCTGCCTCCGGAGCCAGCCACCACAGCTCGCTCGGGTGACTTCTGTGGAAGTGCTTACGGAGAGATTAATGCTCATAGGGGCTTATTCAAGAAAACACTTAAACGCATTCTTAAAATTAATCACATGCTTTGCTGAACTGGGGCTCGTGTGCTGTAAGGGGCTGAATTTAGCTCAGCGCTGGCAAAGTGCTGTGGCAGGGCTCTGGGCGGCACATGCGGTGGAGGTGGCCTGGTTTGCTCCTGCCTGAGCAGGCTCAGTGTGGGTGAGGGGCACTGTTTTATGGAGAGGAGTGAGGCCCCAGGTACGCCGTTGCAGCTATTTCGGGCCACTTAACAGATCCCCAGCATGTCTCCTACCAATACCCAGTTCAGAAGAGGTGAAGCATTACCTTGCATGCCTGTGTGCTGAGGAACGGATGCTATAGGATGAGCTGTCGTCAGTGTGTCCGTTTCTTGAGGTTTTCGGAGGCTATGACAAGCTTTTGATGGGCTCTAAATCTTGGCCTTCCCAAGGCATCATTTAAATATGTGTGTCCCTCTCCCCATTATAGGAAAGCCCTAGGAAGAGAGCAAAGCATCCAGCCTTTACACGCATGTGCAGATACCACTTACCACATTTTGCTAGCCTTGTGACCGGGGTTTTAGCACTTGCTGGGCAAGACTGAGGGTGGTTTGTTCTGTGCCAGGGACGATGTCATGAAAATGCAGGTGTCTCTGCATTGACAGCATCTGCCCCGACTTGCCACCGTCAATGCAGTGAAACGCCTGGAACAGATGGTTGGTGGTGGTGCCTGCAGCTAATGCCAGCAATGCGGTTAGGGATGTGGTGCACTCAAAATCCAGAGAGGGGATGGCTGGCAGGCTTTGTGTCAGCCTCTCCTGGTATCTGGAGATATTTTCAGAGACCCCCCACCCCCAGGACCAGGAGCGTTTGAACCTGGGCTACCTGCTGTAGTGCATGTTGTAGCATCCTCTTATATATGCAGCTTGGTGGCTCTTTCAGCATTTCATTTAGCCCTTTGCACGCTGATTTATTATCTCTAATGATGCAAAATTACACAAAGCTTTTGACATTTCTGTGGCCTGAGAATGCAAGTCATGGTCACACACAGCAGCTGAACAGCAGCCAGGCGTGGGGCACACGTCTGCTTTAGCTTCCCTGGTTAATTGGCCTCCTCGCTCCTGCTCTGTCCAAGGAAGAAAAGAGTAGTTTTTATATGCCTTTGTGGCTACTGCTGTCATCTTAGAAATGCTGGAGTATGTTTCCCTGCCACCAGCTCCCTCCATCTTTTTAATTCCCTTAAAAAGTACAAATCAAAGCTTTCCCTTGCTGGCTCCTCTTTCCTTCAGCACAGTCCTGACTTATCTTTGCAGCTTTCCCTGCCTCCCGCTGCTTCTCTGATGGCGTCAGGTCTGCTCATTCCTGAACCCTTTCTCACCCCTCTCCTTTCTTGCTGAAATGCAATTTCTGCTCTCCCCTATTAATATCTGCTGCCACAGAGCTGTCACTGGGGAGTAGTTGTGGCTGGAAGGAGACCCTGCCTGTTTCAGCCCAGAGCGCTCCCCATTACCTCGTCCTGCTCTGGGCTCCATGCTGGGTGATGTCCTCATGGCCTGGCCCCTCTGTCCCCAAGAGGGGACAACAGAAAGCCACCTCCAGTAGCAGTTTGGGGCTCCAGGGAAGTTGCACTGGACTCAGACAGGTTTCCTTTGCAGTTCTGCCTTTCCCCCTGTGCTCGGGGAGCCCTAATCACTCCCTTGGCCCCTTGCATGATGCTGGGGCTTGTATGGGTGTCTTCATCTGGGGGGAACTTGGAGCTGCTTCTGTCAACAATGGCATTTTGACTGCGGGCGGGTTGAAGTGTTGCAGAGCCTGTCCCCAGGTCCTCCTGTGTTTGCTGGAGAGAAAAGAATTTAACTTTGCAGCCGCTGCAGCCACCTGCATCTGCATCCGATGCCTGCAGCCCAAAGGCAGAGCGTAGATGGGTGCAGAGACAAACAGCTTCCTGAGCTGTTAAGCCACTGCTGGGGTGTTTATGGTATTGCTAAGGCAACACAAACTGTCTTGTGACTTCGTGTGCTCCTTTTTCCCCTGGCATTGCTGTTATGGGCTTGGGCAAGGTGCTTCGCCGTTGCCTGCCTGGGTTGGTGCCCTAGCGAAGCCGAGGAGAGGTTTGCCCGCTCGATTTTGGGGAGTGGCTGCACACTTGGCTTGGCCCCACATGCGAGTGGTTTCTTGAGTGAAAAACAAGAGTTTTTAAGAGCAGGCAGGAAGGGGTGGGGTTCTGCTTGTGCGCAATTAATTGCTTTAAGATGTTCTGAAGCTGGCTATTCTGGAACTGGATGCTAAATATAAAATTGATACTACATAAATAAATGATGAAATGCCAGTGACATCTGAAAAGCACTTTGGGATGCTCCAGTTAAGAACTTACATAAATAACATGTAGTATTGTCATTGTAATTACTGTTTTCTTTTTTTAGCATGCCTGTGCTTACAGAATGTTTTGAGAAGTCCTATCTGGCAGAAATTCAGCTGTCCCATAGAAACCAGTACCCTTTTGCCAATTTCTACTATTATTTTCAGAGGAGAAATTCAAAGCTGTGCCGTGTTTTCATTGCTCTCATGCTCTGCGGCAGCTGCTCAGCTGGATGCAGGTGCAGCTCTGCTGATGTAGAGCTACGCTGATCCCTCCCTCTGCTCCTCGTGCAGAAGGGCTGGATTTGAGCCAGGATGTACCTGTGCAGCTAGGGACACGCAGGACTTTAGGTGTTGTGTCTGGGGCCCGGAGATGCCGTGGCAGTCTGTACTGAGCTGTCACTGGTGTCTCTCACACAGAAGCACTCGGTGATTCTGAGGAAGGTCAGGGTGCAGGAACAAGGGTATGAAAGCAATCGCAGATGCTTGCCCTAATTCCCTGCCCTGTGCAGGAGCAGTGCTGGGTCACCGCAAGTGTGTGTTTATGCCAGAGACGGGCCATGCCCCCAGCTGCCACTTACCTCCACTGGTGCTTTTGCTATTGATTTGGCACTTGTTCAGGGCGTGATTTTCAGAGGTGATGTGTGAAGGTGAAGCGCGCGTGGGCTGGAGCGGCAGCACTGCCTGGCAGCCTGGGCCGCTCACGGGGTGGCTGTGAGCTCTGGCTGCTTCGTGGCAGCGCAGCTTCTTTCTGACAGCTGTTTCCTTTGCCCAAGCGATTATGCAAGGATCTCAAGCTTTAAGGAAAAAACAGCGCTGTGGCTGCAGAGCTAAGTTTCAAAGGCTGCTAAGGGCTGCAAGTGTAGAGTACACTTCTGCTTAAGTGTAAGGGAAATAAAGAGCCATACGCTGATTATCCTGACTTCGTGTAATTTCTAAGCCAGTTTGAAAACATTTCAAGGCCTGAATTAGTTTTGTTTTCCAGGCCTAATAATGACAGGTAAATATTTGTATGTCTACACGGACATCAGCTTTTGACTGTTTCTCCTTTCTACAAGCTGGCGTCCTGCACTGATGCTACGCCACTCTCGGAGGCAGTGCTGATAACTGCACACTCTTGCTTTGTCACTAGGGAATTGGGCATTACATTGAAAAAGGAGACATACAAGTTGCAAAACAGCCAGAACACAGTTTGCCCTTCGTTTAGGGCTCAGATGAGATTTCGCTGCCAGCTGGGCCTATCGATGCAGGAGGAGAGAAGAGAGTTGTGGCTCGGTGAGATCCTTTTGCACAGGACTTGGACGGGGTGGAGGGAAGCTCAAGAGAGGGGACAGGCTTTTGCTCTTTACTTTTGGAGGGAAAGCGTGAGTCATTTCCACTGAAAGTGTTTTCTCGCAGGGTGCCAGGACTATGCACCCATTTTCCCCTTTCCCACCGCGTGGCTTTTTATTTGTCTGAAAGCTCCTGTGGGATGCAGCCATCTGCGCTGAACACAGAGCAGGGGGAGAAAGGGGTGCAGCAGCCTTGTGCTGCCTACACTGTTTCAGAGCTGGAGTGTGGCGCAGAATGGCACGTAACTCCTGTATGGAGATGGGAGCGTGGGGACTGTCACGCAGACCCTGGACTAGTGAGACCCCTGGAGATGATGTACTTGCAGCTGTACCTCCTGCTGTCCAGCTGCTGGGCTCTCTTTGCCCTGTGTGCCCATTTCTGGGTGAAAAAGAGACAAAGTGAGTCTTGTAGCTTGCTGTGGGGGTGCCGGGTAGTGGGGAAGGGAGAGTCTGCTTGCCTGGACTGCAGCTGGGGAAACAACTCCTCGGGGAGCCCACGCTGCCCAAGGAAGGATGTTTGCTGCTGGTGGCAGAGAAGAGCCCTTGGAGGGCTGGCGTGCCACAGATCTGCTCCCGTGTGTTGATCTGTCCCGTGCAAGCCTGTGTCCTGCTTTCCTCTTTCTGCTGTGGGCCACAGAGCATCCACATGCATCCGTGTGCTGTGTGCATCCATGCAAGGTAGTGCTGCCAGCTTCGCCCTGGATTTGGGTGAGCAGGGAGTGGGGTGCAGGCCAGGCCACCCTGCAGCAGGCAGTGCCCGCCGGGCAGGCTCGGGCCCTGGGAGCATCACGCTGGAGCTGTCAGGAGGGGTCCTGTTCTGGAGGTTGCTCATTCACTGCCCGTGGGAGGGTGCAGTTGGCACCTGATCTCTCCCTGCCAGGCCCCTTCTCCTCATCTCATCCTTCTTCCCTTCCCCGTTGCCCATCGGGGCTCCCTCCTGTCTGCAGCACACACCCTCTCCGCCATCCCCTCTTGGGCTCCCTGTTCCCATTTCTTTCCCCCTCCTGCAGCTACGCAGCCCCAGCCTTCACGCAGGACCTGTTTCCCATGGCATCTCCTCTGTACTCACCTGCCTCCACCACAGCCCGTCCCCAGGTGAGCAAACCCTGCATCCCCCATCCCACCTGCCTCTGCACCACCTGGGACTGGTTCCTGACACCCTTTCCCTCCCCTTGCTTCCTCTGCTCCTTCTCCTCAGGAGGTTTTCCTTCCTTGGCATCGCACAAAACGCTCAGTGTTTCTATGTCCATCTTACAGCCCATGTTTCTCCCCTGTCCCAGGTGCAGACATTTCTCCTGTGGTCTCAAGCTCAGTGTTTCTGTGCCTTCAGCATTGCCAGGATTCCTGTCTGGGCATTCCTCTTGTGTTTTTAAACTTCATTCTCTCTGGCCGGTGTAAAAATAGTTTTGGCCTGCTCATACCCAGCTTTATTGACTATTTTTCATCCTTGTGGTTTTACCGTAGCCCACCTCTGCGCATCTTGCCCTGGGCCCTGCTGTTACCTCCAGCTGAGTGCTGGGTTCGCAGCACGCTCGTAGGCACGAGCTTCCCATCGCCTGGGGAGAGCTGCTTCGTTGCCTGCCTTCGGGTTTCCTCCCAAAATGTGGCTTTGCTGAGAAGCCCACAAACCTCTTGGCAGCAGCAAGGCTGCATCGTGTTGTGACTGCTGCCATGTGTGCTGACTCACAGTGCCTCCCGGTTTGCCCTTCCTCCCCTCTTTTCTCTTTCCACCTCTTCCCTCTCCTGTGCTTCTGAATGCGGAGTTTTTTAGGGTGCAGAGTTTATTCTGGCTTTGCACAGGGCTATGGTGGTTCCAGGTGCTGGATAGCCAAGCTCAGGGTTTCCCGCTTTTCATTGTTCTTGCTTATTCCCGAGTTCCTGGAATGATGAATTATGTGTGAATCTCAGCTTTTTTAAATGAAACTCTGTAGCCTTCCTGCAAGCTTGCGTTAGCGCCTGTAAACGGGACCAGGCGGCAGTGCAGGAACTGGGGGCAGAAAAAAGAGTCATAAATGTACTATTAAGAAATTTTTTTTTTAAAAAAAAGAGCTATTGAAGACCACATCATTTGAGAGAGCCTTGACCTGAGATCTTTGAATCCCTGGCTTTGAAAAAGCTTTTCTACGGATAGAAATTCCGTAGTTCCATGTGCCCATACAGTTTGCCAAGTGAGTTTTCTCAGTTCCCAGGCACTGTGTAAATTCTCCCATGTACCGTCATGTACTCCCATGTACTGTCAGGTTTCATGAGCAAAATAAAAACCAGGGAGTTCTCTTCTCTGTCTGAGAGGTATCCTCGTGTTTCCTGATGGCACACTGCGGTGGGAAGTGGTCTCTCTCTGCCCCGGGCTGTTGCCAGCCTTGGAAGTGATGTGACCGTGACTAGTATGTCCAAAGGGTAGTTGTACGCTTCAGGTTTTTTCCCCTCCTTTAGCTTTTAATCAGTTCCCCAGATTGACTTTGCCTCCTGTTTTCTGTGTATTTCATCTACTTGGCCCTTTGCGATTTGTTTTAAAATCTGGGCTTTGCCAGGCTTTCCGTGTAAGCGTGTTACAGAGCTGCAGCTGATGAGGCAGCAAATAGGTTGTAAAATGCTTGCTAAATTTTGGGGAACAGTTATACAGTCTGACACAATGCAGTTATATGTACATGTGGTGCATGCTATTTCCTGTTGTCTCTTTAGCTACTTTAAAGAACTGTCGTGGTTTAACCCCGGCCGACAACCCAGCCCCACACAGCCGCTTCCTCACTCCCCCCTCACCCAGAGGGATGGGGAGGAGAATCGGAAAGGAATGTAAAACTCAGGGGTTGAGACAAGAACGATTTAATAGGTAAAGCAAAAGCTGCACAGGCAAGCAAAGCAAGGAATCCATTCACCGCTTCCCACGGGCAGGCGGGAGTTCAGCCATCCCCAGGAGAGCAGGGCTCCATCACACCCAACGGTTACTCGGGAAGACAAACGCCATAATGCCAAGTGTCCCCACCTTCCTCCTTCTTCCTCCAGTTTATATAGTCAGCATGCCGTCGTATGGTATAGAACACCTTTTTGGCCAGTTCAGGTCAGCTGTCCTGGCTGTGTCCCCTCCCAGTTTCCCGTGCCCCTCCAGCCCTCTCGCTGGTAGGACCCAAGAAACCAAAAAGTCCTTGACTTCGTATAAGCATTACCCAGCAACAACCAAACCCACCAGTGTGCTATCAACATTGTTCTCACACCAAATCCAAAACACGGCACTGCAGCAGCTACCGAGAAGAAAAATAACTCCATCCCAGCTGAAACCAGGGCGAGAACCATCACTTGTGTGTCTCCAGCTGCTTTGTGAGTGTAGGTGCATGCACTGGGTAGAGCTTCGTTTCTGAGGAAGTGAGAAAACCCCACGTCCCGAGTGCTGTCGAACCCGCAAGTTTTTCAGTGGAAAGCACGGAGGAAGCGCTGCAGGGCCGGCTGCACCGGGCAGAGATGGAGGAGCATGTGTGTGTGTGTGCTGGCCGTCAGTGCCATGAGAGGCGAAGGCTGAGCACGGTGCTGGGGGTTGCTCTGGGCTTGGCTCCCACCGTGCAACGGGAAGCGTGTGCTGGCAGCCGCTGCAGGGCTCGTGTCAACACAAAGGGACGAGCAAATTGGTGAAAGTGGAGCCAAACCAGCTGGGTTTGCCATTTTCTTCTCTGGAGATTATTTTAAATGAGAGCCAGCCTGAAAGGACTGAAAATACAAAAGCTTTCTGATAGTTTAAATCCTTAAATAAAACATTTTTCATTCACTTTTTGTACATTCACATCACTTGGATTATACCTGTTGTAATTCTGGGAGCAAAGGATCTCAGGAAAACATTAATCATGTAATAAAAACATCGACATGTTTGTATGGCATACAAAAGCAGAATGCTAGAAGACAGGTGGCTACTGTTTTTCACGCAATTAAACTTTAAAATAGAAATGTCCTTTCCTATACTCCCACACATGGATACCTCCAGCTGTCATTGTGAACCTTTGTTTATAAAGCAAATATAAGGAATTGTGTAGTTTTGCAAATGGATAGAGGAAGGTGACAATGTGATCTGACTTCTTAAGATTCCCCCATCTTAATTAATGGGTGATTCTTTTGCTAAACCTTTCCTTCAAGCTCTGGTGGGTTCTGTCCAGTGGGGGTTTGTGCTGGGGCTGGCAGCGGGTGCAGGACAGGCAGGGCACTGAGGATGGGGACCTTGACTTGGGGTTTTTCCTTGTGCGGGGCTCTTTGTGCTTGTGCTTGGCCAAAGGCAGAGCCTTGCGTTGGTGTTCGTGGGCATGTTTCTGTTGAAGTAATTTCATTGAATTTCCTGTTAAAATGCCAGCCAAGTCGCTTGTTGGTGCAAAGCGAATACTGTAATAGATAGGCTGTTGTTTCGCCTGTGCTGTCGTCCACGCGGAACCTCCTGACCCAGCCTGGATGGGGGTTCGAGCGTGGCAGATGACCCCCCCTGTGCAGGGGAGCAGGTCTTGGGGCAGCAGCAAGACCCAGAGCACAGCGTGTGGGTTTGGGAACAGCCTGGCATGGGGGGCTTCACCCAGTGGCTTTTTAAAGAGAGGTGGGTGGGCTTGTCTGGGAGGGTACGCTGCTCTCCTGTTAGCTTCGTGTAAAATCATGCTTATGTTTTTCCCCTATGAGGTGTTTCACACAGGTCTTGATTTTTATCCTGATGCAGTGGGTTTGGGCTGGGAGCTGCTGCTGGCTGTGCTTGGGGTGCTGCAACAGCGGCGTGGGCAGGTTGGGGTGAGCTGCCCTCTCCTGCAGCCCCCGAGGTCAGAGGAACCCGAGGAGCATCTCTGTGCACCCGCCTGCCTGCCCTGGGTAAATAGCTGCTCCACGTATGCCAAGGAGCGGGGTGGCTTTGACAGCAGCGCATGTTTTTTCCTGCAGATACGGGTCGATTTTGTTGCTGGACTGGCAGCATTTCTTCGTACTTCAATATTGGCTTTCCCTGTGGAGGAATTTGTGGTTTCTAAGACTCTAATTACTTTAGCGTAATAGTTTTCCTCTGCTTTCATAATGACTTTGGTGGGTGCCATCTGCTGTTGTGATAGCACTGGGCAGCGTGAGGCCGAGCCCCGGGTGCGAGGAGGTGTGTGCTTTTAGCAAGCTCTTCAGGAAAACTAAGACTTTGAAATCTGATTTTCAGGGCTTAAAGCTTTATGTCTCACCCTTTGGGATACTGGGCACCAGAGTGAAAAATATTTGTGCTGGATTCTTCCTTACCCTGCAGGTCTGTTTGCAGGGGCATGAGCGTGCCTGGCCCCGCTAGGCAGCCAGCACCGTTTGGGATGGATGGAGGAGCCTGTGTTTCCTCAGTGGTGGGCAGGAGACAGGTCACATCCTTTTGTGAGCCGCTGTTTTGCTTGCAAACAGCTTAACCTGCATCTTCTGGCTTCGCTTTAGAGACGTTGCTGTGGTTCCTGTCATTGCCTGTGACTGGCTGCATTGTGCTGGGTGCCAGCATGGCCAGCGTATGCCATGCTGCAGGTGACGCAGGGCAGCTGTGTGCTGAGGCAGGGAAATCACAGAGCTTGGGTGAGGAGAGCTCTAGGGACTGCATTTCAACAGCCCCAGAGGAGAAGTGCCCGTCTGTGGGTGCTGCAAAGGCCACCGGGGTGACAGCTCTCGGCAGCCTTGCAGGTGTACATCCCTCACCTCCTGGAGCTCCCCGGGCCATCAGCTGCGTGTCTCAGGGCTCGGCATGGCTTGTGGAATTACAGATCCCAGCACCAGCCTGCACAACACGGTCCGTTCAGTATCGCTAACTCCACAAGAGTGGAAGGGCTGTAGTGAGTTATTTTCAGGAGCTTTATCACAGCTGTAGTGGGCAGTGCTGTATGGGTTTTGAAACCTCTCACGTGAGGGTGTGGGGTCCTTTTCAGTCCTTACCCTTTAATTGTCACCGGATCCCATGGGGGTGACTGCCAGGACTTTTATCTTGCTGGTCATTGGAGGTGTCAAAGCTGGAAAAGAAATGTTATCGAAACCCCAACTTTTGAAAAGAACAACTTTAGAAACACAGAGTTCCAGGACAATGTTGCAAAATAAAAAAAGGACTAAAACCACTGCGTAATTGGAAGGCCTGAGTTCTGTGTACCCAAAGCTAGTATTTAATGCTATAGCAATATAAAAAGTTTTTAGAGGGAGTTTAATTTACTGTTACAGCTGCTGGTAGGGTGAGGTGAGACAGGGAGCTGGTGTAAGCAGCACTCAGGCTCATGGCGCTGCTTTAACCAGCTTACACTGCTGAGTTTTGCTGGGATTGCTGCAGTGATTACAGCGAGAAGTGTCAATCGGGTAGATCGGCGGTGAGCCGTGCGCCTGGTCTGTAGGGTCCTGCCCGGTCTGCTGGGGCGGACGAATTTTGGGGATGTGTGGCCCCAGACCTGCAAATAGGAGAGCAGCTCATGAATATCCTGTTAATTCACGTTAATTTGCAAAGCCTAGCAAATTTTCAGAAGCACGTAGTGTTATCTTGAAATAAGACCGCTGTTTCAGACGATTAATGAAATTCAATTAAGCATTTAAAGAGCGTGAGACTAACTGAGGGAAAATTACGTTCTTTTTCTCTGTCTACCTGCTGGGTTTTCGGGACTTCTGTTTTTCAGATGGGCTCTTTCTTTTTTGATGGGATTCCCGTGTAGCTTAGGTCCTGGGTGCAGGAGCAAGAGGCGCTGTGCGTGCAGCGGGGCTGGCAGCGTTCACCACACCGTGCCCCGGATCCCCACGGCCGGGGGAGCGGGCAGAGCCCCTGTACGCTCTGGCACCCGGGGGGGCTCTCTGCCCAGTCACCTTGGCTTTCCCACCGGTGGGCTTGGTAGGCTTCTCCCATGACGGCTGCAGCGCTTCTGCTGGTGCTGAGGCTTGCGAGGTTCCTTTCAGGACTGTGCAAACAGTGAAGCAAAGTTTCCAGAGAGCCATTAAGAGGGGAACTGTTTCAGATAGCTGAGCTAATCCATGCTGGATTCCTGCAGCATGGAAAAGAGACGTTATGAATGCAAAACTGTCTGGGGCAAGAGGTATATTTTCTGAAGCCAAGAGTTAGAGCTTCTCTGTGGATAGCCAGAAGCGCGGCACAAGTGGGTGCTCAGCAAAAGGCTGTGCAGAAATAGCTCTGCCTGGAGGCTTGCACGGGACCCAGGTGTTGCTTACATGAGTAAAACAGGCTGTAACTGCACACGGGTCAGAGATGCTGGAATGTCGTTCTGCTGCTGGGAAGCAGTTCTGGGAAATCCAGCGTGAAAGGTAGCCGCCTTGCATTTCCGAAGTGCTGTGGGGAAAAGCTTTCATCTCAGTTTTGCTTTCTGAACGTATTAAAAGCTCACCAGTCGTGCACCTGGGACCGAGGAATGGCCTCTGCTTGGTGGGGCTGGTCCTCTGAGAGAAGCCAAAGGCAGCCTGGGCGAGACAGCTGCCTTCACTGCTCCAGCCCAACAGACCGCCCAGGTTTGCTACGGAGTATGGCAAAAAAGGAGAAAAACCTTTTTCTACAATTCTTTGACTGTTTTTCGCAGATGCTAGTGTATGAGAAGATACCACCATACAAAGATTTTCTGCAACGTTTCAGAAAAAGATGAAAACAAGATTAAAGCGTGACCACCCCCAAACAGCTCCTGCCTGCGGGTGTTACCCCCTTACGTGACAACTGCCTCCCCAAAGTCCCAGCGTCAGCTCCACTTCGATGCAGGAGATGCTCCATTGTCATTAAAGCAAGACCCTGGCTCACATTTGCTGCAAAGGGCTTGAAGACGTTAATTAATGCATCCCAGAGGCTCAGGAGCCAAAGGCATAGGACAAACCCTTGGGCTCTGGCTGGTTTTGAAGGAGCAGTCTTGATTTCTTGGCTTATCTCCCGTGTCACAGGCAGTAGTGAGCTGTTTGGGCACTTGGTGATGCAGCTGTTTACCCAGAGGTCCTGAGCTTTTGGTCCTTGTTTTGGACTCATTTTCTTGGGCTGCAGGTTTTGCTGTCTACAGCAAGAGACCTTGTACGGGTCTCATCTTTAACTCAGGGCTATGTGAACAGTTCACCGCCGCAAAACCATTCAGCAGGGAGGAAGAGTGTGCTGCTGGTGGGGAAGCATCCGACATTCCTGTTTTGAGAGTGGAGAGCCCAAACACACCGTCCTGCAAGGGTGTGTGCTCCAGGGGCACGTACCATCCTGGCATCACACGGCTGCTGGAGGGTGTCCCTGGACGTCCATGGCATGGCCAGGCATCAAGGTTTTGGGTCAAGATTCAAAACAAGCCAAAGCTGATGTATCAGAATTTGCTTCTCATTTTATTGTGACCATTCATATACAGAATTATGTGTTTGCTTTTAGTGTGAAGGTTAATTTTCACAGTTGCAGTGCTAACTCTTTTCTGGGCTTGTAACACAGACAAAAGTAGTGCAATAACAAATGTAATGACGTTCTCCTAACAGTTTTAACTTGTGACTCCAGGGATTTTGGATAAGTTCCTCTTGCTTCCCAGAAACGGAGCTGAGAGCAAAGCTAGTCCCCAGATTTTTCCAGCCTTCAGCTGTGGCTGAGGTGTGATTTATGGAGAGGGCTTTCCTGCCTTTCCAGAGGGATGCTGCTCTTCCTTCCACAGGGCGAGAGCCTTGCTCTGGAAGCTGTAGCGGCTGGCCTGCTCTCCTCTCGCCAGGGGCAAGTTTCCAGAGAGAGAGCTTCTCTCATCAGCTCCTCGAGCAAAACCGACTTCGAGCTGAGCAGCGCCAGCGTAGGAGACCGTATTTCTTCTGAGCTGCACGGATGAGCTGCTCAAACATAAATACGCTAAAGCTTGCAGCTGTTAAAGCTGTGGCCTGTCCAGGAAGATTTCTTGCTCCATTAAGAAATCAGAGACTCTGCTCAGATGGGAGCAGCTCGGTGCTTTGTTTCTTCCCCTAGCTTATTACCAGGCACAAATAACTTAACCCTTTTGTTACCTCTCTCTGTGAAACATGCACACTGGTGGCTACCTGCATCACATGAGAATCAGATTGCTGAATTAATGAGTAGTCCATTGGTAATGCAGTTTGAAGTTGTCAGGCTACATTAAGCACAAGGTGGTAGTTAATTGTTAGTTTATATATTATATATATGTAAATTCTTCATCTTCTATTTTTCCTGCAGGAAAAAACAAAAGTGGTTGAACCCTTGGACTATGAGAACGTGATCCTTCAACGCAGAGTTCAGATCTACAGTGATCCCCTCCGGGACCTGCTGATATTTCCGATCGAAGATGTATCTGTGAGTTTGCACTGGCTGGTTCTCATGTTTGAGGCTCATTCACCTCCGGTCCTGCTTACCTTGGAAAACTTCCACCGTTAACCTCATGTTCATTTTGGCTGCATTACTGACACGCGAAACCAAAAGGACCCACTGGCGATTTGAGCCCACCACGTTTAAAGCAAGTATCAAGCCCTGAAGACCCAGTTTGCACTGAAAACATGTTCTCCTCTTTCCTGCAGATCTCAGTCATTGGTCGACAGAGAAGGACTGTCCAGTCAACAGTGCCAGAAGATGCTCTAAAGAAAGCTCAGAGTCTCTTTGTCAAAGAGGTAGGGGCAAAAGTCTGTGCAACGCCTGCCCTTAGCACTTTGTCCCTTAAGCAGGACGCTCTGCCGTAGCTCCCAGTCTGTGAGGTGGCCGATCACTTAGCTTTTCCTGCTGGGAAGCACCGGTCACAGGCAGGCTGGCTGCAAGAGATCATTCTCGCTTGTGTCTCTTGCTCAGTGCTGCTTGCCAGCGGGTTTTGTGCGCAGATAAAGCGTGTGGCTTTGCACCACCTGCCTGAGCTGCAGTGTGTACATCAGGGTCCTGAGTGCCACGAGTTTGTTAGGACCATTCCCTCCAGGTGCAGTGGAACTACATGCCAAGCGGTGGTCAATGTCAAGTTAGAGGCATTACATTTCTGAGGGCAGAAAATTGGCGCTTTCTGGAAAACAGTCCCCTCCCAAATTGCTACTCCTTTTTTCAAAGCCCTGGGTTGATGTAAATACAAAATCAGTAGCCGTGTGGCAGGCCAGATGCTGTGTGATTTTGTTTCTGTGCTGAAAAGATTCCGTATGAAATTCGGTACTGCAGCACAAAACAAGTGCAGCAGCCTTGTTCAGACCCTTTCCACTTGTGCTTGCCTCACCCAGCAGTCTGTATAACCTTTCAGAGCTGTGCAGGGTTTTGTTTTGCTTGGTGTAGCTTTCAAAGAGCTGTATTGTTTTCCTTTCAGTGCATTAAAACCTACAGCTCTGACTGGCACGTGGTAAACTACAAGTATGAGGAATACTCAGGAGACTTTCGGATGTTGCCATGGTAAGTGTCATGCTCCCTTGGAATACTAATGCATGGTCACAGGGCTGGGGTTTGGTCAGGCTTAGCAGAAATCGTCTGCCTTTCATCCTGATGCCTGTCCCACAAGCAGCCTCCCCTCCGCAGGCATGGCGCTCTGAAGGTTGGAGAGCCAGAGGTTCGTGGTATCACACCGTTGTTACTCAGCTCTGTCTCGGAGCTGCTGGCAGCACTGTCAGCGTGAGTCATTGCTCCACATGCTATCCACCAGCGTGCAAACAGCCCCCTCCACCTGGGATGAGGACGGACTACAGTCTGGACTCGTGGCAGGATAAATAATGCTGGCCGTGTCTGCTCATCCTGAATTGGGAGGCTCGTTGTCCCACTGGGCTGATGCTCTCTGGGTGCTAGGCATGGTGTTCCCATGCTGAGCAGATCCTCTTTGTGCCCCCTGTCACTGAGAAATTGTTTGACAACTTCAGTCTGGTGGTGTAGTATCACTGGTCATGCTGGCAGTGCTGGGGCGTGATGTACTTTGAAATGCTGGGCTTTGCCAGTGATTCCAGCCCCAAAGCTAACTGGGTTTTTCAGACAGGCGTATACATCTCGGATTTCTGGTGGATTGTTATTTTCTCAGTGATGGCGCCGGCTCTGCTCTTGCATGCCTGGACCGCTGTTCAGGCTGCTCGTGTGCTGGCAGCTTGTTAAATGCTTTTTCTTGTTAATTGGCTGAAATGGGTCTGTTCTGAGGATCTCGCAGGGATGTAAAGCAGCAATGGGGCAACACTGTTGATCAAATCATATTAAAATCTGTGAACAACCTTGCAGTCTGATCTGGCTTCTCTTTTAGCAAGATGGAATATGAGCTGACCTGCTGCATCTGTGTTGCATAGGTGCAAGTCAGCAAAATCACAGAATGACAGAGTGGTCGGGGTGGGAAGGGACCCCTGGAGACCATCTAGTCCAACCCCTGGCCAAAGCAGGGTCACCTCGGGCAGGTTGCACAGAGTCATGTCCAGGCGGGTGTGAATGTCCCCAGAGAAGGAGCCTGCACAGCCTCTCTGGGCAGCCTGTCCCAGGGATCTGCCACCCTCGTGGTAAAGAAGTTCTTCCTCATCTTCAGAAGGAACTTCTTGTGCTGCAGTTTGTGCCTGTTGCCCCTTGTCCTGTCGCTGGGCTCCACTGACAAGAGCCTGGCCCCGTCCTCCTGGCACTGGCCCTTAAGATACTTGCAGACACGATAAGGTCCCCTCTCAGCCGCCTCCTCTCCAGGCTGGACAGGCCCAGCTCTCCCAGCCCTCCCTCATCAGGGAGATGCTCCAGTCCCCCCATCATCTTTGTAGCCCTGTGCTGGCCCCTCCCCAGCAGCTCCCTGTCTCTCCTGAACTGGGGAGCCCAGCACTGGACCCAGCACCCCAGATGTGCCTCACCAGGGCAGAGCAGAGGGCAGGGTCACCTCCCTCGACCTGCTGGCCACGCTCCTCCCAATGCCCCCCAGGGTCCCGCTGGCCTTCTTGGCCACCCGGGCACGCTGCTGGCCCATGGGCAACTTGCTGCCCACCAGAGCTCCCAGCTCCACAGAGCTGCCTCCCAGCAGGTCAACCCCAGCCTGTACTGGTGCGTGGGGCTGTCCCCCCCCCAGGGGCAGGACCCTGCACTGGCCTTTGTGGAACTTCAGGAGGTTCCTCCCTGCCCAACCCTCCAGCCTGCCCAGGTCTCGCTGAATGGCAGCGCAGCCTCTGGGGCATCAGCCGCTCCTCCCAGCTCCGTACCGCCAGCAAACCTGCCCAGGGCACACTGCAGAATCAGACAGCTAATAAGAAGAAAGCTAATTACATACTGCTTGTGCTTAATTTCCATGAGATGCATTCAGAAGTTAGCTTTCTCTGGCAGTAAGGGGCTGTAGGTCTCTTGAAATCTGTCTTCTGCAGGAGGACAGTTTTGCTGTGCTCTGTAGTCCACAGTTTGGCTATTGCTTCTGGATCCAGCTGCTGGCTCGGACAACCCTCATGTCCCAGTCATTAAAAATGAAAATGTGTTGTGATTTCAGCAAATCCTTTAGGCCAGACAAGATTCCAAGCCATGTGTTTGAAATTGATGAAGACTTTGAAAAGGATGAGGTAAGGAGTTTATTTCTTTTTACATATTTCACGCTAAGATCTGTTAAAAAGCAAATTTCACAAAGCACAGTCAGAATTCGGTTCCCAGGAATGGTTTTCTGGCTTCGTACTGTGAAGATGGGACTACAACTGAGACAGTGATTTATTTCCAAGCATGACAAGATAATCACTTGGAGCCAAGGGTCTCCTAAATTATCTGGAATATTAGCCAGAATATTTCTCATGGCTTTTTCCCTTGAAAAGTGAAGGGGGGGGGGGGGGGGGGGGGGGAAGGGAAGCCAAACATTTACTAAATAAAATTCTTCATGTCCAGAATTAAAAGTGAGCAATTTGGTTTTCAACTACACTGCAGTATTGGGGTCCTTCTCTTAAGTTTTGTGCTCCACCACATAACCTGCAATTCCTCATCAGCTGCTTGACCCGCTGTGTTCCCGGCATGTCGGACCTGTTCTGTATATAGTCTGCAAATGTTCAGAGGCGTTTGCTCGCTCTGGAAGTTGGCGTGTTTGTGCTCAGCTGGTTGCAAGGAAGATGTGCAGCCCTGGAGCTCTTCCATGGGGGTGTGTTGGGGGCTCTAGCAGTTGGGACATCTCAGACCGGGTGGTCGTTTTGGATGGTGCAGGTGCCATGTTCCCCTCTGCGCATCATGGTTGCTACAAAAGGGAGGGGTAGCGTTTTTCTGTCTCAAGTACCACATGAAGCTTAATTCATGCCCATGACATTAAGAAATTTTAGATCACATCTGGAAGAGTTTAGCCCAGCTGTTCAGAACCCGCCTGGCACCGAGGTGCTGCTGCTGGGGAGCTTACAGAGGAGAAGGGGAGTTTCTTGCAGAGCTGAAAATTTGAAGGGGCTGTTTCATGCACGTTTCTCACAGTTACTGTGTGTGTCCCAGCGCGTCTCAGGTCTGGACTGGGATGGCCTCTTTGTAAGTGGAAATGTATTGTCAAGTTTGGCCTTAATTTGTTTTGGCTGCGTTGTTGGTTTGCATTACATCGTTGACTTGAGGTGTTACCTCTTTAATAATATCTAATTTGGGCTGGAGACAGAGCTGCGCAGTATGTTATCAACATGCTTCTGAAAAAGCAAAAGGACAAAAATATGCTACACCAAAATTTGGTGGAGAACTTTTTTCTTCTGGTCCGTGTCCCAGATACTCAAACAATTGACGTTACTGAGGTTGGTTGTGGAAGAGTATTCCATGTGCTTTGGCAGACATTTTGGCATTTGTATCTTTTGGTGTGGCCCTATCTAAAGGATTCTGTTACAGTTTCCTGACAGAGCATTTGCATTAGAATTAAGTAATGGAAATTCAAGTAAAAGAAATCTCTTGATGAAAAAAAGGAGAAATCATGGGTTGTTTTACCCAGGGAAATAAAGCATCAGAAAATCTACTTTGTCATTGTGAGTTTGACAAGAAAGGGGTGAAAACCTGCTATTTGGGATGCAGGAGACGATATAAAACAGTCCCTTCATAGCTCATCAGCAGACAGTCCAGGTCCACCTCTGCTGCTGAGTCACTGGAAGTCCCAGGGTGAATTTTTTTCATCAGTCTGGGATCTCATTTCCCTCCTTCCCCAGCGGAGGAGGTCACAGTGGGTATGGGTGGAGAGCCGTTCCCCCTTTCTGGCAGCCTGGGCCAGGAGCAGAGGTGGAAGTCCCAGCTGGTATGCCAAGAACAGCCTGGTTGGGTCACTTGAAACTGTTTGTTTTGATAGATGTGAAACCAGTTACATTTCAGCTCTTGGGCTTTGGTGGGTTTTGCCTAAATTTAAAATGGAGAGTTGATTTATCAAAAGGAAATGACAGAATAAGTCTGGAGTTCTGCATTTTGCAACTTCCTAAACAGACCGTTTTGAAACTTTCCTTCTTCACCAGGTTTTTGAAATACTGCAGAAGAACCAGTATGTATTTCCTCATTGCAAAATTGCTGCACAGCTCTATCAGTGCAGATGTAAGCTTTCTTTTTTAAAAGTGACCCAAACTAGCCTGTTTTGCCTCTTTTTTAGAAAGAGACAACCCTCAACATTTTTGTGATGACGCTGAATGTGTAGCTGTACATGTTACACGTGCATTCCACATGTTGCTCTATTGCTGTAGTCGAACCAGTATTGCTTTCCAGAGTGGACATATTCTTTGTGTCCAAGGGGAATTTTTTGTAGGAGGCCGTTCACCTGACCTCCTCTTTTTCTGATCTTTTGCTCTTTCAGGATTCCTCGTCCCTGTGCTCCCAGAAAGGCGGTGTGATAAAGCAAGGCTGGCTGCACAAAGCCAATGTAAATAGCACAATCACTGTCACCATGAAGGTGAGTTGGGTCCAGCGTTACGTTAGTCGTGAGCGAGGCACGAGGTGGAGCTCAGACCACGTCTGCAAAGCCAGCAGGAGTGCGACGGGTGGGGCTGGGGTTGGATGGGTGTCTGTCCTGCTTGTAGAGCATCCCAAAGTGGACTGGAAAACCCAGTCTGGCAACAACCTCTGGCCCTTCCTTCCCCAGAATATAAGACCAGTGCACCTCAAATCTGAAAGCTGAACAAAAAGGCGAAGCGTGTTCAAGTGAGTCAAGGCTGTTTTCTGAGTGAGCAGCTGAGGCCTGGGAGGGGAAGGGAATTTAAATCACTGAAACAGCTGCCCTGCAAAGAAAACTTACTGAATTGATAGTTTCCTTGCTGGTAGGAAATAATATACGGGGACCAGCTTTAAATTGAAATGGCCAGTTTTTGCTTTAAAAGCAGGGGTGATACCGCTGAGAAGATGGAGCATTACTGACCTCGAAGCAACAGCTGCACTGTCCTCTGTTCTCCACTCTGTGTAATCCAGTGTGACATTGCTTGGATTTTGCAGTGGAGGTTTTTAATAGTTCGACCACAGGTTTTTTTGTGTGGCAATGAGCCTGTCTGTTGTTCCGCCGTGCAGCTGCCTTGTTACAGCATAGAGAGAATATCAGGGTGTTATGTTCAGCTGTGCAGCTGGAGGATGGCTGCAGTGGGGCTGCTTCATAAGGGTATTGGTAGATCTCAAAAAGTTCCGTTGTTCTAAAGCTCGATTCAAGGATTTACACTTTCATGAGAAGTGGAGCAGGACCGCTTATAGGGCTGATTTTAATGTGAGTTTTAAAATGAGCTTGAAGGCAACAGAACAGGATTTTCTGATCCTCTGCTTTTCCGAGCAGCAAGGTTGAAGCCATTTCTGCTCCTGGAACTTCTGGAGGAGGTGTCGTACATACTCAAAGCAATCGGGTCCCTTCTTGAATGCGCCTCCTGTGGTATTGGTGGCCTCAGTGCCCAGCACCACAGACCCACCTTTCAGAGATGATAACCCAAAATACACTGGCTTCAGTTCAACGGATAGGATCCACAGAGTCTCTTGTGAAACTTGGACATGGAAGTACCGAAAATCAGTAGCCATTTTCTGAGCTGGTCCCGGTCACTTCTGTGTCTTACAAGACGCCTCCTAAAGCATATGTGAGAAATCTGAGGACTTTTGAACTTCTTCAGCATTATCACCACTTTGGGAGGCTGCTGTGCTATCACAGAAGCAGAAACATTCATCTTTTGAGTGCTGGTTCTTCCACTGCTGTGACGTGCTGCAGTGTTGGTACCATGGTGTTGCTAAGCATGTGCAGTGTGTATTTTGTGGAGAGCTAGCCCACGAGCAAACTGTAATTAAGCTACAGCTGCCAATTTTAAAGTAGCCTTTCCTTTGCAGAGAACTCCCCTGGTCTGGCCCAGCCCTCCAGCTGGCTGGTTTGCAGCATGCTGCATTACAAGCATGGCATCAAGATTTTCTCTCTTTCTTTCTTTCTTTCTTTCTTTCTTTCATCTCTGCCCAAATGGACTTCCCCAGTTCCTGACCGTCCCTCTGCAATTGCGATGTTCACCAACAGCATCTGTAGCCTGATCAGAGGGGACCATTCCCTCTGCTTCTAGGTTTATAGTATTCATTTCAAATGAGCGTGGTCTTCTGACAATTATTTCTGACAGCAGTGCTTACAAGAGGGGGAAGATCATAGGAATAGTGTTTACTGCTTGCTTCTGCATTTCCTTTTGAACAGAATTCAGAAGATGCAAATGGATTAGCATGAAATCCAATACCCATGAGGGATATCAACCCTGTAATATCTAGAGAGAGATCTATCATGGGTTTCTGTAACATCCGCTGCCAAAAGTTTCTGAGATTGATTCAGTGAAGTGCTAAATCAGTGTTTAAGCTGGCTAACGCTTAGCATACATAGCTTTCCATGTATTTTTATGCTTTATTGAACTAAAGGTTTAGTTAAATCTTGTAAAATTTAAAGGTGAAAAACATTGGAGCATCTCCACAGCTATCTAGTCATCTAAATGATGCCAGAGGTTACTTTTCAGAGGGCTTAGGTTACCGTTCAGAGTGCAATGCTCCCTTCCAGTTCTTTGCAAGCGAGTGGTTTTATTAAACATGTGCTGGTGTCAGTAATGATGCGAGCAGGAAATTACTAGTAGTCTCCCATCTGGGATGAAAAATTATGTGTTTATTCATAGATCTTCCAGTTATGCAGAACAGTGGAAATACTCACAGTGCAGCTTGCCCTGGCTTCCTTCGTGGTTCTGCTAACACAGATACCCAGCAACTGTGACATGCACCCTGCTCCTTACAGACCTGACAGCATATGCTGCTACCGTAATTGCTACCAGAATGTTCTCCTGAATTACAGTCCACTGCCTTTTGGCTGACAAACGTCAAGGAAGATGTTCTGAGATACTGGAGAGTTGGGGGTTTTGTTGTTGGTGTTTTTTTGTTTGGTTTTTTTTCTTCATAAAAATCAATAGCTCAAACATAGGAACACTTCTCTCAAACTTGCTGCTTTCAGAGGTGAGAACTGAACACTAAGCCCAAACCAGTTAATTAAAATAATTTTCTATTAAAAAAATACAAAACCAAGCAGTTGAATGGATTACTGTGTCTGTTGGCTTGCATTTGAGCGCTAGGAATTTCCACATGTCTGTTCCAAAGTCTTCAGGGGAGTTGCTTTGTAATTCTAACTGAGGTCTTTATCAAAAAGGCTCTGGAAATACTGCTCTAGGATGGGACGAATCTTCAAGCAACGTGCTGATCTGAGTTTACCACGCAGAATTACTTTGTAAAGATGAGTTAAGCTGGAGCCAGCTGAGAGACGAGCTGGAAGCCCTGGGGCTTTGCTTTAGATAGGCAAACTTATAACAACAACAAGGAAATTAAAATTAAAGACGAAATCTCTATAAAAACAAATCATACTCAAAGGGGTGAATCTGCAGCACTCTGGGGTCATCAGTGTTTCTTGTTACGGTATTTTCTCAATAGCAGGAAGGCAGATACCAAAACGGTGGCTGTGGTTTGTGATTGTGTACAACAGAGTGAATACTTGCATGAGCAAGGCTTTGTACTTTTGCAGGTATTCAAGAGGAGGTATTTTTACTTGTCACAACTCACGGACGGCTCCTATATTCTGAATTCCTACAAAGATGAGAAAATTTCGAAAGAATCCAAAGGCTGTATTTTCTTGGATGCTTGCAACGATGTTGTTCAGGTAGGTGTGCTTTCCGCGTGGCTGTACATGGGCATTGCTAGCTCCGAGACAGACGTGCTCTCCGGCTCTGTGTCAGCAAGGGGTGAAGGCGTGGATATACAAACTAACCCAGAGCTGGTTTGCTCTGTCAGCTAATCTGATTAAAAGGCACTCAAGGCATTTCATAAGGGTGCCATATGTTTGGCCAGGAAGACAGCAAGTGGAAGAACTGCTGTCAGATGAAAACGGAAGCATTTCATCGTTACCTCATCTGCTGTCACCCTGCTCTGTCCATCGTCACCTGGTTATCACAGGTCAGGTGCCTTACTGAGGGCTGAAGCCAGTAAGTAGTTGGTGTGATTCAGTCTTGGGCAGCTTCACCCTCTATTTGCTGCTCGCACCAGCTTCTTGTTTATGAAGTTACATCCCAGTAAGGCTGTGCAAGCATGCAGCCCTTTGGGACTTATGAACTGCAGAGGGCTTGTAGGGTTTCAGGAGCCAGTATTTGTACAGGGCTTAAAACCTGGGCTTGCTTTGTAATGCTGAGAGTGAAATGCAGCAGTGGATTGCTGCTGTGCCTTCTGCCATTGCTATTTCTGCAGAAGCTTCAAGCACCGAGTGTGGTGGAGCAGCTGAAATTACTCTGGTGGTTTGCTTCAGCACGGATGAGTCAGAGCTGTGCGTTTCCGTTTATCTTTCTGAACACAGTAAGAGCAGTAGCGCACACGCCTCAGTGATGTACAGAATGCACTTCCCGAGCTGCATCAGATTTGCCTCGGCTTCTGGTTGGAAAATGCTGTTTAAAGGCCAGTGTATCTCAGAAAAGTTGTGTTGAACCTCTTGCTTTTAAGATAGATGCCTCTAAGCGTCCTGGAGTGCAACGTTACTTACTGTGTCAGACAAACCCAGTTCCTGGCTTCTCTGGGTAAATGTTAAAAAGGTCTGACAACATAAGAAGGAGCTTGCTTCTGCTCCTCAGTGCGCTGTCTGTCATCCAGTCTGGCTTTCTGCCACTTTGAGAGTTGCTGGCAGCCATGGATCTGCGTACTGCTTGATCGCTGCCTTGAAGCCCTTCATGATTACTTCAGGAAGGGTGCTGTGTAAAGGGGGGGTTCTTTGCACCGTAGTTCACAATATTTCAGTTCAGGATGCTTTCACAGAGAGGAGCCTTACAGCAGATACTGTGCTGAGTCATTGAGGAAAACGTAATACAAATATTTCTCTTTCTTGTTCGTTTAGTGTCCTAAGATGCGCCGTTACGCGTTTGAACTGAAGACCATAGACAAGTACAGCCACTATCTTGCAGCTGAAACTGAGCAGGAGATGGAAGAATGGCTGGTAACTCTAAGAAAGATCATTCAGAGCAATGCTGAGAGTTTGGTGCAAGAGAAGAAAGATACCGTGGAATCTGTGCAAGGTCAGTTTATACATACCTGCCTTCACCCTTCTCCAGCATGATGCAAGCAGCGTGCCTGGAGAAGTGTATATTTTTCTTCCTGTATTAATAGCGAAAATTGTGGCTGACACATGGTATCATGCAAAAGGGCTTAGTATAATGTGGATGATAGCCCGAGGAATAGAAGGGGAGGGAAACATGACCCTTCCCCTGGATGGGAAATCCATGGCGAAGTTTCAAGACTCCTGGAAAACTGGCTCTGTGCTGAAGTTCTGTTTTGGAAAGACCTGGCAGGCTGTAATAGTATACTCTGCTACTAGTAATGTATGGAAAAATCTTACTCCTGAGGAATGGAAAAGTCTCCATAAACTGTTTCTGTGCTATTGTAAGCAAATATTGCAGGATGCTTTCTGGCAGAGAGGTGCTCCTGCAGTTGGTTTGAACATCTGTTTTTTGTGTCCTTGCAGATGATGAGTCAAGCACGCAGGGGAAATCAGAGAACATCCTGGAGAGCCTGGAGAGAAGCATGCATCCAGAGCTGATGAAGGTATCCTGTTTGCAGAGGTTGCCCTCCTAGCCCATAGCTAGTTCTCTCCACCATGTCTATAAAAGGGATTTTCCATTTTCTGTGTCTGCAGCTCTGGGGGAGCTGGGCAGGCGCCAGTGCTGATGGGGTCTCTGTCATCTCACCTGCCTGTCCCATGGATGCGGTTTGGGGCTGCACGCTCCTCACCTGCCTGTGCGGGGCCCTTAAGGAAGAGCCAGACTTGGAGTGAATGAAGGGTTGTTGTGGTCAGCACTACTCATCCCTGCTCAGCAGGGGTCCCATCCTGGCCGTGAGGGCAGGGGGGCAGTTAGGTGGCAGCCACCTTCTATTTATGATCCAGAGCGTGGCTGCCTGCTGCTGCCTGCTACTGTCTGCTCTCCCATTCGGCAGAGCCGCGTGGCTTTACTGTCATTGCACCGTGTTGGGGGCTACAGCTGAGAAGCCGTGCGTCGTCTCACATATCACAAAGGGAACCTGAAAAACACGTGTTTTGTTTTGCTTACATTCTTTCCAAATAACAAGTGTTTGCCTCTGTGTGGCCAGACGGTAATATCAATGCCTTCCTTTCTTCTAGTATGGAAGAGAAACAGATCAGCTGAACAAACTGAGCAGAAATGATGGAAGACAAAACCTCTTTTCTTTCGACCCAGAAGTCCAGGTAAACATCACCCGTGTTTGCAAATGTGAGGTTTTGTTCTCTGTGCCGTGTCTCCCCCATTCCCTTGCATGGCCACGCTGTTCGCCTACAGAGGCAGCGCGGTTTGCAGGACAGAAGTGCAGCCCACATCCCTGCCAGCGAGAGCTGGACAAGACGCCAATACTCTGGTGATCGCTCAAACAGAAGGAAAGACTCGCAGCAGTCCCACACACCGCCTCCCTCCAGCTTTGCTGGCTTCTGTGATGCATCTTGATGTGGCTGGATTATCACCTGGGCCTCTGGGAGCTTCCTAGGGTTGCAGAAGTGGAGAAGTGGTATTGCAAGGGCACCAGCATCACTGCATGGGCTCAGCACGTGTGTTGAACCACTTGCTTTTAAGATAGATGCCTCTAAGCATCCTGGAGTGCAACATTACTTACTGTGTCAGACAAACCCAGTTCCTGGCTTCTCTGGGTAAATGTTAAAAGGTCTGACAACATAAGAAGGAGCTTGCTTCTGCTCCTCGGTGCGCTGTCTGTCATCCAGTCTGGCTTTCTGCCGCTTTGAGAGTGGGATAGGGAGCAGTGATGTCAAAGACCATGATAGGGCTTTACAGGGAGAGCCACAGTCTTCAGGGAATTTTCAGATGTAGGGGACATACAAGCAGAAAAAACACCCCATGCCGTTCTCATGTGCCGGAGTAGGGGTTCACTGACTAGTGGCTTGTTTTCTTTTCAGCTTTGATGCCTTTGTTGAGCTCTCTGCCAAGGTCCAGGTGTGGGATTTCAGTGGAATGAGCTGCAATTGTTAACACAGTTTTAGAGAATTGTTCCAAGTTATTTCATAGTTGCTGGTTCTCCTTCTGGAGTGCTTTGGCTTGTTCGCACCTGTGAAAAAGAACATTCTGGTTTAACAAGGAAATGTAATTACTCTTTAAAAGGCTTAGTTGTACAAAATGAGAGGTTTTGTCTTGGCACTTCTTTAAGGTCTTTAACAGGAAGAAGATAAGCATCCAGGAGATCCAGGAGGCTTTTTCTTTTTAAGAGAAGCTTTGAGAAGTTTCCTATATTCTAGTCAGATAATAAAAATGGAAATATTATTCAGTGTGGAGTGCCTAAGATATCTTTTTTCCCCCCCTAACCAAACGACTAGGCTGAATTCACTGCCCTCCCCATCTACCCAGAGATTTTCACTCTGATGTGGATCAGTCGGATCTGCTATAATACTGGGCATTCAAAATCAGTGCCCTAGTTGAAGCTGGTGTGCATGTGCACAGTTGTGTGCCTGGTGCTAAGGAAACTGGGGGCAGGAACATATACCTGCAACATGCTTTCATAATTGAAAGGAAATAGGAGAAACAATGGGAAAAGTTTCCCAGAACTGGATTAACAATGGCAGCATACTTTGCTGAAATTACTCCATTGTGAGGTATCGGCGCCCAGCGATTGGCGTGCAGGTTTCTGCAGGATTTGAGGGGGGAAAACCAAACAGAACTATGCCAGATGGTCACTGAGGCATGTACTGGTTTTTAGGGGTGTTTGGTAGCTCTGTGTCCCTGGTACGATGGCAATGGTGAAGCCTGAGGGTCTTTATCTGGCTGATGGTATTGTGGTCATGTACGTGTCCGCTCCCCGGGAAGGGCGGATGGCGAGGCACAGACCAGGCATGGATGTTCTGGGTTAGGAAGGAGGTGATTATAATCCAGCCTGTTTGGATTGCCCAGCTGGCTCTGCAGGCAGTCTTTGTTGTTTGTAACCACACCGGTTGTTGCTGTGCATCTAGAAATGCCTTCCACTTTCAGATGTTGTTCATGATCTCCACGGCGTGTGCCTGCTCTCTATTTCAAGCACAGGGTCTATCTCTTAAACTAGCCAAATCTTCAAAGTGGAAGGTACTTTTCTGAGTGTAACAACCATCTACGTTCCGCATTCTTCCCCAAGCTCTAAGTGGTGTTTGGGAAGATCCCCAGGGTTACAGCAAAGCAGAAAGGAACTGAAATCATACTGAGGTTTAGTTTCCTGTGCTCCACAAACCAGATTGCTAAAAACTGTTACATCCCCATGAATTCATGTCTTGAATACATTTGTGTAACATCACCAAATGGCACTCCATTGTGAATGTCTTGTAACTTTGGTACCACTAGAAAAAAATGGATCAAGGTACTATTGGCCATGATGTGATCCCTCAACATTATTCAGGCGTTTATTTTCTTTTTTAATGAGACCAGATTTGTTTGTTTGCTGTCTAGAGGCTAGACTTCTCGGGGATCGAGCCAGACGTGAAGCCATTTGAGGAAAAGTGCAGCAGGCGCTTCATGGTGTGCTGCCAGGACTTCTCCCTCAACCTCCTCGCCCAGCTCAGCGACAGGTCGGAAGGAGGACCCACCAATGTAAGGGGAGCTCTGGCATGTCCCGCTTTGTCTTCTTTCTCCTCACGGGCAACAAAACCACTCAGCAGATTAATCTAGGTGGATAAAAAGGTCCCATTTTGCCATGAGCTCAAATGGGACCTGGGCAGGTGGTGACTGCTGGCCCAGTGTCATTGCAGGATTTGTCTGCCTTGGTATTGTGATGTTCCAAAAATGTGTTTGGGGACAGGGTCTGTCCTGATGCGCCTCAGCCCGCCAGGAACTGGGAAATCTGGGAAATGAGTGGTTTGGGGGCATAGGGAGTGGGGAGCGTGTCTGCCACGTCCTGGGTCCCTGTGGAAAGTTCTGCTGGTAAATGACTAACGTCCCATCTCCAAACAACTCACTGCCGTGTTGTATTTCATTTCCCCTAATGGCAAGGGATTTCCCTGTTCTGAAACCTTCTTCTGACTCCCAGCCTAACTGTGTTCACAGCCACTATGTTATATGTGTTTGTTATTGTGCCAAAGTTGTGCCTTAGCCTAAAAAGCTCTTCCTTGTGTTTTCTGAGCTTCTGATGTCAGTAGACAGCTGTTACCTCTCTCCACAGCCTTTGTTCTGCCGGGCTGAACAGACCAGGCTCCTCCAGTCTTTCCTCCCAAAATGTAATCCCTGTTATCATGTCCAGCATTTGCTTTGGCTGGAGTCAGCCTTTCGAGCAAGGGTGCCAGAGCAGCAGATAGCACGGCGGGGGGGCAGCGGCACTGGCACTGATCTTTGCCGATGGTACCTTGCCTGATGCCAGTTAGGACTGCAGAGGCTTTTTTGTGATGGTTTCGTACTGGCAGCTCACAGCTAGCACACCAGGCTCATTCTCCTCAGTAACTCCCAGTGGATGAATGCATTGCTGATAACAGAGATTCTTCTTAATCGTCTTTAATCAGGCCCAGAGTCAGACTTCATCAGCACATTTTTACTATTGTTATAATGCCTTCAAGTTATGCTGTAATGTCTTGGACAAACTACAGTCTTATCTTCAGGCCTTCATTTTTATTTTTTTTTTTCTTACGCGGACGCACGCCTGCTAGGATTTTTGAATTAAACATACATGAAATTATTGCCACTTGCCTTGTGCTCTCAAGGTCAATAGCTACAAATGACTTGGCAGATTTCGCACATGCAGTTCCTCAGCAGTGTTAGCCTTGTATTTGAGCTTTCCTGGTTCGGAGAGCTAACCTTGCTCCTGTGCCATCCGGCACAGAGCAGCTGAGGAACATTTTGAGTGTCTTGAGTTGGGTCATCCAGAGCTGATTGACTTTGGACAACAAGTGAAGTGGTCCTTGGCGTGTGAACGTAAACACTCTTAAGTTGTTTCCTTTCTCAATGCAAAGGATAAACAGCTCTGATTGGGTCATTTTCCTAACTTCATAGTTTATCACTTATATAAAAACCCCTATGGATTTCATTCTTTACATTTCATTGATGGTTTTAAAGTAGCTTTGTTCAAATTGACGGGATCAAAATGCAAGAAGGTGCGGGTAAAATACGAGTTTATGTATTTATAAAGCAAATAAACATGGATCGTCTGTAAGAATTATCTAAAATGCTGGCGTGCAAAACTAAAGGAACAAACAGGTGCTGAAGGCAAACCTAGCAGGGAAGGCAATGTATGTCGGTACTCTTGAGCCTGTAGCATGCGTTTTTTTCTTGACACATATATTCAATCAAATTTCCAGGTGGAGCCCTTTTTCCTAAGTTTGGCATTATTTGACCTGAAAAATAATTGCAAGATTTCAGCTGACTTTCATGTGGACTTGAACCCTCCGTCTGTCCGTGACATGCTTCTGGATAGCTCTGCGTCTGGAGCGGAGGGAACCAAGGGACGTTCGCCAGGCGAGAGCTTTGTGCACGGCATCCCCGAGTCATGCCTGCGCTACATAAAACGGGTGAAGAACTGATTTTTCTCCTCGTTCTGTGTCTCTGTTGAGCTGTGCCTGTTCGGTAGAGTTGCACTGTGTTGCTGTGCACTGTGGAGAGGCAGCAGTCAGCTTTTCTCTTGAGCGGTGGGGTTTCGGTCGGTGTCTCAAGCAGATTACCACTTCAGGCTCACTGGCGGCAATGGGCAAAGCACCAAGTAGAGTTTTCCAGGACTTGACCATGTTCAAGCCTTGTGAGCCCCCATGGCCCATCCATAGCAGTGACCTGAGCAGGGTCTGTTTGGGCTGTGGGAAGGGACAGCGAGATGACTGGGGCCAAACGCCGCGGTGCAAGTAAGGGTTTCCTGCTCTCTGACAGCCTACTCTGTATCTGTTGCAGGGCGTTTTCTCTGTGACTGACCCACACGTGGAGATCTTCCTGGTGGCCCGTGTGGAGAAGGTGCTGCAGGGCAGCATTACACACTGTGCAGAGCCGTACATGAAAAACTCGGACCCAGGGAAGGTATTGGATGGGGCCGTGGGGGTATGTACTTAGTGATGCTGCCTGCTGCTGCAGGGAGCAGTGTGGTCTGAAACTTGGGCTGTTTCTGCTGCTCTTCAGCTTCTTTCTGGCCCGTATTGGTCTTCATCCATTCTGCCACTTGCTGTGTTCCCAGGCTGGCTTCAGCTGGGCTGTCCTGGGGGATTTGGTTCCTTCCCTCGGAAAGAGGCGGAGGATTTTGAGCCGAGCAGCTGGGGCAGGGTGACCACGAAGCAAAGTCTGGGCTGGCAGCAAAAAACTAGGACACTCCATCCCCAGAGAAACAGGCTGCACTGCTAAAAGGTGCTACACGCAGTGTCTTGGACTGGTCCCAGCTCACTCCCACTGGGAACAGTGATGTTTTAGTAGCAGCAAAACGTGGGCTTTGCACTTGATTCTGCTCACCCTGCCTCCGTCTTGCTCTGCGCAGAGTGCCATGATCATATGGGGAAACTTATGCAAAGGGTGGTCAGGGAGGGGACCTGGTGATGCCGGTGGCACCAGTCGCTGCATACCGGGTGGAGCTGATGCTGCCATGCTGCAGCCAGTCAAAATTAGTCCCTGATAGGAAGATCAATGTATGGAACGCCTGGTATGTGATGGCATTCCCTCAGCACGCTTTGCAAGTCTGTATAGGATGAGCTAATTACGGTCAGTTTTGGAAAATAAACTAATACCCATTGGAAAAAAAAAATACTAGTAATACATAAATAATAAATAAAATATCCTGACAGTTTAATGCAGAATCAAGAGGAGTTTTAATTTGACTGTGCCCACAACATGTTTGCTATTGCTTTGCAAAAGTAATAATTGGGGGTGGGGGTGTGTGTGTGTGTGCGTGTGTGAAGTGATGGACAGGGATGCCTGTTGGCTGCTTGAGTGACTGTTGTGCGGTGTGCCTGGGGAGCTGTGCGGTGTGCAGTACAGAGAGTTTCTCCTCCCTGGAGAGTGCAGCACTCTTTATTCCTTTTCCAGGGCAGCGTGGAAGCCAGGGCACACACTGACCTCTCTTGTGTTTTGCAGACTGCCCAGAAGGTCCATAAGGTGGCCAAGCAGGTGTGCAGCCGTCTGGGGCAGTACAGGATGCCGTTCGGCTGGGCTGCCAGGTTGGTCACGGTGGGCTGCGCTTTGGCCGTGGTGGGAGCTGCTGCTGCCAGTTATCCGGGACACGATCCGGCCGAGTGGGCAACGGGCCAAGTGACTGGAGTCAGTGGAGTTGCAGCCGAGGGCAGAATCTGGCTTCAATTCCCAAGGCAGAATGGGGATCGGCCTGAAATGTTCCATCTAGAATTAGAAACAAAATATTAAAAAGTAAACAGTGCTGGGAAGACAGTAACCTTCCTGCTGACCTGTAGCTACTGCTATCAGGACAGAACATTCCTGAAGATGAATTACACTGTCCCGTGCTACTGCGGGAATCGGTGTGGGAATTGGCACAGCAGTTCCCTCCTGGCATCAGCCATTGCCAGGGACAGGGTGAGAGCGGAGGGTGTCCTGGCCTGGCGGTGGCAGTAAGCTGGGGTTTGTCTCCCATCTTAGACTCTGCTTTAATTAATGTTCTTCAGAATGACTGGAGATAGTGATCCCAGTCCCTCTCTGTTCTTTTACTGGGACCGATAAACTACATCAGTGCTAATCCCTTAAATCTTAAGTCAGAGGAAGGCCTGAAGGCGAGTTCATCCCTCTGCCACTGCCTCCTGTTGCTAAATTCTTCTTTGGTACTAACAAAAGGGATGGTAATGACATGGGAACACCAGATGACCTTCGCAGTGGGCTGAGATTCAGTGGTATGCAGCTTGCAATGTGTATTCTTGAGCTAGATTTTCCTGTGACACTGGCTGCTTAGCTTTGGGATGGTGTTTTGGGGATGTAGGTTGCTGCTGGGAGCCAGCACACAGCCTGTGCAGCGCCTCAGCCCTCGTTCAAGTGATGCCTCAGCCTAGTGGTGGGCTCTGTGTGGGCATGGGCTTTGGTGGGCTCTTCAAATTTGTTCCTGCTGGGTAAAGAGCTGCATTTGGAGAACAAGAAGTTGAGTGCCCAGCTGCGGGGAGCTGTATTGTTTTGCATCCCTGGAACAGTTTCCCTCTGGGTTTCAAAGGGAGGTGTTTTCTCGGAGAGGGAGTACAGATGCTTTAATGTTCTTATTCTACAGATACCCGCAGCCTTTATATTCAAGGGTAAAGATGCTGATATTCATCCAGGGCAGAGTCCAGTCTCCTGCTCTGGGTTTTCAGGAGGAAGCTGATGTATCTCCTGAGACTGGTCTTCATTGCACACTCCTTTCTTAGGAGGGTTTCCATGCTCTGACCCCATGTGCAGTTAGGAAGATACTTTACCACTTGGTGTTAGTGGGAAGGGGTTAGAAGGACGTTTGCGCCTGGGGACCAGGCTTGGAACTGGGCTGTGTATGTCCTTCTCACCTGGCTGGGGAGAAGGGAAATGGGTGATGTCCCACACAATGTAGTGTGACACGATGGATTGCAGTCTGTGTGAGGTCTAAGCACCACATGAGGATGGGAGAGTGATCGGGAAGTCTAGCGGTGTTCAGAGCAGTCACAGGCCAGTGAACCTCTTGCCTGATAAACTGCCCTTCAGCCTGATCTGTCAATGACCTCAGTGTCTGCATATCTGCCAACATTTAATAAATGTGTCTCTTCTTTTCTGCAGACCAGTTTTCAAAGACTCCCAAGGCACTCTTGATGCTGAAGGAAAATTCTCACCTCTGTACAAGCAAGACAGCGGCAAACTCTCTAATGAAGATATGCTGAAGCTTTTAGCAGAGTATAAGAAGTAAGTGTAACAGACCGGTGCAGAGACTAAGCAGGCATTTTAATATAATTTTTAAACAGTTAAGCATAAGCATGAGATGATCTAAAATACTCAGAGGGTAACAAAAAGCACTGCTGATGTGCTCAGCACCTGAGCTTTCAAGGTTCACACTCTTGTTCCTTTCTCCCTAACACAGACCAGAGAAGACAAAACTACAGGTCATTCCAGCCCAGCTAAATATCGTCATCAAAGACATCCCGCTGGACTTCACAAGTAAGGATCTTGCATCTTAAAATAAATGCTGATGGCTCTAGCCTCAGGAGTTAATGCTTCTATGGGGAGTTTTGCTGTTTCATTAACAGGAGTATCTCGGGGCTGCAATGAGAAATGAGTAATACAGCACAACCACGGACTTGTAAGTCTTTCCAATGGATTCTGTGGAGGGATGTGGTCCAAGTGCAGAGGTTTACCTGAGAGGTGCATCTGCTTTGCAGTTTGACCATCACATCCTAAATCTAAAGGAAGCTACCTGCCTGCTTTTGCTGGTTTTATTTATTATTATTATTATTATTATTATTATTATTATTATTATTATTATTATTATTATTATTATTATTATTATTATTATTATTATTATTATTATTATACTAATCTTATATAACATTTTTGATCCCTAACGCCAGAGGGCTTCACAAACATATGGTCAGTGTCATTTTTTACTTCGCATTTTAAGAAACCGAGGCAAAGAAAAGACTCGTTATATGTTCAGTGTCACTCCATGGGCCTTTGGCAGCTCCTGTCACAGGTTCTGTCGTCTGCTTCCCTGTCCAAAAGGCTTTTCTGGTGACTTAATTTTTCTGTTCTTTGAAAGGCCATTACTTGAGATGAACTCTCCCTCACGGTGGATGTGAGTCCCAGTGAATTAGGCAGGGGTTGTGCACTGGTGTTCGGAAACAAACATCTTTCTGAAGCAGAGAGTGGAAAAGGACTGATGCAGTGGGACTGACACACTTTGAGATACCAGTATCAAGGCATCATCTCAGCAGCCTGTCTGCTTGAGTCAGGTGATGTCTGCATGATAAAACAGGAACTTGATGGGTCACATTCCTGGAAGACTCAAGGTGCAGGTCCTGGGCAGAGCAGCTGTCCCTACCCAGACGTGGGTTATTCACAAGACCCTTTGACTTTGCCCAGAGCTGCAGGAAAGTGCCACTTCTGCAGTCCCCACTGGCAAGGAGAGCAGAGCCCTGTGGTGCCCATCCACCCCTCTTTTCTCAATATTGCTAATGCAGTTGGGGACCACAGGTGTTGCACGATCAAGGGGAGAATTTTCCCTTCATCATTTCAATGGGAGTGGTCCAAGTCCTGCTGCCTCGTCTGGTGTGAAGAGGACTGCGTGCTTGAAGAGTTTCAGACCCACAAATTTCCTTTCACATGGGCTGTACTTCCCATGTTTGCGGGGTGCGCACTTACCCAAGCTTTCCTTCTCTTCCAGATTGTGTCACGGCTTCTTATATTCCTATAAAGCCTTTTGAGAAGAACTGCGAGGACATTGCAGTTGAAGTGGAGGAGCTTGTCCCAGAAGTTGCAAAATACTGTTATCCCTTCACTGTCTACAAAAACCACCTCTACGTCTACCCCTTGCACTTGAAGTATGAGAACCAGAAGGTGTTTGCAAAGGTGAGTGACCCGCGGAGCAGGCTGCAGCCAGGCTCAGCGGCCTCTGGGCTGATGCTGCTGACCTGTAGCGATGGCTCATCCTCCTGTTCTCCCTCATTCCAGGCAAGGAATATTGCTGTCTGTGTCGAGTTCAGGGATTCAGATGAAGCTGATGCCAGGCCGTTAAAGGTAGGTGCCGGCTAACGGGGCTGCCATTTGCTCGCTGTGTGCCAGCCGGGCTGAGCAGGACGGTAGGAAAGCACTGAGTTTCCATGCTCGCTGTTCTAATTTGGCCAGCTAATTTAGGGTAGCAGCAACCCTGAACGCAGCTTTTCATTTGTGTTTCTAGTGTATATATGGCAAACCTGGAGGCCCTCTCCTGACCACAAATGCATATGCTGCCGTGCTGCATCACAACCAGAGTCCAGAGTTCTACGACGAGGTAAAACAAAATAGTGGGAAATAACAGTTTTTCCTGGATGCTACAAAGCCAAGGGGCCTTTCAGGATACCTCTTTTTCCAGGGCTGGGTGAAATACGGGTAAAAATAATCGCCAGCCCTTTGCCTCAGTAGAAGGGCTCAGCAGAGCCAGAGACTTTGTCAATTTTTAATGCCAGTTTGTTTTCTGCTGTCTTTACTGTCATGCTTTGTGCACTCCAATCACACACCCCCATTAATAAGTAATGTGTAAATGTGATGAACACATTAGGCAGGAGTTGTTTAAGATGGGTAGGAATGTGTCTTGTGTAACTGCATGCAACATAGCATTTCTGAAATAAAATAGAACTTAAAATATTACTCCACAACTAAAAATACAGTCTTATCTATCATGGTATCATTTTAGATTAAAATTGAGCTTCCAATTCACCTCCATCAAAAGCATCATTTGCTTTTCACCTTCTATCATGTCAGCTGTGAAATTAATACAAAGGCAACATCGAAAAAACAGGACACCGTTGAAACTCAAGGTATGTTCAATGCTTATATTACTTCTGTTGGAATGTAGAAGTCCAAGATAAAATGGATGTAGGGACATGAAGAAATATTTGATTAAAATACTAGCCTATCTGAATTTTCTTTTTTGAAAGCAACCTAGTACAATTCACACGTCTACACTGGAATAAAACACATCGCTTTTATTGCATACTAAAGTTCATTTTTGCTGCAATCTGACAGCTATTTCGGCGTGTTCTTGACTTGGCTTGCATGAATGAGCTATTGTCACTCAGGTCACCAACAAAAACTTGATGCTAGATCAGGGCCTCAGGGGCTGATCCTACCAAAACCAGGGATGTGTAAGGGACTGAGTGCACCCAGGTCCCACGGGTTGGGCTGCCTCTCCGTGCAGCCTGTCCTCAGGCGACTGAAGGATGCTCGTCATGATGCCCAGCCGTGGCTCACGCACTGTTATCTACCCCTCAAACCCACTCCTGATCTTGGTTGTGCTGTGTCTTGAGTATCGTTCACCAAGTCACCAGCTAAAATGTGCTTTAACAAGGCTGACCCAGCCGATCCCAGCCTCGCTGAGGCCGCGGCACAGCTGCGAGTTTGATTTTCTCAGGGTGAGACACAGCTCTTTTTGGAGCTTGAGCTAAACAGGTATAGCTGTGTCTCTGCTAACTCTGGTCCACTCTGCAGTGGGATACGCTTGGGTCCCGTTGCTGAAGGATGGGCGGATTGTCACCCTGGAGCGGCATTTGCCGGTTTCATCCAACCTTCCACCTGGCTACCTGGGTCTTGGGGACACGGAGTCACGAAAGGTAAGAAGCCATTTAAAATGGACTTAAATGTAAAAGGAAGAGGAAAGCTGAGCTTTTGTTACCGCTGGAAGTTCTGGGCGGTCTGTTGGTTCTCTGCTCAGCTGAAGAGAGCCCTACTGCAGGGCAGCCCCCAAAACTTAAGGTTCTTAGGGACGGGAGACAGGGCACTTTTAATTCCACTTTCTGTGGTTATGTAGATTGCATAGAATATTTTTGTGCCAGGCTGAACTGGGCTGGGGCAGTGGCACAGAGCAGGAGCGTGGGGATGTGCTCTGCGTGCATGTCCTCGCAGGGACGCCTCTGCCCTGCTGCAGTCAGGTCGCTGGTGTTTGTGCTTGGGGGGAACCCCTTCTCCCACCGCAGCCTGTACCTTCTGACCAGGCATCTGTCTGCACAGAGCCACCTTCTCACTGCAGTCTGAAATCAAGTATTTGAATGTTGTCTGTTCACAGCAGCCCAGCGTGGATGCGAAGTGGGTGGATGGAGCAAAGCCACTCTTTAAAATCAGAATCCATTTGGACTCAACCATTTACACCCAGGTAAGTTGAGCACCTCACTCTTAAAAGATTTTCAACACAAATGCAGAGGAAGCAATTGCTGTATCTCTACTACTGCTGTGCTGTAGGTGCTATGGGAAAGAGGTACCTGGTGTTTGCAGAGCAGCACTGAGATACTTCTGTAGGAGCTGGTCTGGGATTACTTGCAGGGATCTGCTCCTCTGGATGTGAGAGACAGCTGGGAGTGGATGAGCCTGGGGAGAGGCTGATGTTTTCTTGGCCAGCTGCACTGTAACTAGGCAGGACCAAGGAGACATTTGAGCAAATGAGCTACTTCAATGATGCAAAAGAGAGAAGCGGTGCAAATGAGAGATTTTTGCCAAATATCAGATTGCTTATTGAATTTTTTTTTAAAGTTTCCTGACAACAGCAGACACAAGGAAACAAAAGTCCTGATTTCCCTTTGAAACCAGTTCAGGCTGTTTTACCATGTCCTTGTGTGTTCTGCTGTTTTAGGGTAGTGACAGACTTCCCCAAGCTTCATGTGATGTGCAGCAAGGATCCCTATCACATGTCCTGGGGCACCTCCTGTCAGCACTGCTCCGGGAAATGCCCTTGGCAGGGCTTGTTGCCCTGTGCTGGGTGTAGTCAGCTGCACTCACATCACAGCAACTCGCTTTCAGCATCATCTGTAATCTGGGTTAGGGTTTTACTAATCCCGTGCAGCACTGAGAGCAGCACAGTCGTTTCACTCCCAACCAAACTGCATTTACAGATACTTTTCAGGGTTAAATACTCCAGTAATTAAATTGAAGGAGGAGGGAGAGGAGTAGGAAGGAGAGTCAGCCTCAGGTGGACAGTAGGAGGTCAGTATGGCAATGTCAGTCACAGCCGGGAGAGGAGGGCTCCCGGTGCTCCAGGCCAGCGTTGGATGGCGATTGGGACTCAGGGCAGTGCAACCACAGGAGAATTTTAACTGTTTGGTTAAAATTCTGGCAGTTTGGTGCTTAATCTCAGTGTTAGCTGGGAGTCAGGGGATGGGCAGTGACTGGGTACATTGGAAAAGGCAGGGAGCAGTACTGAAGTCCTGGGGGATGGCAGCCAGGGACCAAGAGTGCCTCTGGTAGTGACATGGAGCTTGCTAGGGACATGGCCTGCTGCTGCAGGCAAGTCAACAGATTTTCAAGTGTAAGCTGCGTAGTAGGGGTTGACAGATATTAAGGTTGCTGCATTGAACTTGTTTGTCTCTTCCAGGACATGCACTTGCACAAATTCTTCCAGTACTGCCAGCTGGTTCAGGCGGGAGCTAAGGAAGTCCCAGGAGAGCTTGTTAAATACCTAAAGGTGAACAGTGCCTGCCGGTGGGCTTCCCTCGTGTTTTTACAGACCATCCGTAAACACCCAGACCCTGCCCTGTAGGAACGCGCACTGGCTGCACCACTGGTACCAGCACATTGTGCAATACCTTACCTTTGCTTACTGACACGACTGTCTGCTGCCTGTGAGCTGCTTCCCACTGCTTTTCACAGCAGATAGAACGAGTAGCCAGCATCGCTCTGCCATGCTCATGGCAAACCCTCCTCCTGGTGTGCTCGCACACTCCTCCCCTGCCGCCCTAGATCTGGTTCAAACCTTTGAACTGTAGCACAATTCCTTGGTTTTAGGATTATCCGTTCAAAACAGGATATTTTTTTTTTTCAGGCTGGAAAAGATTGGTGAGATTATCAGTCAGTTAAATCTGACCACAGATGATCTGTGACCCAGACCCAGCTTTTCGGCAATCACTGCGGCATGAGTAAGGGCCCTGGAGCAGGTCCAGCAGCAGCTTCTGCAGAGAATAGACTTGCTGGCTGCTTACTGTCCTTGTTTACTTCCATAGAATCATAGAATGGTGTAGGTTGGAAAAGACCTTTAAGAGTCAAACCATTAACCTGGCACTGCCAAGGCCACTACTAAACCATGTCCCTAAGTGCCACATCTACCTGTCGTTTAAACACCTCCAGGGACAGTGACTCAACCATCTCCCTGGGCAGCCTGTTCCAGTGCCAGAGCGCCCTTTCAGTGATGAAATTTTTCCCAATATCCAATCTAAACCTTCCCTGGCACAGCTTGAGGCCGTTTCTTTTTGTCCTATCGCTCGTTGCTTGGGAGAAGAGACAACCCCCACCTCAACAACTGCCTGTTTTTGAGAGTGGTGCTGTAGCAACAGCTCAGCTCCCAGCAGTGGGGATTTATCCTCACAAAGTTACTAGGTGTGTTTCAGATAACGTAAAAATATTTTAAGAAGTAGAAATAATGGCAGGTTTTGAAGCCAGGCACTAAAGGAACAGTTGCTTTGTTGTGAGCATTTCCTCAAGGAGCTCAGCAGGTCCCAGCCCTGCCCGGCCACAGTGACCTCGCAGCACCCTGCAGCCAGGGGATCATTTACATGCTAACCACGAATGAGGGCTTCGTACCTACCGATACCTCAATCATTTCAGTAATTTAAATAACTGATACAGATTTAAAACCCTTTCATTAGGCTTGAAAACTGAAAATGAAACACACTCTTTCCTAGATTTGTATCGTGAGAAGTCTGTGAGGTGGGTGGAGAGCATATGAACCGGATGATCTTGACCTTCACCAGGTCACTTAAATCCCATTTCCAACAGCAAGCTATGCTCTTCAGGGAAGAGCCTCACTGCAAGTCATTTGGCATCAGGTTTCCCTGTTCCAAAGACATTTGTGAAAATGGGAGTCACTTCAACAAAACGTCAGAAGTGATGAGAAGAATTGGGAGCAAAACTTGAGCCTTAAATTTTGGGTTATTGGGGTCAAATCGTAGCATGTGACCTTCAGCTAAGTCATAGCTGCCTGGGCACATCTGACAGGAAGATTAATGCGTGCCATGAGTGGATTCATGTTGCTCCCCGAAGGCATGCAGCTGGGATCCGTCAGCTGGAAGGCAGGCAGCGAGTGCTGCCATGGGTCCAAATCTGCCTGTCCTCTGGCAGGCTGCAGCCCCCACCCTGAAGCGTTTGCTAATGCCTATCCTATTGCCACAGAAATGTCTGTGGACTATAAATATTTAACATCTGCGAAATGTTGAACTAAAAGTGTCTGTGTTTTGAACATTTGTTTTAGTGTTTGCACGCCATGGAGATCCAAGTAATGATTCAGTTTCTACCTGTAATTCTTATGCAACTATTTAGAGTCCTTACAAATGTGACCCAGGAGGATGAAGTAGCTGTCAACTGCACCATGTGAGTGTTGGGTAAACCATCCGGTTTTCTTCAGTTGCAAACGCAAAGCCGCAAACTACAGTGCAAAGCAGGGTGTGGTTTCCCAGTACAAGGTGCTGAGTGGCAGCATCGCCTGCCTGGCTGCTTGCTGTCCTGAGCCTGCTGTGACACACCAGCTGCTCCCTTCCCTGGCACATCTGGGTGGCACGGGGGACATCGTGGGGCCCTTCTCCTGGGAGCTGCATGGGGAAAAATGCAGTGTTTTAAAGATACTCCCGGTTTGTTTTTCAAAAGAAAAAGGGTTGGCTGGTGGGGATGGCTGTGTCAGCCAAGGTATTGGGGCAGCAAAAGGCTCCAGAGCACCCGAGCGTGTCCCAGCTGCAGGCAGCAGATGTGGTTTCCCTGCGGGAGCGATGCCCCAGCCTCGCTAGTCCCTTGTGTCAGGAGTGTTGCTAAAAATCCCCTGGAGCTGCAGAATCGCCGCCTCTGTGCTGGCTCAGAATACGGGGCGGCGGCTTGCGGAGCGATGCTCGGCCGTGCCGGCAGCCCCAAGAGGGCAGCACCGGCCGGGGCCCGGTCCCCGCGGAAAGCTGCTGCTGTCCCCAGGCGTCTGCAGGGCCCACAGGGAGCAAAAGGTGCAAAACCATCTTCCCCGCCTAGCTCTGGCCACGACACCCCGAAACTGATGGATGCATTAAAACATCCGTCTTCCTTCTGTGATTCTTCCTCTGTGGAGTGCTGCAGTGCAAAGCGGGATGCTGGGTGCCACCCCGTGGGGATCTTCCTCCGACTCCAGGAGGTGTACTGTGCATCCACGTACCAAAAACGTCTTGCTCCCGTGAAATCAGAGGTCAGAGGCTGAACCCTGGCCCCCCAGGGATGCAGGTCCTGAGCCCTGGTCCTCCAGGGATGTAGAGCCTGTTGCACACACAGTCCTGCACCATGTGGTCCAAGACACGGGGACTTCTGTAAATTCAGTAAAAAAGAGCCTTGCAGAATTAATAAATTCAGGAGATGCAGGAAGGTATCAGAGTATAACAACGATGGAGAATTTTTCCTCTGCTTCTCAGCAGAGATCCTGTGGGGTTTCTGTGTTAGTTTTGCAGACTTGATGTAGTAGTATAGTTGTTCATTGTCACTTGTATTATCATTAGGAAAGGGCTCCAGTGAGGGCAGACTCCACACATGACAAGCTGTACAGTGTGCAGGAGCCTGTGGTGTGTGCAGGAGCGGCAAGGAACTTGCTCTCCGTGTATCAGGTCCATGGATACAGCCACAGAGAACTGGGTGCAGAGATAATTAAATTCATATTTTTGTCTTTGACTCGTCTGACACCTGAGCATTGTTCAGGTGCCTAATGCTCGTTGCAACATAAATTTAAGTAGCGGCAGGCTTTAACCCTGGAGTACACGGAGGCCAAAGATTAGGATATGTCCCCTGCAGACAAATGTTTCGCCTTGCCTCCTCAGGCACTGAAGGCAGCCGGTCTGGGTGATACCTGGTCGAGCACCGAAGTGGAGAAGAGGCTTTGGCCACCTCAGCTCCGAGTGCTCTGTCAAAGGGCTGTGCTGTGGCAAGGATGGTGCAGCTACAGGAGCTCTGAGGGGTGCTAGCCTGCAAGTATGGGCTCTGCAAATCAGGCTATGCCAGCAGTGAGGCTTTTAGGGTTGAGCCGGACAGGACACACATGGTGTCTGCTTTTGTGAGCTGGAGGAACTTGCCCTTGCATTGCATGCTGAACACAAACCGCATTTCTCCCCAGGGTTCTTCTGCACATCGTGTCCAAGTGCCATGAAGAAGGTTTAGACCACTACTTGCGCTCCTTCATAAAGGTCAGTCACGACACACCACTCTGCAAAACTCCCTGCTGGGAGCAGGCACGCTGCTGACACTGTTCCTCTTGCCTCAGTATGTCTTTCGAGCTGAGAAACCCAGTGTCACACAGGCGAAGATGACCCATGAAATCTTGGTCCTTTCCATGGCCACGATCTTGAAGCAGTCAGCAGATTTTCTAGCCATCAATAAGCTACTCAAGGTAAAGTACTGACAGTACTTGGCTGCCAAGGGTGGAGGGGAGGAAAAGGGGGTCTGGCATAAAGCCCAACACTTTCACCCATCTAAACCCACCACAGGAGCAAAGCTACCACTGCAACTCCTTGCATACGCGTCCTTGAAGTTCTCCCCTTACAACGGAGAGGAATTCTTGCAGGGAACCTGGCTGTGTTAAAGCCATGGCAGGACGCAGCAAAGGGCTTTTCATTTTGCCAGTTTTACCCATTTTCTTCAAACCACACATGAGGGGTGACTCACGGGTGGCAGACTGAGTTTCTGCCTCTCTTCTGGGCCTTTGCAGGGCTTGCACCCCAAACTCTGCCGGCTCCTTGCAGGGTGCATCGGGGTGCAGAGGGGGTGGGGCTGTTCCCACCCCAAGACTGGCAGGACTCCTCCAGGTAGCAAAGGCACCCATGCCAAGCCAGCTGTGCAAGCCCAGCCATGCTTTCAAAATGCTGTTTGAACATGAGCCCTCCCTCCCACACTGCTGTTTCCTCACATAACAACTGCCGATGCTGTCAAACATGTTCAGTCCTGCTGAGAAAAATAATAGTATTCTTTGTTCATTCTAGTACTCGTGGTTTTTCTTTGAAGCACTGGCAAAGTCAATGGCAATGTACTTACTGGAAGAAAACAAAATCAAGGTAAAAATAAATTAGTTCGATGCTGCATTATAAAGCCATCACAAACAAACTCTCCTCCAAAAGTTTTTCTGAAAAAAAACTATGTAACTCTTTATTTAAAAAAAAACAAAAACTGACAAGTGAACAGCTACCCAGATCTTTCCTTTTATTCGACTTTAGTTTTTCCCTTCTTCCCCTTTTCATTCTCAGTTTTAGTTTAAAATTTCCAGATCTCCTTACGGCTTGTGCAGCCTCCTTTTCTGTTATTAACTACTGTAGTTTCAGCCAGTGCTTGCTTTGTGCCAATGTTTTATTGGGATACAACATAATCACATGCTAAAGGGAACTTGTGCCTGCACTGGATTCTCCCCAGCTTGTAGCACTGAGCGTAGGATGCGCTTTTGGTTTCAGCTGCCCAGAGGCCAGCGGTTCCCCGAGTCCTACCAGCATGCCCTCCACTCCTTGCTGCTCGCCATCATTCCTCACGTGACCATTCGCTATAACGAAATCCCCGAAGAGTCCAGGAATGTCAACTTTAGCTTGGCTAACTTCCTAAAGGTCAGCAGTTTCTTTCCTTCTCCCAGGCTTTTATCAGAAAAGGAAAGCAGAAAGAAGCAACAAGCAAACAAACGTGTTTGTACTTTAATCCTCTCTTTGGTTTCTTCAATTACAAAAACTCTGGAGGGGATAACTTTTTTTAGGAAAGAAACTTCGTCTTTCCAAGAGGGAGACTGTGATACTCTGTATGTTGTCTAGTGTCTTCAGCTGTGCCTAGCAACAGTTCAAACCCTGAGAGGAAATGTGTGCGCTCTTATTTTAAATATTTCTGTTGTCCACTGGGGTCTTAAATGAAATCATCCAAACAATTTCAGAGAAACAGGGTCAAGTGTGTTCTGGAAAGTCAGCAGCAGCCCAGAGGATCAAATCTGACTGCTGGCAGGACAGTAGTATGGAGACGATTTAGGATGATGGCTTTTATTTTTAATGATTGGTCACATGTTGCTATTTTTTTTTCTCCAGCGTTGTTTGACCTTTATGGACAGAGGATTTGTTTTTAACTTGATAAATGATTACATTTCTGGATTCAGCCCAAAAGACCCTAAGGTAAGCAGCATGTTTCTTGAAAGGTGGTTTGCACTTTTACATATCCATGTCAGGCAAGGTCTATTGTGATTATTTTATGTGACTCTTGGAGGCCCTTTTAGACACTGTTCCTGCGGAGTCTCCTGGAGGCAGAGACCTCTTTCTCTGGGCCAAGAGCCTCTATGCAGCTAAGCTTTAAAATGGTGTAGAGTCAGAACTAAAGGAGAGATTGGTTAATAGTCTGGATGAAAAAGGTAAAGAAGACCCAAGTGACAGCCACATGCGCCGACACTTAGGAGGAACAACACAAAAATTTGCCAGTTATCGCAGAGTTTCATCAAATGCTATTTAGATTCCCCAGTCCTTGTGCAGCACATTGACCTGGAAGCAAATGGGTCAAACCGAAAACAATTTATGTTTGTCTTTTTCTTCAGCTGCTGGTTGAATACAAATTTGAATTTCTTCAAACGATTTGCAATCACGAGCACTATATTCCTCTGAACTTACCAATGACCTTTTCCAAACCCAAGCTGCAAAGAGTTCAAGGTACGTTCTTTCTCAAGAGACTGGCTAGAGAGCTATAATTTATTAGTCTTGATGGCTTCTGACCAGATAGAATTTGGTTTGATGTCAAGGAAATTCATGTTCTAGTTAGCCTGATTTACATTAACCTCGGCAAAAGATGCTGTTCTGTCGGGTTTACATCATTTTGTTCCAGAATGACATGCAATCAGTCCTTTCAGTATTTCCTATATTTAAGTTTGCACGGGACTAACAATATCTGAAAGAAACTTCCCCTATGTCAGCGCACACACAAGTTGCGCAAGTGTAATCCTCTGTTCCCACAAGTGCCAGCATCCCCTGAGAAGCAGGGCGTCTCATCCGTCAGCGCTGTGGAGAATGGAGATACAGGAGAACAGATTGAATTCACTGCTCCACTGCCAGCTCTCTGTGGCCACAAGAAGGTGATTTACGTTACCTTCTGCTTTCATTTTGAGCAAGAGTAGAGCAGTGCACGGTGCGTTCAAGCTTGTACTCAAGCCTGGGCTGAAGGCAGCCAGCGGAGAAGTTGAGCCCATGCCCAATCCTTAGCGCGTACCAAGGGCGTAGGTACTGTGGCACCCCTGTGTATCCAAGCTGCTCTCACTGTCACACGGTGTCCCCTTTGGTCCTGCTGCTGCTCACCACAGGGCAAACAGGGTTGGCAAGGGGCTGAGCTGAAGCACTATGCAAGCGTGGGTGGCTGCAGCTCTGCTCCCGGTGATGAGCGGGCTGCAGTGCTGAGCCCAGCAGCGAGCCTGACCGGCCTGCTAGGGTTGCTATAGGCATAACCTCATTCCCTCTGGGTCCCAGCTTCTCATCTGTGCTGGATAAATACAGAAAGATTGCCAGGTTTGGGTGCTAACAGCCTGGCCAGGTTAAGTACCGGAGAGGAGGGTAAGGTTTGGGATTCCCCCACGTGAAAGCCCAGTGGATTTACGATTCTATGATTTATTCTGATGGAGGCAAGGGGATGTTTGGTCGTGCCTCAGGGTGCAGCCATACAAGTCCCAAAGTGGTTCCACACACATCCAAGTGGCAGAAGCAGCAGTAACTGTGAAGTATCCCTTATTTTGGTATATTTCTGACTGCTTAGGGCTTTCACGACCAGCTGTTAATCTCTTACATTTACATCAGTTTGGCTACTTGCCTGGCATAGTTTAACAAAGTGTACTGCTAGAAACGACTGAGAGAAAAGCAGCCACACTGCTTCCCTGTTGCTTATTAGTGGCATGATAACATAAGGATGCTCTTCCTTGGTTAACATTCACCTTTGCATCTGTCTCACTGTGACTGGGACCTACCAGCTGAGGTTCACGCACATCTCTTGACAGCAGAGCAGCCTGTCCTCGGGTAGCAGAAGTGCCTTTGCAGTGGTGCCTGTGCTCTGCCTGCCCTGGTAGGGACATGTTGTGATGCATCTCCATTGCAAACGTGTCTGGTTTTATGGACAGACCTGTGACTACAGGGGACAGCGGGCTCAGAGGTGGGGAGGTAGGATGTGCACATCACCGAGGAGGTATCCTGCTGGTGTGCCTCACCTCTTTATCAGCTTATTTGGATGAGCAGAGGGGACATGCCCAGCTCCCTAGTACTCTGTTTCTGGGAAAAGAAGGAATAGCGCTGAGAAGGTGGCTGAGGGGTGCTCCTGCAGCAGAAGCTGGTGCAGCCAGGCCTGCAGGCAGAGCACATCCCTGTGGCCACATCCTGTTGCATCTTGGAGCAGTTTCTCTGGAACATCGCGGCTAATAAGGGCCTGGTTGCTGGTCTGTGTCCCTGCTGCAGGGGACATGTGTGTTTCATCAGCCAGAGCAAACCCCTGAGCCTGTCCTCACAGCCAGCAACAAATTGTTATTGCAATCTTGTGATAGCAAAGAACCGAAGAGACTGGCAGAAGCTGGGAGTTAAGCAATAGCCTTATGAATAATACTAAGACATGATGTACTGTCCTGTTTCTCCAAAATTTACATTACTTATTCCTGGTTGTTTTTTTTTCCCCCCTGTCTTTTCATTTGTCACTTTTCTTTTTACACGTGTATTAGATTTTTTTTCATTTGCTGTGGAACGGTTCACTTCAGTAGGTAGGTCCAGCTGGGATCACTGAATCCTCTAGTGTCAAATTAAATATGCTGCTTCCAATCAGTTAGCTTGCATCCAACTAATGAAATAACCATGATGTGTGACACTTAGGCATTTGCTAACATGACTAACAGTGAAAGCCAGATAATGCTCCAGATTGCTTTCTCTTTCCTCTGAATCAGACTTTCACAAACCAGTAAATGCTACTTATGAATCAACAAACTTAAAAATATCTTTTGCAGCCACAGAGCTGTTGGAACCCTTTGGCTGGGATTTTCAAAGCTGTGTGTATGCACCCTGCCTTACCCCAGAAAAAAATTCACACCTGTGGGGTTTTCAAAAAAAAAAAAGTCTGAGCTGAGCACACAGCATTTGTACCCTTTGGGGAAGAATGCACAGCTTTGGGGTTATTCCTTTGGGAGGCTCAAAGCAACAGTCAAGTGGTGCCTGTTGTGGCTCTGATTACGTCTATGGGTTGCCTGACAGAGCTAACGGTGTCAGAGCAAGGTCATTCATAACAACCAGAGTGCACACACACCCTGCACTGAAATCTGTGTCTCTGTCCCTTCTCTGCTGCATTATCCAGGCACCTCAGCAGAAATGATGCCTTACCCTTGTAGCAGCCGCTCCTTCAATCACAGTATATAGCCTGAATCTACATGAGACACAGGGTACAAGTTCAGTTAACCAAGGTGATTAGGTACTGAGCTGCCTTTCTCCTGGCAGTCAGTGCAGTTTTTAAGGGGTGTGTTTGATATCTGCTGGTGGGAAGGTTAAGGAGTCTCGCAGTTTCTGGTAAGCAGCTGCCTGGAACCCTGCCCTGGCTCCCCAGACCTTGAAGTGGGGCTGGAAAGCCTGGCTGGAGGATGCAGTAGTGGTTGCTTGGCACCATGTCCTTGTTTGCGTCCCCCATCCCAGCAGGAGTATTTGCCTTTTCTCTGCTCTCTGACCTAGTGAGAAGGAATGCGGTTTTCAGAGGATGTGGAACAAGCTGCAGAGAAGGCACTGCTAGGGCTGGGCAACTGCGATAAATGCCCCATCTCCACTGCCCGTTACCACCCTCCCAGCTGCCTGGTGGAGGCTGGCACCTCCGCTGCCTGGCTAGTTTGGGGATTTGCAGGATAACCCCTAGTCAGGAGCAAAACAGGCCCCAGGCAGTAAGTCGTGCTGTCTTTTCCCATTGCATCCATCTCTGACTTTACTAATTACTCTGTGGAGCGGTAAGCTTTGTAAAGCATTGCACTGCAGAAATACTTCTTTTAGCTGCTGCTGTACAGTGAGGGCTGAAATTAATGATTAGCCTGAACTGGAAGATGCCAAGTGCTTTGATATGACTTAACTCAGCGTTGCACAAAACTGTGGTCAGTTCAGGCCTTATTGAAAGATCATTGCACTGTAGGACAGAGAGCGATGAACCGTACTTGCGTGCTGTTGTGGCTTACATGACCGTTGTCTTGCTCTGAACAGATCCTTGGAACAGTTCCCTTAACTATTGCCTTGCTATTTCTTTCAGATGTAAATCTTGAATACAGTTTAACTGACGAGTATTGCAGGCATCATTTCCTGGTGGGGATGCTTCTCAGAGAAGCCTCTGTTGCCTTGCAGGACAACTACGATATCAGATACACAGCCATCTCAGTCTTAAAAAATCTGTTGATAAAGCATGCCTTCGACAACAGATACCAGCACAAGGTCAGGCATATTTTGTTGGCTTTTAAATATGCTGCTCTTGAATTTTGTGAAAAAACTCATGTTAGAATTTTAAATTTTGGATGGTACACCAAGTGTATTCTCATTGCTATTTAGGGAGCTGTTGTAAGTAACCAATAGTTCTGGCATAATAGTAATAGCTCTGAGAAATGATCTAGGAACACAAACAGTGCAGTCAGATAACTGCAGTGCTCTTATTCATGCTATTTTAGATAAAAAAGCCCTCAGCCATTAAGGAACTTGAGAGTGTCATTAGCCAAGAGGCAGTTCAACAAAATCAAGCAACACCAATGTTCTTCTGGTCTTGGGCTTAAATTAATATCCTGCATTAACATACTGTAATTAGGAAGCCTGACTGATCTCTGTTGCAAGTCAGCTGCATGTTTTAATAATTGGTGAATCAGAGGAGAGGATGTGTGGATTCTCATGAGATGCTGGAATTCCGCTGGGTGGTAGCTTTCAGTTTTCTCTGGTCACACTGGGAGATGGCCTTGTTTTCTTTCTTGATGCTGCTCCCTGCTGACCCATATGTCCTTGAAAGTGCCCAGCTACCTCTGCAGACACTACCTGTCCTTGCTCTAGGCTGAAAACATGCCTCTGTTTACAGTTTAGCTCCTCAAATTGCTCCTAGCGTGCTGCATTGCTAAGTTTTATCTGAGAATGTGGGCAGCCTCCTGGAAGTAACTCAAATGTGCCCGGGGCTGCTGCACCGTGCACGGACCCAGAGCCAGCTCCTCTCCCTTCTCGCCTGTTTGGAAGGGCTGAGCGGGAGGTGGGCTTGCTTTTCTCTGCAGTGAGGATCTGTGGTGACTTGCACAGCCTGGAAACAAAACCGTGGCCCCTGGTAGTTGGCAAGGCTTGATATTTCAGGAGAGGTTTGTGAGCTCCCTGCCAAGACTGGGTCAGAGGCAGCCTGTTTCTGCTCTTCTGGGTGTCTGAAAACCCTCACACTAATTCAGGAGCCGTTTGCCCCCTTGGCAGGCAGCGCTTTCCCTGCCTCCTCAAAAAACACCACCTGTCTTAAAATTGTCCCACTGGATTTTTGTGCACATGCTGTGCTCCAGGCTGCAGTGACCAGGAGACTGCCTGGAGCCGGGGCAGGATGCTCAGCTGGTGTGCTGAGACACCAAAGCAAAAAATCATGCCACAGGCAGGACAGGCTGAGCATGCTGTTGCAGTCAAAAACCCCAGCTCCATCAGTGGCTGAGAGAGGGTCTTCTCAACCCATCTCAACCCATTTATCTTTTGTCCTACTGAATTAGAAGAAAAAAATGGATTCTTATATTGGTCAATATGTGCCATTCAGTTTGCAAGCCTGAAATTTCTTTTTTTTAACCTTTTCTGCAAAGTCCAAGATAATCCATTTTTAACAATTACAAATAACATTTTTAACAAATGCATTTTAACAATTTAACAATTTTTAGCAAAAAAAAAAATTGATGTAACAGAGCCTTGCATTTAGAGAACGTTGACCAGATCGTTTTTTATCTGTATCACTTAATCCAAATTAATCTGTTCCTACAAACTGTTTTAACTAGAAGCATTTTCTATGGAGAGTATCTGAGTGGAAGCAATAGCTAGTACTAGATGAGGAGCAAATGTTTTTGTTTCATTACTCCTGGGTGTTGCACTCAAAAATCGAGCTATGCAAGTGAATTGCCAGTTAAAGAGTTTGGAAATCCGGGATTTAGTTTGTCACACATCCTGTATGGTGGGGAATATTATTCAGCCCCCAAAATCCCTATGTGCCCCAAGCTTGCTGCTAGAAGGGTAATACATACCTGGCGGTTCTGGAAGAGGAGGTGAGAAGACAAACCAACCCATATCCTCAGACACCATCTACAGTGTGTAAATATATATATATATAGAGAGAGAGAGAGAGAGAGACAGATGTGTATGTGTTTTGGCTCTTGTTGGAAGCCTGGGCTCTTACCTACATTTTTTTCCCTGTCTTTTTTCAGAACCAGCAAGCAAAAATAGCCCAGCTCTACCTGCCGCTGTTTGGGCTGCTCCTGGAGAACCTCCAGCGAGTAGCCAGCCGTGAGGCGCTCTACTCCTGTGCAGCTGCCTCCAGCCCTGTGAGTAAAGCCCAGCAATGCTTCTTTGCCCTCCTCCTCAGTCCTGCTGTTCCCTCAGACCCCCTGTGTGACTGCCATGCTAAAGTATGTGTAGTGCCCTGAGGTGAGGGGAGTCCCTCCAAGTGCAATGAGTTGCAGCAGGACTCAGCCTCGGACTCCAGCAGCTGTTGTGGGGAGTTGCCCGTCAGCCTGAGGGTTGTGTGTGGTTCCCAGATGGGTTTAGCCTTGCAGACTAGACTTTCCTCCTTTTTCGGGGCAAAACAACAACAACAAAAAAGACTTTTGAGAAAAACAATTAAAATTTGTAACTCACATGGGTGAAAAACAAAAGGGAAAAAACCTGCTGTGACTGACTTCAATATGTTCTGCTATTCTTTGTACTCCTCCCCAAGTCATTTGTGTCCTTGTTATAGAAGTAAGGAAATAGATTGCGGGTGTTTCTTTTAATCTAAGTTTTAAAAGCTGATCTGATTTGCCTTTTTTATTTCACGATTCTCTTCTGCAAGAGATTAGGTGTTAACTTCTATTGGTCACAAGAACCTTATAATGCTTTACAGGCATCCAGGGATGAATTCATGTACAGTTTTGCATCCCCCTCAAACAGATCCAGCCTGATTGCAGACAAAGATCCAGGTAAATCAATTTTTCTAAACTTTAACTTTCCCATTTATTTTGAATGTAACTATTACCAACCCCAAAACCTGAAATATAGCCATCTGACAATAGACCTCTTAGAGTCTCTGTGATTTTCCCTGAATGTGTTGTCACGCCAACTGGCCTTTCTAGATTAATCAGCTTTCAACAGCAAGCCCCGTCTGTGCTGTCCAAATCACATCCTCCAGTCACTGTTTGATGCTCTGAGTGCGGGTGCAAAGGGGTTGATTGTGGGGTTTGGGTTTTTTTCAGCCTGCGGAGCAGCACTTCCAAATGGCCATGCAATGAAGCGAGAGGACTCAAAGGGATCCCTGAACTCGGAGGGAGCAACCAGTTCCCCAGATCAGAGTGCACATGTAACGTATCTGGGGTTGGAAAGAACGGTGCTCGCTGTACCAGTCTGCGGGCTGTGTTAAATAAGGGGGAGGGAAAAGGTATTCTCCATGGTAACACTCTCAAAAGCCAGCTTATAAATGTCTCTGTTTGGAAACAGTTTCGTGTTTAACAGAGGAGGTCAGACTCATTGGTCTGGTATGTTTTCCCTCCTCAAACATCTCTGAGCCAAAAATATTACTGTTGGCAAATTACTTCTCAAAGATGAAAGTCAAAATCCATGGGGAAAATCTCTGCTCCCATGGATGGGGCATTTACTCATACTCAGATATGCTTCCACTGTGGGGATGGGTCTGGGTCTGGCCGGTGCCCGGTGCATGGTGCTGGGAACTCTTGTCCGCACACAGCTAGGAGGCAAAGCACCCCAAGATAGGAGATTGCCAGTGACCAGAGAAGATGAGGTGTTTGTAGGAAAATCAGCATAGCCCCAAACTTGCACAAGTGACCGTGGTCACACGACAAAGAGCTCTGGCCACACTATTCAGACAGGGTGTACTCTCCTTGTTGGCAGATTGCACACATGGAAATCAGATATTTGTGCAAACCAGCTCCTGGTTTTCCTCAAGGCACTTTCCAGATGTCTTGGGTTGCTGTGAACGTTGATGCATCTTTAAAAAGTTTGGCCCTTATCACAAGCAAGGCAAAGATTATCTGGGCTCCTGCTGGCTGTGTCCTGACATGCTTAGGAGAGGTGGGGCCTTTCAAGCTCTCCCACATGAATCATGAAGCTACAAGACCAAGTATAGCCAAACACTTGACTATCAAATTGTTCATATTCAGTGAAGCTCCGAGTATATGCTTCAGCCCTTCTGGTGGGGTTTGCAGAAAGTATTATTGCTTGCAGCTCAGCATTTCCCCATAGCTAGATGTCCTCTTCTGTGTCCTCAAACATGCTTTTCAGAGTTGCTGGGAACAGCTTTTCCGTTAGGGAGTGCAATGTCCACAAAACCATGTAAAAGCAATGCCACGTGGAGGAGCACAGCTTTAATGCTGCTCTACAGAGGTGGACCTGTTCCCCGAGTTGTGTGCCGACTCGAAGAGTTTGGTGTGGTCAGCAGCAAAGTTCTGGCTATAGCACTGTATCTCCAACTCCAAACTGAATGTTTAATTCTGTTTTATTATGACTCACATCCACAGCCTGTCCCCGAATAAACAACAAATAAAATCTGAGGATCGCTATCCAAACATGTGAGGCACAGCTTTAGGAGAAGTGTCCTGCTTAGAGTTTAATTGCATCCGTTTTTTGGAGGGTATGGCGAGGGTGAGCACAGAGAATGCAAAAAAGAAAGCTTTAGAAGTTGTTCCCGCCACAGAATGCCCAAACCTTTCCCGCACAGATTGACTCACCAGCAGGATTTCACTCATCTTTGCCTAAATCACTAAGCAGGAGGAAAAAAAAGGAGGCACCTCCAAAAATCGGGGAGGGGGAGGGGGGAGTTTCTTGAGCTGAAATTTCCTGGTTTATCAAGTAACTGACATGATGTCTTGAAGTGTATGTGTGTCTTTAACGAAAAGTTGAATTCTCGCCTTAAACTGTGGCAGCGAATGAACTACTTTGTTTGACAAGAACTGACATTAAAAATGTCCAGGAGCTTAGACGCTGCAGGGAGCAGGGGAAGTGAAAGCAGGGCTGCCGTGTGTTTTGCTGAATAAGTCATCGTTCTCTGCGCAGACATTTTTTTTCTGGGCAGAGGCATGTCCAGCCATGTGTCCAGGATTCCCAGACCACTCATCACTGCTTGGGCAGTAACCCAAAAAGGATGAAATGACTCACAGGACGGTGCTGGGGAGGTGCACATGGTGGGGGACAGGAGGAATGCTGGCACGGCTGGTGTGTGCCGGGGTTGATGTGCCCATGCTGCTGCACGGCACTTCGCTGGGCACAGCCCAGGCACCTGGGCCACTGGCCTCCACGTCACCTCCGTGTCCCGTTAGATCCGCAGAAGCTCCACGAGGAGCAGCGTGTCACACTGCAGTCGGCTGGACCAGTTTGAGATCCGGACGCTCCTGATGTGCTACCTCTACATTGTGAAGATGATCTCTGAAGGTTGGTGGCTTTTGCTCCCTGGGGGACAGCCAGAAAGACAAGAGGCCATCACTGGCAGTTTTTGTCTGTAAGGTCCTCCTTCCACTTTTTAAAAATCTCAGTGCACTGTTGTGTTTTTCTTTCAGATACTCTTTTAGCTTACTGGAACAAATTCTCCCCCCAAGAGCTGATCAACGTCCTTGTGCTTCTGGAGTGAGTATCATGAGGCTGCGATTCAAGCACTGCACCTTTGGGTGGGCAACACTGGCCAAGACGAAGACATGAATGTGGCTTGGTGTGCCTCGCCGGGTGCACGCAGTCCTCTGCAGCACTAGAGCTGCCCGGCCAGGTTGTAATGAGATGCTTTTCCTTCCTCTTGAGGAGAAAGAGGTGTATATCGAGGGAGCAGGTGAAGTGAAGGAGCACTGCCCTGTGCTCAGTCCATAGGCTAGCAGGGCTCACGGCACAGCCTCCTGCCGTAACCGCCACAACCTCCGCTTTGCAGCAGGTTTGGTGGAACGGATGGGTTAGGAGACAGGGATATTCTTTAGGGTTTGGAAGCAGGAGGTGTGAGGTCAAGTGACTTGTAAACACAGACCCAAACCTTCATGCACAGCAGAGTGTGTCTGCAGACAAGGGCAGAATAGATGTGAAATGTTCTGGATTCACCCCTGGTCTGCAGATTCTGTAACGGATACATATTTTCTTTCTAGGGTGTGTTTATTTCACTTCAGATACGTGGGGAAGAGAAATATTGCCAGGTACTGTATTCTTCTGTCCGGGGCCTTGGTGGGGGGGCCATCCCCGTGGTCCCTGCCGTGGCTGAGGCAGGAGGGGAGCGTGCACACCCATGCTGGGCAAACCCAAGCAGACAGGCAGCCTGTGGAGATGGGGCGCTGCTCAGCAGCATGCCACAAACAGGGTTCCCTCACCTTTGCACACTGCCCCTTCCCTTCCCCCCAGCTCCTGCATGAGACCCCCAGGCCCAAGTGCTCCTGGCTGTGTCACAGGTTGGCTTTGTCCCCTGCAGTCAGCTGGAGGTGAAGCACAAGTCACAGTTGCATCTCTGCTCCCTGCGCAGCAGCGCTGCTGTTTCATTAGCTGTAGGGCCATCCAGTGCAGGCAAGGCCAGGGCAGCCCCACTGGGATTTCCCAGGATAAACCGGGTTAGTGCATTGGAGGGAGGCCAGGTCTCCATCCAGATGCCTCATGTAATCCTGCAGTGGTGTGGCCACTGCTGCTTGTCCAAACCTGCGGTCTTTGCTTCCCCTTGCAGGGTGCACGACGCCTGGTTATCCAAGCACACAGGAGCCGATAGGAAATCCCAGACGATGCCAGCGCTCCGCAGCAGAGTTGGGGGGATGCAGGTGCGACTCCAGCATCTGGGCAGCTTGGAGACCTCCTTCACACTCAACCACAGTATGTACAGCAGACCAAGACGAGACCATGGAGTATTAGCCTGCTGAAAACTGCATGTAGCCATTTTCCGCTCGCTGCTTGTTGCTTCAGGATATTCAAACTCTGCAGAATTACATGCAACACTCCTAGACTGGTGGGGGTGACATTTAAGCCAGCCCCTTAAGAGTCACCCCTGGGATCTAGGACTTACATGGCTTTTTCCTCTCACCCATCTCGGCTCAGTTCCTTGGCTGAGTGTGTGCACAGGCGACACCTTGGTTTGGGTAGTGAGCTGGGCAGGCAGGAGAGCTGCCCTGCACAGAGACCTGGGCTGGGATCTGCTCTCAGTCTCTCCACATGGATGAGTTTTGCTCCATTGAAGCACCTTGCAGTTTCCCTTCAGCAGATACAACTTGGACACCTCATTCTCTGTCTGGCTTTAAAGACAGTGAGATTAAGGGGAAATACTGACATGGGTTTTCTCAGTTGGCATCAGGCTGAGGCAGCTTCGCTGAACGGAGCTGGCAAATCCAGCATCTTGCTATTCTTACCTCATCTCCCAAATGCAGTGATGTGCAAGGGGAGAACCTTATCTGTACAGCATTTAGATTGTGTGGGAGCTGGAGTGTTGAACAGTTTCCTCCTGATTTGCTTTCTGTCCACAGATGCAGGAACCTCAGAAGCAGATATTGTGCACCAAGCATTACTGGAGGGCAATATTGCCACCGAAGTGTGCTTGACAGTCCTGGACACCATCTCTTTTTTCACTCAGAGTTTCAAGGTCAGCATTGAAATCAAAAGTGTTGTAGAAAAGCGTGCTGCATTTCTGTATGCATGTTGATTTGGGTGATCCATTCTCCTAGAGTGGCAGATTGTGGAAGACTTTGCAAAAGCAAATCTTTTGCAGCTTGTTTGTTTTCTGAAATGCTGAGCGTTTCACAGGGTCTCAGAGCAATTATGCGCTCAAGCAATCTTGCAATTTCTTCAAAACTGCAAGACCAGAGAAAATTATGTGGATGTTATACTATGAGTGTAGGCATTGCAAAAACAGAGTAAGAGGAAATGTACATCACAGAGAAAGGAGGGACTAAAGGAAAGGGAAATGAAGATCTAGCATTCTTAGAACAGTCACTGTTTTCTACCATAAATTGCCCAGAAGTGTGGCCCAGTTTTCTTGGAACTGCTATACATTAATGTTTCTGGGGCTGAGCCATTCCAGCTGTGGTTACCAGTTCAGATAGGACCAGTACCACTGGTCGAAGTCTCCTCCTGCGTATAGTGTTTCACACTCCTGACAGCCATTGGAGCCTACAAGAACAAAGCCTCTGTGGTGAATAGAACCCCAGGCTGGCAGCAAAATACTGAAATACTGTTCCAGGAAAGGTCTTCCTCAAAATGTGGTTGGAGGAATCCTGCGAATAGCAACATGTATTGCATAATGTCACAAGAACAACTTCAGATTTCAGAGTAAACATAATGAAGGTTTCCTTTTTAGATGGCTTGAACAAGAAGAAGGTCATCATATCCTCTACTTCTGTTCCAGAGCGAAAAAGCCATCCTTGTGCATACGTTAAATTTCTCTTTACAAGTCTGGCAACAGCAGAAGGATGTAGATGCAAGAGTTAAAACTTGCTTTACTTTCTCAGTTGCCTCTTCTTGAATATGGCTGAACCACAAAACAATGTGCTTTTCAAACCACAGGATAGACTGGATTCCCTTCCGCTTTAATGGGCTTCTGCTTTGCTTTTATGGTCATATGGTGTTACCGCACAGAAGCGTGCTTTGTACTGCAGTGAAAGTACTGATGCTGTTCTTATTGCCAGAGTGAAAGAGTTAAAAAGTATGGATCCTAAACCTACCCTGCTACAAGATGTGTGTAGGATGTCAAAAGAGAAATCTGAGCCAGCCCAAGAACTGCTTGGACTGGCAATGAGATAGGGACTAGTGGTCTCCTACCAGTATGGGGCATCCACATCCTTGCTGGGTGGCCCCGATGCAGCAGCTTCAGGGGGAACAGCAGGCACAGGCAAGATGACTCTGACACTAAACTGTATTAACCCTCTCCAGGTAATTCCATGTTACCATATCTCCAAGAAGGTGCAAACTGTCCAAACTTTGTGGGAGACAAGGGAGACGTACTGGACTTACCACAGCTATGAAGCATCCAGTGAAAAGATGTTGTAGTCTTTTTTTTTTTTTTTTTTCTTCTTCCTTCTCTCTTCCTCTTTTGGGCTGCAAATGAAACACTTATCAGGACAAATAAAAAGAAATTGAAAAAACAGTGTGGTAGTTATGCTAGTAACACTCTGTTTTATTTAAAATAACTCTAGGCAACCGGTGACAGTTGTACAGATTATTGAGTTAGGTTCTGGAATTAGTAATGCGAAAGTGATCAAATATTTTTGGTTTATTCTCTGCTATAAAAATAACCTCTGACCAACTAGTGTAAGTTTGTACTTGTCACATCTATTGGTTATATTTTTATGGAAGGCCCTGTTCCTTATCTGGCTTAAGAATTGATGTGATTAATTATGCAAAATTAGCTCTGTCATTTCCAGCTTCAGGCACAGCATTTCTGCAAAACAAATTCTCTCGTTGCTTTCCAGACCCAGCTTTTAAGCAATGACGGCCACAATCCACTCATGAAGAAGGTTTTTGATATTCACCTGGCTTTTCTCAAAAACGGGCAGTCAGAAGCAGCTCTTAAGCATGTGTTCGCCTCTCTGAGAGCTTTCATTAGCAAGGTATGTACATGACTCCAAAGGTGCAGAAGAATTTATGTAGTATGGTGGAAGAGACCAGTATGCTTATAAAATCCTGTTAAATTGCTATTTTGTGCTGTTTGGAGATGTGTTTTAGAAAACAACTTCTTCACTGGTTTAGAAACCAGGCCAGGTTAATCTGTTTCAGCAATTATTTATTATTTGTTGGATATCAGGAAACAAAAGGAGAAATCATGAGGCATTCCCTCACTTGCCTTGGTCGCAAAACTGCTGTTAAAGACTAGTATCTGTTTGACAAAAAGCTGGTACTTCTTGAGTCTTTGCTCCAAACTGTCGATATTGCTGACGTGCTGTTGCTTGAATAATACTTGTTCTGACAAGCTGCTCCTCTCCCACTGCATTTGAAAGAGGGTACTTGCTGAACCTCTTTCTACACTTTTCTGAGCCCTGGTACCCAGTGAGGCTGTTTAATCTCCTGAGCTCAAACAGCATCAAAGCTGCAGCTAACCATTCAGAGCGGTGACTGATGCTGTTGCTGACATTGCCCTTCATGTTTGCCAAAACCTGCCATTTCTCATAAGTACATTTTCGAGACCAGGCGTACAGGCAAACTCCGTTCCTTCCAAGCTACGCGGTTATCATAAATTCAAAATTAATTCAAACCTCTCGAATCACTTGAATGCAACACTTCATTAATGAGGTAAATGCATGTGGTGTGAGATTGCAGCCAGGCAGAGCACAGTATGTGAATGTTATGCAGCAAAGTGTTATTTCCAAAGGAGATCTTGCACTAATTGTTGAGCAAAGTTTGATTAAAGAAAGAGACTGCTGAACTGTTTTTCAAAGGTGGAAAGGATCCGTACTGTGTACATTTTACTATAAACTCACAGCAAAGCTATGAGCTATTATGACTGTGCCTAGGGCTGAGGTTTGGGTTGTTCTAAGCAAATGCGTGAGAAGCAGAAAACGCAGAAGTCTTGCTGGCTGCCTGGCTGGCTCCAGAGAGCAAGGTCTCCTACAAAATGTTTTTTCCATGGGGCTTCTTAAAGCCTGCTAGACTGGCAGCTGGCACTGGCAGCAATCATCCCATTTTTCTACAAGGTCCAATACATGTTTATGGCTCAACTTTTCTTTTGAGTTTTCTGCTTGCCTGTGATCTGCTTAGCCTTGAGATCCACCCTGCCACAGATCTGCACGCACCCCACTCGGTCTCTCTGCGCTTCTCTTCCCCTTATTCATTGAAAGTTTGTTTAGGCAGAAATAGTTGTTTTGTGCCTATAGAAAATAAGAGACCTTCCTTGCCTCCCTGGCACATTTTCTGTGGCTGTGGAAACATGAAGCCGAACCCACACACCTGCTCGATTTGATCTCACCATCAGCCTTCAAACCCTGGGGACCTTTGAGGGTCCCGCGCTCGCTTTCCAAAGCGCCGATTGCAGCAACACAGGCTGCGCTCTTGGCTGCTGCACCAACTTGATTTTCTTGGATAGATGTCAGCCTGGATCCACGCGGAATTTGGCATTGTGGGCCTTCAAAGATACAAAGAATTGATTTCAGTTAATTTCTCACATTTCCCTTACGACCGGACACAGTGTTGCTTCTGTAAAAGCAAGATATGAGCCCAGCAGATGGTATCTATAAGGAAGTGTTTTCTTTGCCAGCTCCATAACCGCGAGTCCCAAACTTCCTTTTATGTCCTCTGAAGGGCTTGTCAAAGGCCTGAAGTGACAATGAAATAGCAGGGGGGTGTCACTGCATTTCATGACAAGTGCAAGGATGCGTGTCTTCCTGCAAGTTTGCTTTGAAGTGTGAAAGCTGCACTGCTTTGCTTTGGGTTGCGTATCACTGTTAGCTGTAAATTAGTGTCAACTTCCAGAAAACGGAAAGTGAGTTATACCTTTGATGCAGCTAGAATGGATAATTTGTGATTTTTATGGCTTTTCATAGTTAGTGACAAGGTAACCTGCCTAGTGGATGAGGGAAAGGCTGTGGATGTTGTCTGCCAGGACCTTAGTGAAGCCTTTGGCACCATCTCCCACAGCATCTCCTGGAGAAACTGCAGGGTGTGCTCTGTGCTGGGCTAAGAGCTGGCTGGGCAGCCCAGAGCGTGGTGGGGGATGGGGTGACATCCCGCTGGCGCATGGGGTGTCCCCAGGGTTCCGTGCTGGGACCAGTCGTTTAGTTCTTTACATGATCTGGATGGGGGGATGGAGCGCACCCCCAGTCAGTCTGCAGAGGACACCAGGCTGGGGGGCAGGAGGCCCTGCAGGGGGGTCTGGGCAGGCCGGGCCGAGGGGCTCACGCCAGTACACGATAAACAAGTGACAGGACAGGAGGAAATAGCCTCAAGTTGCTCCAGGGGAGGTTTAGATGGGGTGTGAGGAAAAATGTCTTCATCGAAAGGGTGATGAAGCACTGGAACAGGCTGCCCAGGAAGGTGGCTGAGTCACTGTCCCCGAAGGTGTTTAAAAGATGTGAAGATGTGGCACTTAGGGGCATGGTTTAATGGTGGCCTTGGCAGTCCTGGGTTAATGGTTGGACTTCATAATCTCAAAAGTCTTTTTCAACCTAAACAATTCTACCGTGCTGTAATAATTACAGTGAGAAGAATCCCCCCCCCTTATTTAGGGTCACAGCAAATGGTTGCTGGAGCGCAAAAACTTCCTGACATTTATTTTGCATCCTAAAATCTGTCCTAAAAATAGCTTGCTTTCTGCATTAAATCTGGTTACTTGATAGGCAAAAGACTTTAAAAAAAAATGTGGCAAGAAAGCAAAGAACAAAACAAGTTCTGTAATTGTTTGCACGTTTGCTTTTGGAGGACCATTGGGTCTTGAATGAGCAGAGCACATCTTTCCTCTGAACCGATAAAAAACATGATTGTCTCTGTTGCCTCTTTGTGCCAGGCAATTCTCTGGGGCTGGTCCCCAGCTGCCGCAGGGAAGCAGAGTGCCGCTGTGCAATGCCGCGACAGCCCCCGCTCCCTCTGGGAGGTGTTGGTGTCACCCCTCCGCAGCCAGGTCCCTGCGGTGGCTGTGGAGGTGGCTGCGTGCCAGCACAAAACCTTTCCTTGTTCTGCTTCCCTGTCCCCAGCCCGCTGCGGCCGCAGTGGAAGGAAGCCAAGTGAGGTGCCACCTCCCTGCCAGCCACCACTGGTGACCGCCGCCAGACAGGCATGTGTTGCTGGTCCCCAGCCCCAGCCAGCCCTGCAAGGGGGGCTGCTGCCCACCGGGGCAGGGCTCTGCTGCAACCGCCTGCTTTTCAGGCACCGCAGAGCTTGTCCCTGCAGACATGCTCGAGTGGGTGTTCGGCAAGGTGATAGACGTGCTACAGCTGCGTGCGGTGCTGGTCTTCCCCTTCTGCTTTTCTTCACCCCCGAGCCCCACTGCTAACCGAGGGCGCTCACGCTGTGGTTTGGCTCAGTCCTGCTGATTCCTGGGACCAGCTCCATCTGGGGAGCTGCGGCAGGTCACTAGGTCCCAGGCTCTCTGGGACAAGCAGATCTCTTGTTTGCATTCCTGAGAGCGCGCTGGCATGATTCTAGGCTTTTCTGAGGGGACGTGTAGAATTAGCTGTGCGAGCATCACAGGTCATGTTTCCCAGTGAGGTCTGATTTCTGGGTGGGCTCCGGCAGATTTTCTGATGTCCCAGATGACATTCCCAGGTGGGAATGTCCATGGGACCTCTCCTCTCTGCCCTGCTGCCGGTTTTTATGGCTTTTGTAAGAGCATGAAAGTGCTGTCTTTCCATTTTGGTGAGAGTTTGCCGATGAACCCAAATGTTGATAGAGGAGGGGATAGGCAGATATACACAAGCACATCCCCAAACAGTGTGACAGCAAAGTTCACATTGCTCTAGGAAATATGGTTCAAAATAGACCCTGAATTCATTCCCACAAATACTTTCAGGCTTAGAACTCTGGCAGAAGTTTCATTGAGGCTGTCCAGCCTGCAGCCCAGTGTGTTGCCCCCTGCCCCTCTGAGCCCTGTGGGTATAATTTAGTGGTGTATTTTCTAATACTAATAATGCATGCCTCTTTGTGAAGTTTCCCTCAGCATTTTTCAAGGGAAGGGTGAACATGTGTGCTGCCCTCTGCTACGAGATCCTGAAGTGTTGCACTTCCAAGGTTTCCTCCACGAGGAATGAAGCTTCTGCTCTTCTGTACCTCCTGATGAGAAATAATTTTGAGTTCACCAAAAGGAGAACATTTCTGAGAACGCATCTTCAGGTCAGTAACCGGGGAAAAGCTAGAGAGCAGGACACCTCAGGTTTAATGAACGGATATATCAGTATAACTATGTCACCTCATATCTTCAGAGGATCTTGCGGTTGTTATATGGAGAAAAAGCCTTTTGATTTCCAGGCTTTGCCTAATTCCTGCTTCCAATGAGTGGCCCAGGGCCCTTTGAATAAAATACACTGCCATCAAGTATTCCAAGCTGTTGAGTTTTTGGAATCACAGACACAAGGCACACCTCTGCCCTTGAGGCTGGCTGGGATGGGGTGGGAAGGACAGCAAGAAGAGCTGCCTTTGAGGCAGGAGAAGAGGTTTTCCTGGAGCTACTTTTGCAGCATTGTGTTTTTTGAAGAAAATTTAGATACCTAGTGGGGTAGATGAATAGTATCCGGGTTGTAATGAATCACAGAAGGTGGTAACTAATGTACAAACAGGATTTGTATTACAATTGTTATATTGTTAATTTTGTGAACTCGCTGTTCAGCAAAGCAGTTTGGTCCTCTGGGGAGTACTTGTCCTTGGGAGATGTGACAGGAAAACCACAACAACAACCATTGCTTGCGTTGTGAGAAAGACATGATGTTTCCCCATGAACTGTGACAACGGAACTCCTCTACTAGGGCTTGCTTAAATAAAGGCCCTACCCTGTCCCAACAGATAATTATTGCAGTGAGCCAATTAATAGCAGATGTGGCACTCAGCGGTGGGACAAGATTTCAAGACTCCCTGCTCATCATTAACAACTTTGCAAACAGTGACAGGCCTATGAAGGTAAGTTGGAGATGCTATATCACATGTACTATCAGCCATTAATGCAAGACTGGTGACGCACTTCAGGAAATCATGTTTTAAGGGTAAGGCTAAGAATTTGAACTATGACCTATAAGCTCGTAGCGGGCTGTATTTGCTCAGTAAACAAGTATTAATGCCAACAGCAATAGGGTCAGCTGCACAGGCAGGTCATGCTCCATCCGTGAGGCCTCATGCCAAGAGGAGGGAGCTCTGCAATTCAGGTTATGCTTTGTAACGTGTGCTGCTTGCAAGGTTGTCCAAAGAGCCTTCCAAGAACTTCCAGCTTTGAGAGTAATGACAAGGAGGATCTGGTACTTACGTTGCCTGAAGATACTAATTCACAGGAATTCATTTTAATTAATTGTCAGTAATATTAAGAAAGCACTCTTCCGTAGAAATTAATGGTTGTGTTTGAGAAATAATTGTGCATCTTTGCACTAGAGTCAACAGCTTCTACCCAACACATTGAACAATACATTGTCACTGCAGCTTGCTCCATTGCACACAGCATAGATGCCAGGGTAGGACAGACAAAAAGGAAGCATTTTTACAGTTCTTAGATTATCCTAGGACCTAACGGTAGAATGGGAAACTCAGTTAGGTATTGAATTTTAACAAATTTATAGTTAGGATATACCTGGAAAAAACATCAGTTCTCTCTGTACACAGGTGCTTATAAGGGTTTCACTGCGCCATACTTTGCTGCTCATATTTTACATCACGAGACTATCATTCATTATATGCAGTTTATGTATTTTTGTAAGTGAAACAGTACAAGAGGAGAGATTTCTATACACTGGAGAGGATGCTGTGTAAGCCACAGAGATAGCTCTGGGGCAGGAACCCAAGGAGAGGGAACGTGAGCCAGGCTTATGATGGAACAGAGGAAGCTGAGGGGGAACCTAACTGCTGCTTTCCACTATGGAAAGGGAGGTTACGGAGACAAGGAGGTCAGGCTCTTCACAGAGCTGCAAAGTGGCAGGCAAGAGGCAGTCGGCACAAGTCGCTGCAAGGGAAACTCTTTTAACAACTTTTACTTAAAATTATTTCCCAAGGACATGGTGCAGCCATGGGGTAGGGCCCAGAAAGGACGTAGGACTTCTGTCATTGGAGATTACAGAACTTTATTTATTACATTCCTGTGGTGGGAAGCTCAACAAATGCCTATGGTCCTTTAGGAATTGAAGAGTGACCACATCAGAGACTAAACAAGCTGGATGTTGAATGACATAAAAAATACTCTAGGCATGGTTTACAGTCCCGTCCCAGAACATTTGCATGCATGTAGCACTTCTGTCTCGCTCTCACACCAGCTCCTCAGGATGCCAGAGTACCTGCCTCACTAACACAGGAACTGCCAACTTGGCATCCTGGCATGAACAGGAGAGATTAGCCCTGTGCACACCCAGGCTGAAATGCCTCTAATTGCATACGAAATACTGCACACTGTGTGCAGTGTGGGTTCAGTAAGTAAAAGCTAATTAGTCTTATCTCTGTGTTCTCGGTGTTTTCAGATGGGCAACAAGTGGAATGTTGGCTGGAAGGCTAGCGGCAGCCTTTCTTTAGCAAAGCCTGGAACACCTGTTTTTTTCTGTATTTGCTTCTAATCAGATTTTTTTTGTGTCAGGCAACTGCTTTTCCTTCTGAAGTCAAAGATTTGACAAAGAGAATCCGTACGGTGCTTATGGCTACGGCTCAAATGAAGGAACATGAAAAGGATCCAGAAATGTTGATAGATCTACAGTACAGTTTAGCCAAATCTTATGCAAGTACCCCAGAGCTCCGGAAAACTTGGCTGGACAGTATGGCAAAAATACATGTAAAAAATGGAGACTTTTCAGAGGTAATTCATGTAATTAAAAACATGGTGCACAACAAGACAGATGTACAGATGACATTTTAATTTCCCCTTTGTACTTTGCAGGCAGCCATGTGTTATGTTCATGTAGCAGCTCTCGTTGCAGAGTTTCTCCACCGGAAAAGTAAGTGTGTGCTGTTTGGGAGGCGCAGGGAAGACTATGCAGTGATGGGTTTGGGAGGGATCAAAGTCTTTTTAAAGACTAGTTTCTCTCAATGTGGTAATTTTTTATTTTTTTTTTTTACCAAAAAAACTTTACATTTTAGAAACAAGCTAAAAAGGAAAAAAAAAAAAAGTACAGTAGATAAAGCTAGAAGAAGATGAGCACTTTTTAAGAAAGGAATCCAATTGTTCATACACAGGCATTTACTAGGCTGGCCAGGTCTGCTCACACAGTCGTGTTGGCATGTTGCTGAGTGAAATAAGAACTGACACATCATGTCTTGGTTTAAATGCTCAGTTGTATTTTACGTTAGGAAATGTGCTCACAGGGGAAGCCCATGTTAAAAGCTGGCTGTCAATATGTTCATCAGAAGTATCACTGTAGACAGTACAGAAAACTATAGAATAAAGCAGTCAAAATTCAGTCAAAAAATGAGGCTATAGCCTAACTATACAAATATGTAAAGAACAATCAGAAAAAAAGTGTATTGTGGTTTGATGCAAAACAGAAAGGAAGGACAGACTTGTGTGTTTTCAAGTAACACCACTTCGCAGGTTTTATTTTAAATATCTGTTCCACAGTTGATATATTGACCCCATTTCTCGTTTCCATGTAAGGGAGTAATTGTTGAAATGGACACCTAACATTTCAGAAGGTTAAGGCTACATATGAGCTGATCACATGCACTGCCTTGGCTGGAAAGGTCTTAAGTGCCTTGCTCAGGGGGCTTGGAGTCCCCACAAATTCTCTACTTCATGTTGGCTAAGTGGGAAAAATCAGGACTTGTTTTTCTGATATGTATACACCTTTCACATGGCTGCAGAGGGGAGAGCATTAAAAGTTAGCAATTCTTTATTTGTACCCTGGAGGCTGCTTACCACAACCAGTGGTAAAGGAGAAGAAACAAAAGAGGAACAAATCTAAAGGAATATCAAGTGAATACATTGAGTTATCTCTCTCACTGGTGCTCTTTACATATACATAGGCTGGAAAGGGTTCAGTACAGGCTGAACTACCCAAAGCTCTGGGGTACATAGCTCTGCTTTCTGCTAGGAGTGTACAGTCCTGTTCACTTACCACCCAGCTCTCCAGCATCCAGCAGCAGCTTGCTTCTTGTATCTTCTGTGTAAAGAGATACCCTTGTCCTTCTCTCCTGACTTTCGGTTGGTTGCAGCTGATTAGGTCGGTTAAAGATGACTTCCAGATAGCACACTGGGAAATGTGTTGTGCTTGGTGTTAGTTCCATACTAGGAATGACTCCCACGGCAAATGGCTGGGGAGGTTCTGATGTGTTCAGTCTCGTGCAGGTAATCAGTAGCAAAAATGGGGCTCAGGTCCCCTGTTAGCTGTCAGGCTCAGTGCTATCAGCTAGACTGCTTCCCTGGCCATTAAAGCATGACACATTTGAGATATGTTATTTGACTAATCCATTTGCTTTTGTCTGCTACAGAACTTTTCCCCAGTGGATGCACTGCCTTCAGGAAAATTACTCCCAACATTGATGAAGAAGGTGCAATGAAAGAAGATGGTGGGATGATGGATGTACATTACAGTGAGGTGAGGTCCTGTAGTATAGACTACAGGATATCTGATAGCTGATTAGGATTTAAGTTTTAGAATTTGCTCGTGTGAGCTCTAACAAATTAAGACTTGTGTGCCGGCATCTGTAAGGAAGACTGTTCCACGGTAATTTCCTGAGAGAAATCTGCATTGAAGGGTTTTCTGTATGCAATTCAGATAAGTAAAACTGGTGTAAGTTCTTGGTTCTTTTGAAAGGCTTTTCTAGCACTGAGAGTGAAAAAGCTGCACCGCAATCTTTGCCGGCCGTGTTATGCAAATGCTAATGCTGCCAGCACAGGGCAGCACAGCGTGGTATTTCCAAGGAGGGACAGAATGCAAGTCAACCCTGCCAAGTGAGAGGTCAGCTCAGGTTCCCCTTGAGTTAGAGCTGTGCTGCAGGACACTTAGTTAGCAGAACAATCCAGAAACCATAGCAGGGCACTGGGGAAGCAGGTAGATCCTCCCATGAGTCATGAAGTCTCACAATTCTGCCCCATCCCTGTACAACTGCATCGGGTGGCCCACGTGGCTGGGCAAGGTGGCCCTGCAGCCCAGCTGCCCGATTGCCCATTCATCAGGACTAGGCTTGAGGATCCTTAGCATCACATCCTACTGCTGTTGCACACGTGTTCCTTGGACATGTTTCTCAGGCATGCACTTCTGACTTGCAGTGCTGTCATCTCCATTCCCTCCCAGAGTTTTGGCATTGTCCTGAGGATGTGGCTAAATAACCAAGGCATACTTGCTGGCTATTTTGCTAATGATTTATTAAGAATGAATGAACTTTTGAAAAATAACTTGTCCTTTTTCCTTTGTTCTGCGACCCTCCCCAATTTAGAATGCCCTTGAAAAGGCTGGGAACACACAGGGTTTAAACTTATTTAACTGTGACTGCTTATACTGGGACCTATTAAAGTATCTGAAGTTAAAATGATTTTCTCTTCTAACTTTGAGTGTTATTAACAACACCCGTTTGGTCGCTGTGATAGGAGGTCCTGGTGGAGCTCCTGGAGCAATGTGTAGATGGCCTGTGGAAAGCAGAGCGTTATGAAACAATTTCTGAAGTTTCCAAACTGATAATTCCTATTTATGAGAAGCGGCGTGAATTTGAGGTAGGTGTTTTGAACTGGTGTGCATGTATCAGGCAATTTTCTAGATCACTAAGAAAAAAACAGGAACTTTATTTTTGAAGTTACAAATTAATAAACTGGTGTTGGTGAAGCACAAACTGTGCTTCATTGCTGGTCATTAAACAAATTGGTGAAAGCAGTGGTCTGGAGGGTAATTATTAAAACTAAAGACACGGAAGACTCATATTTAGTGAATAATTCCCACTTTCCTTCTGCTAAAATAAAGCTGTCATCATCCCATATACGCATCAAAGCCAGATTCTTTTTTGAGACGTGAGGGTTTGAAGGGTTAAAAACAGAGGGAGAAGTGTTCAGAGGAAGGACTAGACCTGCAGGCATTTCAGTGGCCAGTGGAGAGGAGGGAAGGAGGCTGTTACCAGCCCTCCACCATGCTCCTTCCCAGCACCTGCTGTGACCCCTGCTTTGGTGAGGCTCTTGCTCGACTGCTGAACAGTTGATCCCCTCCACACCAGGGCAGCATCCAACTACAGAATTGAAGCTAAGACAAGCCTTGATTTATTTTTTCATCTTAAAACTGTGTTTAATCAAAATAGAATTTCTGGGTAAAATACTGCAAGCTGCTTTACCCTTAAAGGCTCCGTCAGGGAACAGGCTGAAACAGCAGGCTCAGCCTTCTCTCTAAGGATAGTGGTGTTACTGCAGTCTGTGGTACCTTTCAGACCTGAAGCTAAGCACGTGCTTAAGACTGAGACTCCTTTTTCAAAGAAAATGGCATGGGTTCAACCTCTCCAGAAATTCAAGTTTGAATTCTCCAAAGGATTGTGTTCAGATACCTTTCAGTGTTAGCTAGAATTTCCTGCTTGCAAAATTCTGCTTTAATGATGTCAAGACTTGATTTCCAGAAACTTACTCAGCTGTACAGAACACTTCATGGAGCATATGCTAAGATATTGGAAGTAATGCACACAAGGAAGAGGCTTCTTGGAACCTTTTTCAGAGTGGCATTTTATGGACAAGTAAGTATATACCCTGGCTCACCAGCTACCCCTCACCAGGCATCCTGGCCCCTAAAGCTGCCGCAGTGTCAGACCTGAAGCTGAGAAGCCTGCTGGCTCCTCTGGTGCAGCCACTGGCACGTCTGCGTGAGCGTTGCAGCATTGCACCCTTGAGATGAGGGTCTGTGTCCCTCTCCAGGAGCACTTGATTTATTATGAAGTTTGTTTCTGCTCACAGGCTTTTCATCAAACAACGCAGCAGTTAGGAAATGGCTTAATGGGTTCAGAAAACGTGGGGGGTGGGGAGGGTAGGAGTGTAATTATAGTTATCAGAAGTTACACAAACACAATTTAGCGTGTATGGTGTATAAACAGTAATAGTATATAACCATGGTATGTAAACAGCAGCAGTAACAGCCATTTTTGTCTGCAGACAATTGCTCTTCTCCCCCGGGAGAAGCTGGAGGCAAAATACGTATCAGTGTTGGTTACGTACTTGTAGAGACAGGTAGGGGGTTTTGTTAGCTGAGGTAGCTGGAAAAATGGACAAGATCTGGGGCTCAGTCTCAAGAAGGAGCATGATCTTACCGTATCCGATGCAGCCTTCTGAGCCTGAAAGCAGCTGTGTGTGGGTTTTTTTTCTCCAGCTATAGCAGTTAATCTAATAAAGTGTGTTACCCCTCATCTCCCTTGTGTCTCTGAACTATCAGCTTCTGCTTGTGGACCCATAACCAAGGGGGAGATGCAGGATCCCTCTTTAGAAAATGCTATGTAAATTATATTAGCCCTGCCTTTCCTTGTTCCTTCCTTTAGAGGAGACAATGAATACCCCTGAAAACATCTTGAGTTTGTGCCTCTGAACACCATTGTCATTACATGCACAACATATGGGAGCATTGACTTTTGTTGCAGCAAACATAGGTTTTATTTTTGTCCTCATCTTCAACTTTGGATATGTAAAAAGTAAATAAGATTAGCGATAGATAAAAGGAAACAACTGCTAGCTTAGTTTTCTAGAAGCTGTAGAAATTACTGGATCAGCCCCTAAAATTAAGCTATGTAAAACTTCATCCTGACAACCAATACTTGATCCAGTTTTGCACTTTAAAGCTTAGCCGGCTTTATACGCCAGCTACACAGAGATATTTTTGACACTTTATCACAACTTCTGACTGGAACAGCTCACCAAAGCATGAAGCTTTCATGCTGTTTCCATTACAGGGAGGACTGGTGATGCAGGCACGACCTTTAATGCAATTTTGTCTCCTTGCAGCAAATACACCAAATCCCACTTCCCAGAAAACGAGAGGAATCAAAACACAGGAAACCCATTTCTTTATTTACTGCTTGAAGTCCCTTGCAGCCTACACAAAATCCTTCTTTTCAGACTGTTCATGTGGCTCTGCTATCAGGGCTTCCTCGACTTATCTTTCTGCTCCTCCTCTATGCCTTATGTTTTTTGTGAATTTTCTCCACTTGCCTCTTTCCAGCCTTCCAAAAAGCCAGCTTCTGGCCAAACCCATCTTCCATATTGTTTAGATTTCTCCCTGTCATGTGCAAGCCTCTGTGTTCAGCAATGACACGTTTGTGTTGGTTGAGGAATTTTACGATTTTTTTTCACATGTTTTTTAAAGAAACCCATTAAAACAGGCCACGTTCAGTGAGCCATAACTGTCTAAACCTTCTTGACTTTCTGAAATGTTAGTAGATGCTTGCTTTCAAAGTGGAAAATCAAAAATCAAGTTTTCCAAGCAAAGAAACCCAGCCATTCCTCGATACTCATTTGTGATTAATTTTAGACGTTCTTTGAAGAAGAAGATGGGAAGGAATACATCTATAAGGAACCCAAGCTGACAGGCCTCTCGGAGATTTCCTTCAGACTTCTGAAACTTTATGGAGAAAAATTTGGGTCAGAGACTGTAAAGATTATCCAGGATTCTAACAAGGTAAACTGCACGAACAAGCTAACAAAGTGCTATTGGCAGTGAACATCAAGGCCACATACTCGAGGTGCACTGATGAGCGTGACATAAATGCCGCTTGTATCCTAACACTGGTCAGGGACTGGGGCTGCGCTGCTCTAAGCACTGTGCAAATGGAGCACAGAAGGATGAGCGTTGCTCTGTGGAGCTGGAGATGGGAGACCACAGAGCATCCCTTACTTCTGCCAGTAGGAAGGGAGGAGCGAGCCTTCTCTCCCACCCTCTTCCACAAAGTACCTTGCTCCCAATTGTGCCTCGCGGCCTCATGCTCCTGTGGGGACGTGTTGCACAGCTTGACCAGTTTTGGTGCTGATCTGGCTCCAGGTGGAAATGAATAAATTGGGAACTATGAGTGGAAAATTGCAATCCACATCCCACTGAGCCCTCTTGTTGGGAGGCGTTTAAGAGCCAGCACAGAGGAGCAGGTGATGGGAAGCAGAGTTACTGTTGCTTTGACACTGCCAGTCTAAATCTTGTGGGGCCCTGTAGCTGTAGCTCCTTCCTTTTCCTATGGAATAACCGTTGTTTCTCCCTGCAAGGGCTGTTCACACCCTGAAGTTGCAACCATGGGTATGTCTGGGTTACCAAAGATAGTGCTGGTGATCCCAAAGCTTGCTTTGTGCAAGCCTGCAGGTTTGTACGCTGCAGCACAGCACTGTGTGAGCTCATGGCCTGGGAGCAATACAGGCATATTAGAAGGACTGAGTGGCTAAGGCGTGTGCTGCGTGACGGGTAAGGCAGTATGGCTCCCTGTTCCAGATGCAGCTTGTTTGGCATCTGATGAGTTCTTTCTTGTGCCACACCTCCTTGTCTTGTGTATCTGCTAGCGATGGTCTAGACATCAAGGTGAGGCCAAAGGGAGTGTTTGGTGTGTCATTCCCCTGTTTGCAATGGCGCTGGGGCAGCAGGGAATCCATTTAAATCGGATCTGTGTGGGTAAACTAACCAATTCTAAGTTAAGTTATTAACCTTTGTTCTTCTAGTGAGTAACCACCTTATTTCACAGGTCAACATTAAAGACCTTGATCCTAAGTATGCTCATATTCAAGTGACTTACGTGAAGCCCTATTTTGAAGACAAAGAAATCTCCGAAAGAAAGACTGAATTTGAAAGAAATCATAATATCAATAGATTTGTATTTGAAACTCCTTATACTTTATCTGGAAAAAAGCATGGAAGCGTGGAAGAACAATGTAAAAAAAGGACCATTCTAACTAGTAAGTACAAGCATATGGACATGACAGTGTGTATCAGCAACTATCTTTAGACTATTTTTGCTCATGAGAATATCCCAAGTCAGAGTCAGAAATTCTCTCAGCCACATAAACAGAATGACGATACAATATTCTGGTTGGGAGGGGGAATTTACCTTGTATTTCTGTTTGCAGGTTTTTACAAATTAATAAATTGTGCTGGTAAATTACAGCCTTGTCCAGGTTTTCACACACACTGAGTAAAACCCTGAGGGCAAGGATCTGCTGGTATATGTTCTATGAAGAGTACTTCTATTTGTTGCATGACTTTTCAAGCTATAAAATCCCTTTGCTGTTTCTGCTAGCTTTGAACTCCTTTCCGTACGTAAAGAAGAGAATTCCAGTCAATTATGAACATCAGGTTAATTTAAAACCAATTGACGTTGCTACCGATGAAATAAAAGACAAGACAGCAGAGCTGCAGAAACTCTGCTCTGCTGGTGATGTTGACATGATCCAGCTGCAGCTCAAATTGCAAGGCTGTGTTTCTGTGCAGGTAAGGCTGGATGTCTGTTCAGAATTATGTTTATATACCCATCTCAGAGTGAGTCATCTTTTTGCAACGCAACACATTTGCTTTCCAGAAATCATTAACTACCTCATTTGCAGCGCTGCAACCATCAACCTGCCAGCGCAGCTTTCCCTGCCGCATATAGCGGGACATTAGCAGATGGGTCGTGGTAGTAAGCAATTTGTCCAGCGGTGTTTACAGTGTCAAGTCCAAGGGTAATTGCACATTAGCTGGCCACGGGTGAATGCTGAAATAATCTGCAAGAGTTAAGTATGTACTGCAAATATCAGGCCCAAATAGCCTTTCTGTAACCCTGACTTTTCAAGCTGGATAAATGACCTTAAGACTCAGACCGCACTGCTTTTCCAAATGCAAATAAGAGAAAGGTATGAGGAAACAGATTGCATCTCTCTTTTTGTCTCCATTTATCTTTTAATCTTATAAAACCTAGATAGAAAAACTGATAACTTTTGAAACTTCAGGTGCCTCCGGTGATGTTAGTAATGCAGAGTTGGTGGCATTCAAATGATATGCTAATGGTGGTTCTGTTTTGTTGGGGTTTTTTTTTTAATTTTTACTCCCTTCACAACTGCCCTTAGCCACGCAACAAAAGTTCTAGCATAATTTCTTATTTCTTTGGTTCCAGGTTAATGCTGGTCCCTTGGCCTATGCCAGAGCTTTCCTAAGTGACAGCCAGTCCAGCAAATATCCTACTAAGAAGGTGAATGAGTTAAAAGAAATGTTCAGGTAGGATTTCTAATATAATAAAAACTAGTCAGCCAGCTGGAACATAGTACCTGCTTTACTTATATTTTTGTCTGTCTCCAAAATCAGCAAATGCTGAATGCTTAGACGTGCCTTATGAAGATCCAGGTCTCACAGCGTTGTGGGTGCTCAGACATATGAAAAAAAGTAATGTAACTATATACGTCAAGAGTTCCCAAGCTCAGGGCTGTGATCTCCATGGGGAGATTTTCTAATTCCGGTCCCTTAAGGGTATGTTTTAGCTCCCACTTGAAAGTGTCCCCCCAAGATATAATCAGGTAGCTCCTGCTTCACCTCAGGATGATGAGCCTTCGGCACACTATTTTCTGAACTTCCCCGTGACTCCCGTTTTGCTCATTGGTCACTGTATGGAGAAAGCAGCATTTGGGCCAATCCTATTTTCCTTCACTGTACTGAGTAACCTAGCAAACCATGGAACAAAGACAGGAAGAAGCCCTGCAAACATGCCACATGTGGATGCAGAGCAGAGGGAAGGCGGTTTTACTTTCCAGCCTTGCAGTGCAGCCAGAAGGGCAAGCACTATCTCTATGTATGGAAAAAATCCCAGAAAATCCCAGTCATGCTTGTATTTTCATTGGAATCTATTAAAAAAAAAAAAAAAAGTTCCAGTAACCAAGAAAAGAATATTACAGCCCCCATGACCTAAATTTCTTTCTGGAGGATTTATCTGCTGTTAGCAACTTAACCTCTCAAGCACACATGGTACAACACATACATCCAAGTCTGTCAAGCCCTGTACAATTCATTTCCCCTCTGTGCCTGACCACGGCATCCCTTGGGCTTGTGACCCGATGTGCAGCTGGTTGGGCTTACCTGGGACCGGCAAGCTGTGTGTGGTCCTACAGGCAGGGGTGAAGCTGTGAGACCATGGTGTTGCACCGCGGGTGCATGTGTCCAATCTGCTGAGGATCCAGGCTGGAAAAAGCTCCAGCAGAAAGCCCAATACCTGTGCTGGAATCCCTTCCCATTCCCTGATCCGCTGTGCCAGGGATGCTCCTAGAATGTGACTTGTCCCAAATGTTGGAGAAAAGGGGGGAGGGGGGAAATAAGATTTGCCTGTCTGGTTGGTTGCTTGCTTCAGTGGAAAACTGGGCTATTGTGATGCCCAAAGTTCATTCCTTTCCTCCCCAGGAAGTTCATACAAGCCTGTGGAATTGCTCTGGAGCTCAACGAGCGACTCATTAAGGAGGATCAAGTGGAGTACCATGAGGGGCTAAAATCAAACTTTCGGGATATGGTGAAAGAGCTTTCTGACATCATCCACGAACAGGCACGTACTGCATGTCAGGAGCCCGCAGAGGTGGTTCTCTGCTTGAAAACTAGCTAATGCTGAAAACTGACTGAAATCTAACTGAAAACTCGATCGCTCTTCATGTTGTTTAGCTAAATATAAAAAGGGCGAGTAACGGGATGTGGAAAGTAAATGATACACTTGGTGGATTCCTAAAACCAGTTTCTGTTGACTGAAAGCCTCAGCCTGGTGTTGGTATACAGTGTACATCAGGGTGGAGTCTTCACTGACACATACTGTTAGTCTCCTCACTGCTGTGGTCATCGGAGATCCTTTGCTGGGTTTTACCTCATGTTTTCTACATTGTAATAATCTGTGAAAAGTCACAAGTCAAGATTCTCTGGCAAAATTTCCATTTCCTCAATTATATCCAACTTAAGTTCCTTTTATTATTTTTTTCTCCCATTAGAGGATGTTTTCTTTTAATTTTGGCCAAATGCCAACATGCTATTTATGCGCACTGTTAAAATATTCGTGCTAATTTATCTGACCTATGTTTTAATGTTTTCTTGGATCATTTTAGGACAATGTATTTAAATAGTAGCGTCAGAGAGGTGAGAGAATCAAAGAACAGTTGCACTTCTACCTCGTGTCATGCTGTGAAATTAGATGAAAACTGGCTTACTGAAGTAATCTCCATACCTGTGCTCTTTAATTTTGCCTTCATAATGACAAAAGAAAGCTCGTTGTAAATCTGTAGTATCAAGCACATAAAATGAACGGTACAGGCTGCATTGTGATTCATAGTACTTGAAGTTTAGAAGAATGGTTTTGGAATCTCCCAGTTACTCAACACATAGTCCATGTGTGACTGTTAGCTAAAAATGCAGCATTTTAAGTCTCTAAAAAATATATAGGCGAATTCCACAGTAAGTTGAACAGTTGTTCAAAATAATGCAAAAACATGCAAGTGGCAAAGCACTACCACTGCACCAGGCTGCTGTTTGTAAGTTAGGTTTATTTTCAATAAAATAATGCTTACGGCAATCAGTCTTGTTATGGAAGAGTGCAATATCATTTCAGGTGAACAGTCTCATGAAGGGGCTGAATTTTGTTGTAGGAGTGTAAGGGAGGATCCATTTGAGAATAAGTGACTGCTGCATCCCCTTGCTTTTGTTAGATTTCCCTGCTCTTCTGCTCATGACCACCATTTTCTTAGTGTGTAAACTACTAATTTTGCACATTTGGCTCACTCATTTTTTCACGTACATTACCTACCATGGATACTCACTGCTGAACTTTGCTCAGAGATACTCGTTCATAGGACTTGCCACCTGCTTACTCTAAGCTGTTTGCAAGTAAACCTTTCCAAGACATTTAATTTGCATGCAGGTGCTGGAACTTCTGTGGTTTCTGAATTCTGCAATAGTCAAATCAAAAGCAAATCACTCTGTTCTGCACTGTCGCAGTACAATAGTTAAGATTATCTTAGAACATCTAAGTATTGTTAAAGCACGCTCCCTATTATCTTGATAGATTTACAAACCCAATGTCATATTGATTTCGGTTAACGGGCAAAATATTACAGCAACTGGAATGTCAAAGTGGAGGGCTCACTGTGAAGGACATACTTTTCACTTTCTTCTTCTATTAGACCAAAAGGCAGCTTAAAAGATGATGTTTACAAGCACTGTTCTTTATGGCTGTGCAACATCATGTAGAAAACCACTGACTTGAACTTTACATTGCTATCAAGTGACCTAAGTATCTAACAAATTAGACTTAATAGAACATGTTTTCCTCTTCTGCAAAATTACTCGATTAAACATTAAAAGTATATTACGTTAATTTAGGGCTCTTGTTGCAAACAAAATATGCTTTTCTAAATATTGTCAGCTCCCCAGAACAACACAGGCAGTGCACTTGGTTTGAGATGGCAGGGCAGACGGGTCACTCACTGGGTCAGCCTGTGACCTATCTACACATCTTTCAAGTTAGGGAAATGTAAACACAAAAAATTGATAAACTGCAGCTGAACAAGTACAGGAAGCCTCCGAGAGTGGCAGAAAGCTGGATGTCCAGAAACTGTTTATGGTGGCCACTGATCTCAGTTTCACTAACGTAAATTCAGGCTAACTAACTTGTTGACTGGTGAACCTCAGGGTGAAGAACAAATAACGGTCAGCTCTAGAGGAGCTCTACCAGTCTAGTTAGATCCTGTGCTGTAAGACTGTCCTTCAGGCCAAAAAATACACAGTCTTGTCACGTGGCACGGATGTAGTGAGCGTTTACTCTATTTAACTGCATGTTTTCCCCCTGTTTACCGAAAAAAAAAAAAAAAAAAAAGAAAAAAAAAACATTAGAATTTTGTTCTGCTAAGATCGAATAAAAAATTACTGCACAGAGAATTGTTTCTTTCCTATACTGGATAGCTGTAACTAAAAATGATCCGGTAATACACAGAACAGTGCCTATATGAATGCTAAGAAATTGCTAAATTACTCTTCTTTCTCATTTCTTTGTTATGCTGCCTTTGCGAAACAGCTTTGAAGACAAGGTTGGATATCTTTTTTGCGTACCTTTTTAAACCGCATGATTATAATAATGAACTGAAACTTTTACTGAATTTGTGATTATTTTTTGTCTAGATCTACCACGAAGATACAATGCACTCACCATGGATGCATGACTCCCTACACGTCTTCTGTGCGATCAGCGGAACATCTGGTGATGAAAGTTACTGTTCACTCAGACCCACTGCTGAAATATAAACATATCAGTCGTATTTTACAGACCTTTCTCAGGAATACTTGGAACTGTACAAAGGATGTTTTAAAAAATCCATTATGAGCAAAGATTCAATCTTTTTTTCCCCCCCAAAAAAGTTGCCATGCTTTCAAACAGGGTGCTTGCTTATTTTGCAGAGCAACATTGAAAGTGCCTGGACGTTGCACCACTGTGCTTGTTTTCTACAATTTTTTTTAAGCTAAATGTATAACAGGACGTGGGGAGGCAGTTATCTAAATATGTATTGAATTGCTGAACTATGAATTGAAAGGATAACAGTACTATGTAAAGTTGTACAATGCAATATAATAAAATGTAAAACTACTTTGTAAATAGAAGGAGCATAGAGTATATAGAAGTTAGCATTATGTCGTATTTGCTGCTAAAAGCTTTGTTGGAGAGGGAACATGAAAGAGAGATTTCAGTCATTAGTAAGAGACCTTCCTCTTCTAAAAAGTGACTTGGGATGCAGATGCCCCTGTTGCTCTCAGACCATGGAAGTAAGCTTGCCCTAGTCTGGAATAACTACAGCCGAAGTCAGAAATGGGGATTTTCATACATCCTCTGAGCAGATGATTCTCAAGTAACCTCCTTGAGAGCTGAGCCAACTGAGGCTGATCTCAGTTTTTGCTAACCTTTCACAGCTGCGGGAGGATAAATTGTACCCACTGAGGACCACCGGACAGATTTGTTATTCGATGTGAGTTTTTCCATTTACCGCTCCTGGTCTCACACAAATGCAGACTCTGAGGACATCTTAAATTGAGCTGGCAATTACAAAGTGCTTTAACACCTTTCAGAAAAATTTTGATGATCTGTGAGATGGGCTTTAAAAAAAACAATGCAGCACATCAAAATAACTCATACAAAATTGAGGGGAGGGTTTAACATCGTATGACATGCACGTTCCCTCCAGTTAAACAGATCTGTTTTCTGAAAGCCCGTCATTTTTGTTTGACAAGGGGTTGGAGAAAATGTCTTTTCCAGAATTCTTTTACTCCTTCTTCCCCTCCCCAAAGCTTTAGTACATTGCTTCTTATTCATACAACACTTTTAGATGCAGGAAGAAGAAAACAGATCAGTAATTCTTTTGTCCAGCAACATTTTTAACATCCATGTTTTTCAGAATCCCATCAATTGTAAATACGGTTCCAGTAGTTCATATGGGAAGGGTGGGGGTTTTTAAGGCTATGTAGCAAAATGCCATAATAAGCGGACTCCAGCTGAGTATTTAGCTTGGCTATAGTGTCTATAAAATGTTGAGCTTCTTATTTCTGTAACAAAAATTATCTTCAAATAGTAACTGGACCACATTTCAAAATGTTTATTATGCATGATTCTAAAAATACCTAAAATTAATTGTCTCCTGAGAAAATACTTTTGTGATCCATAAAGTCACCCGTTAGCTGCTGCAGGCAAAATACAGATGTGCCTATGTTACAACCAGACCACATTTCTGCTTGTATGTGCTTTTATGCCAGGCAGGCTCTAAATTTAGCTTAACAGAAAGAGGAAGAGAGACTGGTATATTTAAATATGGTTACTACCTTATCGATTTTTCATCTTTCAACGAATAGTATTTAAAGGCAGATAGTGAGAGTTTTCCAAATTACTTTGTTAAAAGGTGATGAAGCTGTTGAATAGTGGATACATTACAAGATTTTTTTAGAGCTAGTTGAACTCTAAACATCAATACTAAAGGCATATATTGAATACCGGCAGCAATGATGAGATGTGGGCATCGAAAAGCTCTTGCACTATAGCTGTTTTAAATCCTGCAGCTAACCTAATAGTTTTCCTGGAATTGCAGTGAAATTCTTATTCGTGTTTTTTGATGTCTTTAATGTTCTGAAATAATGTTGTTAGTTGAATTTTCAGTTCCTGTTCCTTTTTTTTTACTGGAATTCCAGTGCAATTCTTACATCTTCAGATTACTTTAATGGTCCAAGATGAATTTTTGTCTGAACTTTTCAGTTTATTGGTGGTATTGGAGTTGTCCTGTCTTTTTACTTCAATATACTGGAAAGCCATCTCGGTAATTAAGCCAAAAAATATTTAATGTAAGTCCCATTAGAATATATACAGTCAGTACAGTTCAGAATACATGCTTATATGCAGTTTTGATGAACAGCAAAAATGATCATGCCCTAAGTATTTTCCTTCTGTCCTGCAGGTAAATAATTTGACTGGATGGAAAATTTTTCCTTTTTAGGTGGGTTATAAAATGACTGGTAACAAATCAGGTTAGTTTTTCTTTACATTTTCACCAATCTAGAAATGATAGGGAGCAGTCATTAGATATTTCGCAGCTGAATCTGGATGACGATGCCAAGAAGGTGTACACGTTTTCTCTACCTATCCTTTTCCTATGTAATTTTAAACATAATTTTCCTACATAAGTTTAAAGAAATTCTCCAGATTTTTTCTCATGTCTGACTGAAATAGCTTAATTCACAGATATATCTGGGGATTATACTATATACGTGCCTCTTTTATGTAGCCGGTACTCACATTGGGTACTTCCTATTTGCTGCCTTTTTTTGAAGAATATAAACGTTTATTGTTCGTTACACTTTGGGTTTTCTTATACTGCCTAAGGAATGGCAGGAGGTTTTGGTCTATAAAAATCAATAACATATTTCAAATTGCAGCATGGCATGCACCCTTTTATATATCAACATAGCTACACATACATATTTTCTATGTACACCTCTAGTTACTTTTGCTGCAAAACTGCTGTATAACAAATCAAGTCTTCAGAAGGGATGCACTGGTGATTTTGCATTAAAGGATTAAAAATAGGATAAAGTATCTGTCCATGAGGATTAAAAGCACTTGGCTACTTAACAGAGGACTGTTTTGGATAATGGTATGTGTTGGAGCCAGGCTGTTCGCAAATAGGACATATAAAGCAACACAGGGTCTGCCAGCACTTTATGTACAAGAACATGCTTCTAGTGACTTATACACTTAGATGGAGTAAGCAAAGTATAAACATTGACTCTGTTTGACTCACTGCTTTTCTCTCTGCAGAGGGATTAGAAAGTAGTATTTTAAGACCAGTAACTTCAGCAGTACATTTCTTTCCCCCAAAAAATCTGGAATACAGAATTTAGTGCAGCCAAGGACATACTTCTACATGCTTCTCAATGTCCTAAATTTTTTCTGGTAACAGAAATTTTTGTGAGATAAGCCAACAAATGGAAGATCATGGATGTGAGAATACCTGTAATGCGTTTATTTTGTTCCAGAAACCTTTTGAACATATGCCGTATGGTATTTTGATATAGAATAAGAGTTTATGTAAACATAACACCTTTTGTGTCAAAGTAGATAAAGTATGTTTGTTTCCCCTTCCCCTGTTTCCCTTGTATCTATACAAGATAGAGTCCCGTGGACTTCACAGCAGGCTTCAGAATAACCCTACAATTTGACGTAACACAGCCCGAAAGAACTGGAGGAACATCTAAGTGGAAGTCACGGGCTCAAAAGTCTCATACAAGTTAAACCACATCTTACTGAATTTACCTATTTGAGGAGAGCAGCATGTGTTCATTCCATGTTCACTGAGCTAATTAGTTCTTCTAATTAAACGAGTTCTTACTGGATCGAGGAATATTCTGTACAGCTAACTATTACGCAACCACCAACTGTAGTACTTTAAGTAATATGCTTGTGTCAAGCAATGGTGAACCAGTTATGATATACACATAATATTTCAGCTGTTCTGGATGTAATTGACTCTCTTTTCATGTAAATTTAACACCTGCTACTATGTGTTCATAACAGAAGTGCTTTTATCATGCATGTTGTATATATGTGTGTTGTACAAGCCCTGTTTAACCTAAGTGTGACAACAGAACGGTACATTGTGTTCGTCTCAGTTGTGAATTGATGTACCGGTGACACCAATATGCAACACTGGTCCAGAGCTTTCTGAGACCATCAATCCTCTATTGCTCTTTTTTTTCTGGTTCTCTTTTTTTTTTTGGAAGACTCAATAGTTCTGACAAAGGCCAGGGCAACATCACATTTCAGTCAATCCAGATAAAACAGAGTTTATTCCAGGTCAAAATAAATGAGTACAAACCCAGGAAAAATAAGTGTTGCAATAAACATGTTTTGCTCAGGGGTTTTCTTCCCTTTACAGAACAGGATGAGTGATCTGAAGCTAATACCGGTGTAAGATACATGGGACTGAAACGTAGTCAAATGAGCTATCGCATATGCTGCCTCTAAAGAAGGTTGCTGTAATAAATCTTCAGATACACCAAATGAAACTGTTAACACTAAATTATTCAGAGGCAAATAGCTGTTGATTCAGAAATCCTGAAGGGGCACAAATAAATACCATGCATCCAGCTCGGAGGATCCCAAAACCACAATTCACCGGGAAGCCTGAGATGGACGTAGAAATGCATACAAAATTATGTATAGAAATAAGGTGTGAGTCACTAGTAAGGAAATGTCCCAGCATATCACCCTGCTTTCCTAAAGAACATTCAGTAAGTTTGTGATCAGGTTTTTTGCTCTGTTTTGTAGTTCCAATTTTAAAACCCAGACTTTTGCTCTTGGGGAATGTATTTGTTATCGCTCATGTCCAACTAACTAAAGGGCTAGTACACGAATATGTGCCGAGCCTAGGCAGTTGTACCGGCTATTACACTGTGTAATGGAAGTCAGGTGTAACTACGGTTATCTACCTCGCGTTATCTACCTCACCAACGGGTAAAAGGACAAACTGCTTTTGCTACCACTGTCTTCTGCTGCCAAGGCTTCCTGGACAGGACTCCTGCAAGTCTTGGCCAAACAGCTGTAGAACCAGGTTCATGCCCTGCCTCTCTCGATGAGTGGAGGAGTCACTCCTTGCCAAGTAAATAGATGAATTAAACAGACCTCGGTATTCAGGGAACTGTGAGCAGAGAAGTTGTTGCATGGACTTGCAATAGCAATTGATCAGAGAGGGATGCACGTTTTGCACAAGGAAAAATGGATTCCACATCTACCCAAAAGTGCTTTTTCAAAGGACACAGGTTGTATTCCGCGTAATTTCTGGTTTCCGGTGGTGCCTGGGCAGTGGCTCAGAGAGCACTGGCAGGGTTCATGGCCGTTTTGAACACACATATCACAAAACTCGAGACGTTCCCCAAAGGACACTGAGGTTGAAAAGGGAGAGGCCCCGTGAGTCAGACCGGGGTTTTTCAGCTCACAATTTCGGATTTTTGTGTCTCAGATCCAGCTGTATTCTAATTGAGCCCTTTTTTTTTTTTAACTGACCCCAGCTGTCTTCTGAAGAGCCTATAATTATGTCTGTTGGGACTTAAAGTATTGACAGAAGCTGCTGCAAATTCAGACATTAAAAAGGAGGAATCTCACCGCTGGTGTGGAGCAATGGATGACTCTTCTGCTCCCAGAAGGGACTATTCCCCACAGCTCCGTGCTGCTAATTACCGCTGCTTCTTGTTGGACCTAGTAATCATGCAGCCACCCCATGCATCAGCATCATTTGTCAATCTGTGTCAGGGAACATGTACAGAAAATAATTGTTGGTTGGTTGGTTGGGTTTTTTTAATGCATCAGCAAAGTCGCTGCACAGCCCCACCATCGCTAGCTTTGGTTGCATGAGTGGAAACAGCAGGACCACATGGCTGAGGGCAGATCACCAGTGTGATCGTAAATCAGTTTATATCAAGCATGAAGCCATAGCCCAAATGCTTTTTAAAGATACCTCAGGGGTGTCTGTATGAGTTGCAGTCACCGCAGCACAGGCATGTTGTCTAACAAGAACATGGGATTTGCAAAAGAAAGATGCAGGATGACTCCATGAAATTAAAAAATGGGAAGTCTCAGGTAGGTGGCATGGATCAAAAGCTTTGGCAGGAGTTCTGTTTGCCACGCACTGGGATGGGAATGTGACAAGCCGAGCACTCAAGGAGGAGGGAGAGAGCCAGGGAAAAACATTACAGCTGTCTCTGACGATGGGCGGGCAGCCAAAAGTGTGTGAACTATTGGATGTGTGCTTGGCAGCGGCTCTCCCAGGAAAAGGAGTGGACGAAGCAGAAAGAAGGAAGGAAGGAAAGAAAACGTTAAGCAAGGAAACCACGAGCAAGAGGGAGATCGCTGTCCCTTGGATCAGCTCTACTCTGCAAACGTCATCACTAGCAGGCATAGCCCGTGTTGCCTGTAGGTAGTCGCGCAGCCTGATCAGTCACACAGCTTGAATGATCCATGTCCTGGAACTTTAAGCCACAATTTTTATTTGAATATGATTGCAGGCCTTTGGGCACTTTCTAACGGCAACTAAGGAATTCGCTAAATCCTCTTCTTTTCCCAGAAATATAGAACCAAACAGGCAGAAAAGCAAAGAAAAAAGCAAACAACAACAACAAAAAAAAACCACCCAAAAAAACATTAACACAGGATATTCCCCGCCTTATCATAAAAAAATCCACTTCCCTTTTTCTAAAATGAGTGTCTAAAAAGCAGATGAACTCTTGCAAAACTCCTTGAAGAGCTGAGTAAATGCTGAAACATTGTCTTGGCTTAGGAATAAATAATTTTCACTAATGTGTTTTGATTTGCCTTGAAGCTTAGCCAAAGTTTCCTCTCTGTTAGATCTGTACCCTATTTATAACAACTGTATTCGGGTGGCAACTAGCAGCAAGCTTGCTAGCTCCCACGAAAATCTAGTTTAGAAGGAAAAAACCTTATCCCAAATGTTTTCTTATCCTGAAACGTATCAAAATATCACTTGCTTGGTATTCCAGCTTCTGTGAAAATGCGGGAAAACTGCTTGCCACATCACACCCGTAGAAATGACAGCAAGTGGCCAAATCACGTTTGGAAGGCGCCCAAGCAGAGGGCGTTTGGGGAAGTTTGTAGAAAGAACAATCTGTAGTAGTGGCTCAGAAAATGAACAGTGCGCATTTTTTTGTACAGATGAGAACTGCAGAAATGACCTGAACTTGCAGGAGGGATTTTACAAACAGGGGTCCTGCCAGGGGCGGGGGTCGGACAACCAGCTTCAGCATCAGGGGAACTGGTCGGGGCTGTGCCACCATCGCTGCTGTCCCACTGGGAGTGCAGGGATGTCATGGGCACGTCCCGATGACCACAGAGGCTGCGTGTAGATCAGGCTGTAAAAGGAAAATGTTGACCCCCAAGACAAGACCTTGGGGTCTTGCCGGGGTTACGGTCAGGGTGCAGCGGGAGGGGAGGCGGCCGGGCGCTGCGGGGGCGCACCCCGGGCCCTTGGGCAACACTGCGGTCACAGAGGGTGACACGGGGTGGCACAGGGGGCAAGGAAAGCGCCTGTGGGGCGTGCGTGTGCGGCAGCGATGGCCATCGGAAGGAAGGGAGGGGGCGACGCAGGGGGTGACACAGAGGGTGACAGCAGCGGGAGGGGCGCGGGGCCGGGGGGGCCGTGGGAAGCGGCCCTGGCCGCCGGGGAGCACCGGGCGCCGGTGGCCGGGAGGCGGGGCGGGGGCGGGCGGTGCTGCCCAGGTAGCGGGGCGGGCCGGCGGGCTCCCCGCGCCGCTCGGGTTAACCTGGGCGGGCCGCGCCGCCGCTCTTCCCGTCTGGCTCGGCCCCCGCCGCGGGAAGTGGGAGCCGGGGCCGCGCCGCCGGAGCCATGGACGGTCCCGCGGCCCCGCTGCGCTGCCGGCTGCTCCTCGCCGTCTGCTGGGCGGCCGCCGCGGGGACGGCGGCAGGTAGGGGCGGCGGGGGAGGGGACGGCGGGACCACCGGGCTCGCCCCGCCGCGGGGCCGCTCGCTGCCGGCCTGCCCGGGGCCGGGACACGCGTGGGGAGGCGGCGGCGGGGGACTCGGGCGGCCGCGGCGGAGGCTCGGGGCACGTCGCTCCGCGCGTTTCGGTGAAATACGTTCTTTTTGTAGTAGAAACGGCCCCGCAGCGCGTCAGCGGAGCCGGCGGTGCGCCCTGCCTCTCGCCGGGCAGAGGGGCGGCGGTGCCGGGGAATCTGCCCCTCCGTAGGCAGCCCGTGAGAGGTGGGCAGAAGGCGCGTGAGCGCTTCTCTGGGGCTCCCGGGGCTGCCTCGGCCGCCGAAGCCCACGCCGAAGCCCACCGCCCTTCTGCCCCGCGGGGGCCCGGCGCGGCAGCGGTTTGCGGGGGGCGCCGGCCGGGAGCGGTTCCCCCCCAGGGGGCTTCGGCCGTGCCGTTGCCTGCCCTTGCAGCTCCCACGCTTTTGGCAGCGCGGACCTTCAGTCGCGGGAAAGATGCGGTTGTGCCGGGAAGGGTTGGGCAAGAACCGGGGCTCGAAGCTCTGTTAGTTCTGTCTTTGCTGGTGTGCAAAAATACACTTGCGGCCATCAGAGGATCGCTGTTTTCCAGCTGGCTGCAATTCGTTTGATAACGATGAAGTCACCCTCCAGAAAATAAAGGAGGGCAAAATACAGATAAAAGTTTTACAACACTTCTGTGATACGTGATGTTGATGATTTCCTCATCACGGCTTTTCGAAATGAAATGTTGTCTGGGCAGGATTGCCCCAGTTAATCCCTGGCGGTTGCTGCTGCGCTTTATTTTCTTAGAAGCTTCACCGTGGCTTTGTTTTTTAAAAATGAAATAGTGTCTTGCCTATGTTTTGTAGTTGCTCTTTGAGTTGTTCTGCTAAATTGCTGTAGCAATGAGATTTTAGTAACGAAAGTATTAGCCTCTATGTGTATTTTATACAACAAAAGTACAAGACTGGCCAAGCCTATGAGTGAAAGCAAATCTTCAGCTGAATGTAATGTTAAAGCCGTGGGCTTTAGAGCTTCAGGATTGTATAGATTAATCTAAAACGTACTAGATTTGAACTTCTGTGCTAATACAGTTCATTAATTTATTTATAAACCTTGAATATTCCTACTTCTTTGTGTGGTTAGAAATCTGCAAGCTTAAATGCAATTAATCCTAATCAGACCTATTAAAAGGAAACGTGTAGAACTTCAGAATGGCAATCAGGGATGGCAATGTAAATTTTTGAAATGGTTTGTGACTCCTGTAGGTAATAAAAAGTTTGATCACGAAAAGACAGAATGCTTGGAGCTGTGCCGTCTTGTTGAATAAATATTATTTTTTGTTGGGTTTACATGATCTAAAGGACATGTCATTTGCAAACTTAAGGCCCCGGTGCTGTTCCTGAAACAACTCATAAGTTTTTTGTTAGTGGAACAGGTGATAGGCAGAGAAGATCTGGCTAGGTTCAATTTTCTTGGGGGAGACTGTATTTTTGTAAGAACAAAGTTTTCTTCTCTGCTCCTGAGGTCAGCTATAAAACTGAATAAACAAACAAAAACTTCCCAAAAGTTCTAATTACTCAAAAAAGCTAAGCGTGTTTAGGCTAAAACAGTAAATCCTAGTAATTTTCTGTGCAAGCATGCATGATCGACACATACATGTGGGCACGCAGCTGGTGATGGTGGCCATTCTCTGCTACTGCCTGGCCTTGAACTACGCAAAGGTCTGAGAAAGCTCCAGGAGTTTGATGAACTTTCTTCAAGCTTTGGCAGCTCTGTCTCTTGGGAAATGTAAGATAATAGTGACGTGGATGCTTTGAGCAGATTTCTTGCTGAAATAAGCTGTTTTGCCTTTCCATCTGCACTCTTCCTTGTGCTAGCAGAAGGAAACGGTGCTGCACCGTGACTCAGATGGGAAAACTGATCTTGGTGGAATTATTCTGCTCTTTCCCAAATGCTGGAGCAGGTCGAGCCTGGCTGTTGGGATGAGCAAGACCTGCAGTGCTAGCTGATATCAGTTTGAGGTTTGTGAAACTACTGCGTAACAAGGGTACTTTCCACAGACTAATAGGTGGTGGTGCCTCGGTGATGTTACCTGTAGATACTTTTGAGAAGCAGTCTCGTTTGGCCTCTTATTTAACATCTAATAGTACACATTAGAATAGCCCTTTAGAAAAACAAAATTCACTGACTTTCATTTTCTTAGGGAATTACCAACTGGGTTTTTGGGTTTTTTTTCTAGAATTGGAGTCTGACACATACTTTAAGTTTTCCAGGCAGTTTTCTAATTTTTTGTTTTCTAATGCAACCTTTAAGCTGTGTGACTGGGTATTGAGTAGGCTGTGACTCAGTGCACAAGAGTAAGGAAGGGTCAACGCACAAATGGATTTATCCCAGCAACTATCTCTGAGTCATGGCTCTTCCTTTGCTTCTACGTGGCTTCTGGAGCGGTGAAACAAAGTACTGCTGAAGTGTGCCAGCAGTAAATTGCCACTTGTCCCACACTGGTTTTGCTCACTGTGCTAGGGCATAGCATTAAAAGTTTAATAGGTGAGTAATTGAAAAAGCATTGTGGTTTCTTTGTTTTTTTAACATTCTCGGTTTTGCTTGGTTTGGGCTAAATTGTGGTTCTGACTGTTGCTTGCAAGATGCAATCACTTGTCTTTTTAAAGTTTTCTCTCTAAAACTGCATTGATGGGTTATTGTCGGGTAGAATAAAGTATTAATTGCTCCACAAAATATGTGTGCTACTTTTCCTAAAGTTTCAGCATGTGTGATGCAAATTCACAGTGGAAAAGACATGAAAAATGAGACTCATCTTCCCTCCACAAGCATAAGTTTCATTACCACAGCCACTATATTGTTGTATGCTGCGATTTCTTAAAAATTACTTTTCAGTGATTTTTTTGAGTGTGTGTGCATTTCTTATAATTATTTAAATAATTGATGGACTGAGCAAGAATAGTAGAAATAATTTAGTGGGCAGTAGCTTAATCTGATAGCAAATATGAGCTGAGAAAGAGTTGAGTCGTTTGTGTTCTTTTCTGTTGGAGCGTTAAAAATCTGTCAGTAGTACAAAAGGTAAAATGTGGACCAACAGGATTGTGACACTGATAACTTCTTTCTTTTAGGAGCAAAAGTTCTTCCACCTCCATCCAACCTGGACTACTCATTTATCCAAATCTGCACCCTGAACTGGACATGGAACCCCCCAGAGAACGTCAGCAGTAGCTGTGACCTAGAGTATTCCAGTGACATTGTGATTGATGAGGTCCTTCAGCACAAAAGAGTGAGTGCATCACCTCTTTAAACTTTGCTATGCTCCGGTAAATGTCTCGTTGTGATAAAACTCTGTGTGTAAGCATATGAATATGTATCTATATATAACAATACAGTTTTAATATAGCCTGTAATTCTTGTCATGGGATCAAAACCTCAAAAATGAGTCATACCAGTATGTGGGATCTTCAGGTCAGAAAAATCTGCCTGTTGCTCTCTGATAATTGAGCTGCTACCGATAACACAGAACTACCATAATAATAATGTGAAAACTCTTGTTTCAGTCTTTGCTTATGCAGCTTTCTAGGAAAAATAAAACATATGCAGGGCAGTCTGCATCCTTAAGACTTGAAAGGGAATTTGCAAAGGCTATTCTCCTCTGCTTTGAACTCAGTTTAAGAAAGAGGTGTGCACCGTAGCCTTGGTGTAGCTGTGATCTGACAGCTTTTGTCTTCTGGAGGTAATGCCAAGCATGGTGCTCCAATGTTTGCCCTGGCCCTGCGCTTACGGTTAGTCATGGGGGTTGTGTTGCAAAGGCAACATGGAACACATTTGTGTCCTGGAACAGAAATTGTAGAACTTGTTTGGTTTGGGCATTTGTTTTCCATCTGTGTCAGATGGTTTGCAAGCCCAGATGTGATCCCTGGTGTGGATTAGCAAGTGTTTGGTCAGGACCAAGAGCAGCATTGCCATGGTACCGAAGGAGCTGTAGGACAGACATTTTTACCATTTATTGCTGGTGAGATGATACGCTGTCAGCCTCTAATTCTAACCCATGAGAATCTGAAGCCTTGAATAAACAAGTGTGGGGTCAGCAGCACCGCTATTTCAGATACAGTTAAAATGGATACAGAGCCTCTTGGAACAGCCCGTTGTTGAGCCCTGTTACGGGTTTATGGCCTGAAGTTTGCCGTGGCCTCGGTGCGGTGACTGCCGTAGTCTTTCTGACAGCTCCAGGATATCCTGAGCTTGAAGTAACACTGTGATCCTTCAAACACCTGAACTTATTTAATGGCTTAACACTGCCAAAAGGGTGGTATTTCATTTTTGACACCCCCTTCTCTAATGATCTTAGCTGGACCTTTAGATGAGCCAGTTGAACTTGTGAACCCAACAGAAACCTATTTACCTTTTTGTTAACCAATGAGCAAGTTGAAAGTCTGCTTGGTTAACGAGCTGAATGAGTTTGTGGAAGGGTCTAATGGACGTTAAGGTCAGCAGCAGTGAAAGAGCTGTGGGACAGCAGTTTCACATGACAGGATGGAACAGACTGTGTATCATCTGGGTGCATCTTTTTTGCATGACAGCTGGTAGAACCTAGTTTGTCCATTGCTATTTAATTTCCTTGCCCTCTTGTTAGTGCCAATATTTATTTTATTTTTTTTTTTAATACACAAGTGGTTACACCATTTCTTGGTCGTAACAAAGATATTTTTTTTAATTTTTTTGATCCTGTTTCCAGTTAAATAAAAGGCATCCCCCTAGCCCAACAAAAGATGCTCAAGAAACTGTATGGTAAAAGGGTAAGCCTTTTTCTCATACAAAGACAAACTGTCTTCTGAAAATGGAAGGTCATGGACTACCTGGGCCTGATGTGGTATCACTGTATTTAATTGCTGTTTGTGGATTTGCTTTCATTTTCTTTTTCTTTTGCTCCTTAAATCCGTGTTGACTCTTCTTATTGCTTTTGCTTGTGTCTTCAAATGTTCCTTCTTATGTTTGTCATGCGCTTATGTGCGCACACACAGAGGAAGGTGCCAGGTTAGATCTGTAAGCTCTGTTTGTATAGCTGTAGTATAAACACGCTCATTTTGCGTTACCCATGAAGACTTACTCTAGGATCATTTTCCCCCACGTTATACTTGTTCTTTGATCTCTGTGTGGCCTTTGCTCGTGTCTACAGCTTGCTGAAGTAGAAGTAGTTTTCCTTCGAGTTCTGAGTCTGCCTGATAAGGAAAAAGAAAAGCCAGGTGATGCTGAGGCTTTCCACGTTGTCAGACACTTGTTTCATTTGGCTTTGAGCTCAGACTTTGAGGGGCTGTAACACATTCTTACATTCGTAGTAATTCCCGTGGGTCTGATGTGGTACACCAAATGTTCTGGTTTTCTTCCCCCTTTGAAACCCAGGAATGGAGTAAGAGTCGCTTCCGTGTGACAGATACATCCTTGAATGAGGAAATGCGTTTCAAAGTGAGAAGTGAGTGCAAGTACGGTAATGTCAGCGAGCCCAGCCGGTGGGTGGAGACCTCCCTTCTGCCCAAAGGTAACACATGCAGCAGCCAGACCTTGGGACAGACCTGGCTTGGCCTTGTTTTCTCTGCTATTATAGCAAAATATTGCAGAAATACGTCATGGGGAGATACCAGACACAAGGGTTAGCTCAACTGACGGAGCTTCAACAGAGCGATTCAATTATCCTACATTTAAACATAAACAGAGTCTTCTGATGCTTAAAAAAATTATGGGGAAGCTTGTAAAATGTAAATGCTCTTCCAAGACATTTAAATGATTTTTGTGGTTCCTGTCATTCTTGTCCCTGCTGTGCTGTGGTTATGGGACAAAAGATAACTTCGGTTGTATTAAGCCTCCTGACTTTGTAACTTAACACCTAAGTTGGTTTATTTTGTATGATTTTCTGTACAAGCAGAAGTCCCTAAAGTAACGTTACCATTGTAAATGAGAGAGGGATGAATCTAGCAAATTTAGCAACCTGTCGAGTAAATAAATGACTTGAATAGTTATAGTAGGGTTTGCCCTTTTTCAAAGGAGGTGACTAGGGTCTACAAAACTGTGCATAGCAAAATGAATAGAGGAAAAACATATTTTTGTTTCTAGACACCCAGAAGCAAGGGATCCATAGCAAAATTGTTAGGAAGCAGACTGTAAGGGATAATATATTCTTCTGGATGCTGGAAGCGAGGAGGTACAGCAAAGAGGTAGAGCCTCTTGCCTTCAGTAGTAAAAGTCTGTCTGACCCAAGAGTGTGACTTGATGTGGATGAAAACCGTGTGTGGACAGGAGAATCTGAGATCTTACCAGGCTTGTCTGTCGGTCTGTCAAAGGGGTATTCTGGGAAATCTGGGAAGTGGATCATTAGGACAGCATGTACTTAACAGGCCGGGGCTTTTAAAAGTCTGCTTGCAGTTAAAATATTTTTAAATGCCCCTTCTAATAGGAAGACTGCTTCATTTTCCTATACTATTAGACAGTTGCTGCTTCAGGGAGAATGCAGGCTGGGAAGTAGATGGTAGTTGGGCGTTTGCTATCAATAAAAGTCTGGACTGTTGGTAAAATTAGCATGCCTTTTACTTTCAGTTCATGAAGATGTTGTTACTTGTAACAAGGAAAAAATACCTAATATGCTGTAATGTGATAATAAAGAATTTGTACAAAAATGCAAGATTGAATATGAAAGACTTGTTCCGTAATTGCTCTGCCTGGGAGATACATTGACATCTCTATTCACAATTGCTATGTACTCCTTTGTACTTACATTCTGTAACTTGGGTTTTCAGGGTATGTTAAAAGAGGTTCAATGTCTAGAGGTATATGGGTGTCAACTAAATATTCAACTTACCCGGTGTTGCTTTTGTCCATGTTTAAGTTCTACAGGTATTTCCATATTCAGAATACTCAGAAACCTAATACTGTATCTGGAGTAGATAACTTAATTAAATGCTGACTGGTTTTCATGTTGATGGCTTTAATAACTATAACAAAGCTAAGTGCTATCCCTATAACTGCCAGTGACTTTAACTCCTTTCTAAAGTAGCTGTAGTTTAAGAGAACAAAATATTTTCCTGGCACAACACCTTGTCCTTAGCATCAGGTGACTCAGACATGGTGGAAACTGGGATTTGCTGTTACGATTAGCTTGCATTCAAAAGTTCCTCTGCTAAGATTTCAGTTGTTGCAAGCAATAAACAACTGGAATTCATCATTTGCTGTGCTGAGATAGGCAGTGCAGCCTGAGAGGTAACCCACCTTTGCCTTCCAGACAGTTTCAGTTCTGTAAAATGGGATGTTTTACTTATGGAAATAGGGGAGAAGACTGTCCTAGCAAAATAAGAGACCTTTCCAATTTGCCTTGCAGGTATTCCAGGCACTGCTGCTGTTGACTTGAGCTGCATTTGGCACAATTTGGAGTACATGGTTTGTACATGGCGCCCTGGGGAGAACACAAGCAGTGATACCAATTATGCATTGTTCTACTGGTTCGTATGATGTTTTTATTCTCGGCTCTGAAGTGCTTTAGTGCTGATCTTTAGTTTCACGTTACACATTTTACTTGTCTGCTTCCTGTTGCTTTGCAAGGTCCCAGGACATTGTGTACAAATCAGTGTTGTGTCCTGTCCAACAGAAAAATTCACGGGGCCTAAGGGTGGCCGTTGCTGAGTCTCTTTGGGAAGTTGATATAACTATTATATGAAGCACTGGCAGCTTCTGTAGCTCACTGTAAAAACAGCTATTGCTTTCTAATTTTTTTCTAATTGTGGATTCAAAGAGGGAAGAATTAAGAACTGAGCTAGACCCATGTATTAATTGCTTTCTTTGCAGCCCAACAAACACGTGCTGTTTAAGTCAGAATCACTCACTAATGTATGTGTTAGCTCTTGAGTCATTGGAAAATGGTATGAAAGCACTAATAACACTTAGCAGTACTTTTGTTTGTGTCTTCAACGTCATAAATAACCGATTCACCTTGAAAATTATGGAGAATATCTTTTTATCATCATCCCTGCTTGCCAGCTGACTGCTATAGATAGACTTGTTCCAAAGAAACAGAGTTGTGGTGTGAGCAAAACCTTGGCATCAAGATCTGTGCATGCTAATCTATGCATACTTCTGCATGCCGATGGGGCTTGTGAAATGCCAGGCTGCATTAGCTTCTATAGAAATATCGGAGTTTTTTTTCTGAAAGCCTCTTGTAGTTTTAAATTGGCTTTCTGTTATCTGAACTAAATAAACTTTTTCCTCTTCCTCTCCAGTGGCAGTCTCACAGGCTAGCTCTTTGATTTAATGCATTTGGACGGCAGACAGCAGAAACTTGCTGCTTCTGTTAAATGTGGAGAGGACTGTTCTCTCTCTAAGCTGCTACTCAAATCTTTTCTTTGTTATAAGAACAGTACCAATGAGGTGTTGAAGATATGAATTTCTGGGTATATGGATACTTACTGGAGTAATGCTTTAGATTAGAGCTATATATTTTCAACTTACCCCTGAATTTTAATGGAAGATGTAGCTGTAGTGACAGTAAAGTGTTTTAATTCATGCTGCTTAGAAAGATAAATGCTCATTTTCAAGGCTGAAAACTAAGGAAACCCTTGATTTTTTTTTTTGATTTTTTTTTTTTTTTGACTGGAAGATACATTTTCCATAATGCAGGTGAGGTGGTTTTTTTGGTTTCGGTTTCGTTTTTCAGAAACGAATGAACAATTACCTGAAAAGTTATTGCTTGCTTCCATTTTATATTCTTCTTGATACTTTCCTCTTAAACGCTGTCTTTTCATGCAGCATGAATGTGAATATAACATTAGCTTAGAACAAACAAATCCAGCCAGTGCACAGTGATACTTGCTGAAGTGGAGGCTTAGGAAAGCAGGTTGATGGATCTGCACGTTGCTCACTGTTCTGAGTGCCTCCCATCTTCATCAGCCCCAGGGTCGGGAGGTGAGAAGGGGGGATAAAAAAGGGGTCTGTCCTGACTGTTTTGGCTTCCCCAGCCCATGTGTGTTGAGATGTGAGGTAGGAAAACGTCACTCCTATTGTGCTCCTAAATGAAGCTCTAACTGAATCTATATCACTGTTAAATAAATTTAAAAAAAATAATAATCTGTTTTCTCAGGAGGAAAAGCTACTGGCATGTTTTCACTGGGACTTGGGGAACAGAGAGAAGCAAGGAAGAAGTTTGTCGTAGCTTCTCTGTTATTAGAAGGGAATACTGACATTTTGAAAAGCAAATGCAGGCAGTAGGTGAATCTCAACTGTCTCAAGCAAGAGCTGCAATACGTGGGCATAGCTGAAGGAGATGGATTAGCTTGTTCTAGCACAGAAGTGAAATTCTGTTGATGGGAGGTGATCCAAATTAGTTTGCTTTCTGAACATTTTTTTCCTCAGAATTGTTTTCCAATTTGGAAAATGTGAACCAAAGCTGAAAGCAGCTGTTATTTTTGATGCTGTGACATAAAGCAAACCTGCCTCTCTTTCTGCTACTTGACACTTTTAAAAAATAATGTTCTTTCTAAAGCTTGAGATAAATCAGAAGCTTCTGACTTTGCCTAGCTTTACTTTTATAGTACAGCTCTAATGCAAGATTAATCTGTAGAATTTGTAACACAGGTTTGAAAACAAGCTTGCCCCTTGCTGTCCTATTCTTTTGACATTTAAAAAAAATATTTTTATTCCCATAGGTTTGATGGTTTGAAAAACCACAAGAAGTGCAGTAACTATTCTATGCATCAAGGAATCTCTGGATGCACTTTCAATCTTAGCTTCCCAAAAGTCACCAGCACTTATCCAGCTATAAGTATTTTGATTAGAGATGATTCTGAAGAAATTAGGCCTGTGTGTGCAAGTAAAAATCCTACCACCCTTGGTAAGTTTAACACCACATTATAAAAAATAATAAAACCCCCAAATTTACTAGTATATTGTTGTGTTTGGAAAGCTTGCACCTCCTAAGCTGTGGATGAGACAATATGTTTGCATGTTAGATGCTCCCATCTTCTATTGATCTTTGATTTGGGAATTATATAGACAGGGTTTGCTTTTCAGGAGTGGAGGGATATTTGGGGAGTTCGGGGGTCATTTCTCATTCATTTTTACTCTTATTCTTTACTGGTTTTTATTTTTTCTTGACTTTTTGGTGGTGAGTTTTTCCTTTCTGTTCCTAAACTTGTATTAAATGTAGTAATATGCAATGCAGGACTTGAACAATTTTTGTAAACAGTGTGATACACTTTTTAACTAATTCTTCCTTTTTGCATTTCAGTAAAACCTGCTACACCGAGACAAGTTATGCTGTCAAAGATTAATGATGAAATATATCTAGAATGGAGTGAATCAGACACCTTCCCAGAAAATTGTTTATTTTATGAAGTTGAATATCACAATGGAGATTTGGACACGGCTCAGATAATTAAAGTAATTTTTCATTACTTACAGTTAACTGTGATTTCTTTCCTAGGTATCTCTTCTAATTTGTGTTGCTATTCACAGTAATTCAGAATTTGCTGTTTAAAAATGAAAAATTGTGTATGCTGCATGTGAATGAGTCTGGTGCACTAGGTGGAAGTGTTGCGTGGACCTAAGATTTTTCTCCCATACAGAAGGTTTCTGGCAGTGATATCTATACACCACAGTTCACACGAGTCTTCTGAATCCTTGCCATCGTTTGTTAGGGCAAAGCCGTAATGTGTAAGAACAGTCCGATACAGAAGTATGTACTAAAGTAAACAACGCTTATCAGGAAAGACGCGATGGTGCATGTACTTGTTTGCTGCTCGGTGATACAGGACTCTGGTCTGTTGGTGTTGGGTTTTCCGATTGTTGGTCTGCGCTTGGTCATATGACTGCCTTGTTCTTGAATGACGTGACTTGATTACCAGAAAGCAAAATTATTTTCTGGTGCACATAAGAGCACAGAATGTTATACAGAAAAGCAAGGGGATGAAAACACTGAGAATGGGGGCAGGGGGTGGAAAAAAGGAAAAAGCAAACAGGGGGAGAAAAAGTGCACTCTGAGATATGCTGATTTTAATGTACATATAAAAAGCATTGAGTTCAGTGTCTGGATATACTCATGCCTGTATCTGCATAGCAAAAGTGACTGTACTGTTTGATCAGAATGGTTAACAGCGTGATAAATTTCAAAGTAAGGTGGTAGTCTTTTCCTATGGCATATATTTAGTTGTTTGCCCTACCCTAAATTTACCAGACTCGAATAATACCAACTTGTCTCGTGAATCTGGCATTTTGGATCAAAAGTACGTGAAGTTCTATCCCATCTAGGGTATGCGTCTCTGTAGAGGCATCACAGAAGACTTCAGTGTGGTTGAAGTTAGATCAACATCGCTGCCCTGACAGAGAGGGAATGGCAGCATATATCTAAGATGTTTCTCAAAAAAAAAAAAAGGCACTATTCCAGATGCTGAGTCTTAGTTTAATCATTGATGCCAAATGCTGCATGATAGAAGTAGCAGTGAATAAGAATAAATCTTAGGTTTGGAATCTGTTTAGGCAGTCTGTGCCGGTTAAATGCCACTATGTCCTTTTTTGTGGAGTACAGTATTCACAAAAAGATCTTCCATCAAAACATTCAGGGTACGTTAACTGCACAATGGAAACAGGCTTGTAAATGACTGAGAATGTTAGTAATTTCACAAAGCAAATTAATTACCATTTCTTTTTACCTTAGGTTGAAAATAATTATATGTCAATGCCTAGCGTTGATCATAGCAGCAAGTACATCTTCAAAGTGAGAGCAAAACCAAAGCCTGAGTGTTACAGCAGCAAGCTCTACAGTGACTGGAGTGAAGAAAAGAGTGTTGGTGAGAGCAATCGTTCCTGCAATCTGCTGCACCTTATTCTTCATCTGTAAAGCATCAAATACCTTTTGTCTGCTAAATAAACGGGAGTCAAAGATCACCTCCCTATATCTATTTAATTTTACTTACAAAGAGGGCAGGAGAGTTCTAGCCCTTCAGCAGTGTCATCAGTTACTACCTGTACTGCTATATACATTGATGGGGTTGCCATCTATATAGTTGTGCAATCACCCCTTTCCAGTGCTGTCAGTTTTTAAGCCTTGAGTCTTGCTGGTTATGCATTTTCCTGCCAAATGTATCTACATCATAATATCATGCTTTGAAAAATGAGTCGTTGCCTACAAAAGTGCTAGTGTATTTGAAAAACATTCAGTCTGTGAACAAATTAGAGAATTACTTAATTTGCTGTCATAAAAAGCCTTTCAAAATATCCCTAAGTTTCTCAAATTTTTGTTTTCCTTTTCCAGGTGAGAAGGTGGACTCTACATTCCATTTTGTTTTAATAGTCACCATTCCATTAATAGTAGCAGTATCTATGATAATTCTGCTTGTTTATCTAAAAAGGTAAATAACAGTCTCTCTTTATTTGCAATCCACTAATTCTGATCGGTCTTTGACTAGTGTTACCTGCAAGAGAGAAGGATTGTAACTGTCCATGATGTGGCATGTTTCAGTAGCATCTCTTTTAGCCGGAACAGTATTGCATAGCAAAAATGGCAGCACCATTGTGCCTTAGTCATTAGAATTAGCTTTACAGACTATACAGATGCTGTGATTGCACTTGGGTAATGTTGCTTATATCTGCTTACAGTTAGATTCTTGTTGCACAGCTATTGCATCCCGTCTCTTTCAGCAATGAAGTCTAAATTAAAAATTAGGCTTATATGTAAAGTATATTTTACCAGATTTTTGTAAAAAAGTCTACATTTGCTGCTCTCTTTGTCAAGAGTGAAAGTTATCTAGCATCTGTTTGTGTGAATATTCCCATTTCCTTTTGGTTTGGGGAGTAAAAATAAGAATTGGATACAGTTACACAGAAGTGAAGGCTGGCCAGTGGTGCCAAAGCTGACTCCACAAATCTTCTTGACTGTACCCATGTATGACTCTGAAATGGTGATTTTTAAATTAATATATCTTTTATCGAAATCTTCTGGTTTTAATTTTCTGAAGGCTGAAGATATTAATTCTCCCACCAATTCCGGACCCTAGAGAAATTCTTAAGCGCATGTTTGGAGAGCAGAACGAGGATTCCCAGGTCAGTAAGAAGCTGTTGGGCCAACTAATCTATTGAACTGGAATCTGTAAGCTTCCAATTTCCTTCTTCCTAATACTTTTGTCTAAAACCAAACTGTATGGAAGTAAGCACGTTGTATGAAGATTAAGTATTTACAATAGTAAGAGTTGTTCAGAAACAATTATCCAAAGCTGAGGGGATTTTTTTTTCCCCCCTCAAATTGCATATACCTTTATAAATACGTTGGTAGAATTGCATTATTCTGTTAGTTCACAGACTGCTAGTCTCTTGAATGTGTTTTGGGTTGGTTTGGGGGTCGGATTTTTTGGGTGAGGGTTTTCTGGTTGTTGTTTCTGGGGTTGTTTGAGGGGGGATTAGTGGTTTTGTTTTGGGGTGGTTTATTTTTTTTGTGTGGTGTGGGCTTTGGTTGGTTGGGGTTTTTTATTGCAACTCTGTTAAACTACTTCTCCTGAACATTCAATTCTTTCTCTGCTAGTTGCTGATATTTATGATGCTGAATAAAGCTATTCGTATCTGACTTCCATCAACTTGTATTTTTGGCACTTTCACATTTATCAGTTAGCTATAAAGTAAATCAGGACATTTAGCTTGTCATTGGCGAAAGAGCAAAACTAACTATAGTTGCTTCAGGGTTTGGTTGATGAAAGACTGACTATGGGCAATTATTTCAGCAAAAATAAACATAATGCTGATTATGGAAAGTCTTATTTCTGAACAAATTTTAACTCAGCAGCTCTTTATAAAATTCTCGAGGGAAGTATACTGACAAGCCCTAATTCAAACCCGGACATGAGGCAACATTTGTTGTTCCCTGTGGTCCTGTTCATATGCGGCCCTCATATGGAAGGGACCTTCTGACTCACTGTGGCATCTCAAAACTTGTGCCACCTGTGAAACATTTGCAGAGGATAATGACTGTCTGGGTATCTGGTGCTGCATGTGCATTGCATGTTCTCAGTTGAATAGGAGTTGCAGGAATTGCTTGCTTCCTGAAAGTAAGTCTCCTTTTCAGGCCTAGGCTTCCCAATTGCAAATGGAGTCCAAAATCCAGAAAAATTCCCTTTTTCTACGGGGGCATTCCAAGTTCACCTAATAATAAACTAGAACTATGTGGAAAGCATAGAATCATTTAATTTGGATTGTTTACCCAGCACTGCCATGGCCACCACTAAACCATGCCCCTAAGTGCCACATCTTCACATATTTTAAACACCTCCAGGGATGGTGACACCACCACCTCCCTGGGCAGCCTGTTCCAGTGCCAGAGCGCCCTTTCAGTGAAGACATTTTTCCTCCTACCCAATCTAACCCCCCCCCCGGTGCAACTCGAGGCTGTTTCCCCTTGTCCTGTTGCTCGTTACCTGGGGGAACAGACCGACCCCCCTGCCTACAGCCCCTGCCAGGGAGCTGCAGAGAGCGGTCAGGGCCCCCCTGAGCCTCCTCCTCTCCAGACCAGCCCCCCCAGTCCCCTCAGCCGCCCCCCATCAGCCTCGTGCCCCAGCCCCTGCCCGGCTCTGGACACGCTCCAGCCCCTCCACGTCCCCCTGGCAGTGAGGGGCCCAAAGCTGAACACAGGATTCGAGGGGCGGCCTCACCAGTACCACGGATAGGGGCCTCCTAGTTTAATATATATAAAATAATACATATTTCAGCATGTATTGGCCTTTATGGGACTAAGACGGGACTCTCAGCCATGGGGATCATAAGTATGGTAGCTGTTACGCTTTGTCATGCCTTGACAAGTGCTTTGTGACTGCCCAAGTAATGCTATGTTCTTGCCTCAGTATTATCTTGATCTTCTCTGTGTGCTTAGTGTCTCAGTGAAAAATTTACTAAGCACGTACATCCTCACTTGTACATCCTCCTGCCCGAGCTTTGCCCCTAAGCTGTAGTAGGAAGCGCTGTTGAGGTGGGGACCAACCTTCAGTCTTCCTCATCTCCAGAGAGGACAACTCTTCCATCAACCAGGCCTAAGCCATGCCCCTAGGAAGCACAGTTTGTTGTCCAGCTACCGTGGCTTTTTCACCATAATAAAGGCTACGCCTTGTGGAACGGGTCTGTCGTCTTGGGCTGAAAAAACAACGCTCATCATGAGGAAGTGGTGTTAAAAATGTTGTTGTTCTCTTTCAGAGATGTGCAAAGGATGATCAGGTGCATGCTTACAACAGGTTAATCAAGGAAGAAGAAATTCATTCTTTAATCTTAACAGAAACTCCAGTGTGTGCTAATTCTGAAAACGAAAACTGATAAGCTCTGCTTTATCAGTGAAAGATGAGGAAACTTTCATTCTTGCTCCCGTACCTCGGGTGACAATGTACGTGTGAAGGGACCTGCAAGACATTGACCAGCTTTCAGCTTACCAGGTTCCCTCTGAGCCTTACTTCTCTGATGTTCAGAAGACACATTGCGAACAGTGCCCATTCCTCCGTCTCTGCTAGAATACTTGTCTTGGATCATTCAAGATGAGCATGTACATAAATTTCATGTGACTGCATTGCAGCATCTCACATTTTGGCTCCAGCCAGCTCTGCCTTATTACTTGTCATTTGCACTCGTGTTTGTGCCTCATGTTAGACTGTAAATGAGTTTTTTGGAGCAAGCACTGTGACTTCTCTGAAGTATTTGGTTCTGTTTTGCAGCCGGTGGGATGAGGCTCGTTTACAGTAGGTGGCTCATTAGTGCTACTGTGCTGAGCTGCTGCTGGTAGGATGCCAGCACACGGACCGTGTGTGGATAGCCTGTTTCATGTGATCAAGGGCAAGGCGCTTTCCAGAGGGCATTTATGGACTGACCTTCTTACACTTCTGGTTGATGTGTGCCACTGTGGCCTGGTCAAACCCCATAGAAGAGAGCTGTTTTTTCTTTTAAAATGTGTATGGAAAGCCACTCCAGGTTCCTGTTAGCATTCAGACTATTCATAGAAAAGACCTGTTTTTTAACCTTCCAAGTGCCTGTCCTCGGATGCCTTGCCTTTATGGACTTCTTGAGTTAATTATACTTTGTTTAAGATGATAAATAGAATTTTTTACTTGTGTTACGTAGTGGCAAGTAACTGTATTGAGTCTTACCACACTGATTCTGCTTTGGCCATATTGGCCTGACAACACCCAGTTTTTGGAAGTTAAGTCATCTTGAGTCTGTCCGGCAAAATTACCAGGTTGGATGTGTGACTCTGAGGAGCTGTGGTCAAATTGATTAGCAGGTGCTAAACCACTGAAACCAAGTTAATTCAAAGGCTTCAAGACCCATCCTTACTGCTAAGCTGATGGATTTGAAGGAAGAAGGGGTGACAACCTTGACCTTCTTCCAAAGGGATAAGCCTTATTCTTTCTGTGGTGATGAGGTTGTGATTTGAGCTTCCCCTCTAGGAGCTTAGCAATTTAAAACAAGGTACTGATTTGACTTCTGTATGTTAACTTGATGACTTTTTTTTTATTGTTGTAAATCGTGATTTGATTTGTTAATTTGATGGTTTTGTTTTGAGGTTGCTTTACCCAGCAAAGCTCAACAGATGTTTTCTGGCACAGCTGTGAGATTTCTCTGCTCAGAATTCTGAGCATTAGTTTCTACCCTGTGCTACAAGAGTGTTAACAGCAGTTCCTTAATTGTGCTGGAGGCAGAAAGTAATGCAATGGGGAGAAAGGGATTGGTGCAAGCTGTTTACAGTTAGTGTTCAGGAATTTCTTGCTTCTCCCATTAAGTGCAGACACGTCTGTCAGTGATGTAGTCAATCTTAGCAGACTGGGAAGAGATGTCCTCAGAAGTTTGCTAGGAACAAACTCTGTAGCCACTAAGCTTTTTAAAGTTTAGCCCTGTCCTCAAACTCCATTCAATCGAAAATCTGAAATTAAATCCTATAGGTTTAGAACATACTGTTCAGCAAAAAGTAGAAATAAAAGCCCTTGGGTTTTAGCTACAAATTTACATCCTTTATACTCTTATATATTCCCTCCCTCTCAATAAATCCAATTCTTCCCTCAGTCCCTACTGAGCCTCAGATAAACAGTTTCTTCCACATCTCTTGGTACCAGAGGTCAAAAGGAGAGAAGACATGTAGCAGAACTAGCAGACCCCGTATTAGCTTAAATCTTTTACTTACAATCAGGCTAAAAAAATAAAAAGACGATATAAAAATTGGTTAATGAAACAAAAGAAGAATAAAACCTCAGGGATTTCAGTGAAATAAAACAAAACTCAGGTTATACAAAGTCAGCTAGCAGCGCTATCTGGTATTCCAGAGGTAAAGGAATAGCGTGGGGAGAAAGGGTAATTAAATTCCTCTGCCAAGTTCATTCCCGCTCCCCCACAACATGTTTATCGTTATAGTGATATAAATACTTCTCAAATCTACCTCATCTAGAATGTAGCTCATCATAGACCGTTAGACAAACAGAAATGTATGATTTCAAGGTAAGTAAGCATAATGGTGTAATATAAAGTTTTGTGGCTTTCAGTATGGTGATCTAGGAAGATGATCCTTGGTGTTTGACCCTAAATTCTCGTGAGTTTTGTTTTGGTGTTTATGTTTAAAAAAAATAATTCATAAAGCCAAAGGAGGGGGGGAACACCAGATGGAAGGTGTTAGACCAAAGGGAAGACACAGATGCAGAGGATGGTTTAGATCACTGTACAGAAATGTTTTGGGTAATTCTTTGTTTCCTGAATAATATTAATTGACACACTTCCTAATGGATGGATTTCCTGACCGTGTGTTTTGGCATGTAAAGTAAGTGTCTGAGTATATTTTCATCTTAGTGTCCTGTTTATAGCTAGGGTATTTTTAGCTTGACGGTTTCCAAGTTTTGCTATAATTTTTTTGTTCTTCATTGCAGTTACTTGATCTGTAAGTCTGCTTGTTTATATGAATAAATGTTTGTTCATTTATATAAACAGTATTTGAATGTCTTTCAATATAATTGCATTTCGTTCTTGGGTTGAGAAGGTAAACAGAGACAGAAGTGGTGTAATGAGAAGCCATGTTTGAGGCATGCAAAGTGCAGAGTAGAAAATCTTGAGTGTTGCTTTGCCTTCTTCCCTTTCAGAAGTGAACTCGGCCCATGCAATCAGTGGGGAATGCTACAGCTGCTGGTTTTGTGGCTGGGGTAATGAAATGGAGATGGAGCTGTGCACAAGACTTCTGCTGTCACCCTCTGCGTACTCAGTGCCACGCTACTTTCTGGCGTTGGCTTGTTTTTTCGTAGTGCTGTAGAAAAATAAATTCTCAAACTAGAATTTGACTGAGGTTGCTGCAGCCCTACCAAACATAGCTCCAGTATTTTATGTCTTTGTTAGCTGCTGAAGTCGTTGCAAATGCCAGGTTGCTAAACTGATGAAAGCCATTGCCTAGTTGCTTAGACCCAAACGTGTTCAAGTGCCAAATAAACACGTTGGCAATGGCTTCTTTGAAAGATTCAGAGAAAGCATACATTGTTCCCTTCAGTTCAGTGAGCAGATCATTCAAAATTAAGGCATAAATTGTGACATTAAAAAGGAAGATTGTTTGGATTTTTTTCCCCAGTTCTACAGTTTTGCTGGCAATAACAGCCAAAGATGGTTTTAATCACTCCTTATAAGTGATCTTTTCCTATTTTAATACATTATGTTAAATAACTTAAGTTTTGGCCATCCTAGAAAAACTAAACACTTCATTTCTTTTTTGTGAATTTTAATTCAGTTAAAGAATGCCATGAGATAGTTAAAGGAGTCGATAGGTGAACACCGAATTGTAAGCCGTGGTGATTCAATGCTTACTAGGCTGAGCTATTCACAGATTGGGTATTTCCATTCACTGGAAAGTATTCAATAAACTTAGTTCTGAGTTGGAACTTCAAATATTCAAAATTTCCCCTGAAAGGGAAATGCTGATTTATTTTTTCATTAAAAAAGAAAAAGAAACTCTTTTGTTTGGAGGTTTGGAGGGTTTTCCCCTCACCCATGCAAGAGCAGGAGGTAGGTGAGTGGAAGCCCAGGTGTGGTGGGGACACTGCAGAAACCCCCCTCCCTTCTCACCCCAGCACCATGGCCAGGCAGCAGCTGAGACCTTCAGGTCCAGGAATGGACGTGGTGGGGCTGGAAGGAGCAGATCTGCCAGGGTTATTGAAGGTTCATCAAGATCATTCGCAGATGCTTCAGCTTTACTCAATATTTGCAAAACAATGTTTTATGGGCGCAAGCCCCATGGGTTGCATTGGCAGCTGTGGAAATGTGGCTGCTAGGTAACACTGCAAATCCAAATGCAAAACCAGATTAAAATCTCTATCTTTGGATGAGCTTCCTGCTAGCTCTGTTGAATCGTGGTGAAAGTAGGAGACTTGAGATCACTTTGATGAAACTAAATCTACACTATTACCACAGCAAAGCAATCTGGGTTTGGGTGGGAGGCACAGAAAGGAGACAGACTTTCAGGTCCGGAAATTCTGCCTCAGGTCTGTAGCACGTAGGAGCCTGAAAACTTGTTGATGATTTTGGGGCTTTTTTTTCTTTCTTTCTTTCTTTCTTTTCTCCAACTGTGTTGGTTAGGTTAATGAAATCCTTTCTTTTTGCTTGCAAACCTTGTGTTGTTTATCATGACAGTATCCCTTCTACAGCTGTACTCTGATTATTGCCGAGTGGTCTTCTGAAGGTAATAACTCCGTGGAGAACTACAATGGCTGCTGTCACTGCAGAGCTGTAGAACAGCCAGTGTATTCTAGTAATACTCACTGCTCCTTGTTTTGCTTTTGCCAGAGTCCTGCAATTATTTTGATGACTCATGCACAAAGCGTCTACAAAGAGATGTTTTCTGGTTAAGCAGTACTTCCAGTAATCATACTCTTAGCTTATTACATTAAAGTTCTCCTCTGTTTAATTTGGCTCAAACTGCTAAAATGGACTTGGCTAAGAGCATGATGAGATTGAAAGCTTAGGGAGAAAGAGGTTTTGTTAAGCTCAGGCACAGTCACTCTTTGGAACCCGGACAAAATTTACTAAGCTAGATCAAAGGTTAGGAGCAGCTTGAACCAGGAGTTAAACTAATGTCTTGCTTTGGACATAGAGCTGGCCCTGCATCTTCTGTGCTAAAAACAAAACAAAACAAACAACAAAACCATACACAAAACCCCCTAGAAGAACAACTGAATGTGTTTCATGCGAGGAACAAATTGGTGTGTGCGATAGGCATCCTTTCCTATTGATGTAATGAAAGATTGATTAGATCCCGTGCTATCAGCAATTGCTGTCTCAGAACTCTGCACATGTACAGTGTAATTCTGTAAAGTTTGAAATACGAGAAATGAGGCATTTTTAAGGCACTTAGCTATACATTTGCCTCTTCTTAACCTGTTTTAATGTAGCAAGTTGAGACAAAGTCCACTGATTTTTGGGTTTTTTGACAATGACAGTGAGAGCACCAAAATTAGCTCATGTCTGTCTCTTTCCCCTGCTGGGGCCTTTCTCCCTCCTGCACTTCAAAGCCTCTTAGACTCACTAGTTTCCTTCCTTTGCACAAAATGTCAGTGTAGAAACTTCAGAAATGCCAGCTGCATACTTGTAAAAGGTGTGAAATTGCTCAGACCTTCAAATGTCAGAGTTGGCTACAGGGAAAGTTTTTCAGGGTATGCCTAGTTAGTTTTAACTTCACATCCTATCATGTTCTGGGGGAGTATTCACCTGTAGACAGCCTCGACTAGATCAGCAGAGCCATTAGTTGATGTTTTTCCACAGGTGATTTTCATAGGGCTTTTACTGCATACAAAACTTTGTGGCTGGTTTTCCTAGGAGGAATAAAAGGTAGGAAAACTGCTAACATAGCAGTCAGAGAAGGGCATCTGCCTCCCTGTGTGCAGGACTCAGAGGTCTGTGTTTGAGCTTGACTTGCAACAAAAACCCTGCAGCCTTGGAAACGCTGGGCTGTTTTTATTAGATGTTTAACGTTATTTTGTTTGAGATATGTGTGAAATGGTATCGATCATCCATACATATACATATTTATATTTACATATATATATAAAGCACCTATCACCATATTGATGAACATTCTTTGGAACCACTCCTGACAGCAGAGGTAAGAACAGGAGTCAGACTGTTAGTACCTCAGTGCTTCTGTTTCCAAACAATTTTTAAAAAATACTAAAAAAAAAAAAAAGACACAAGACTTTGCTGCCAGCCTGCCTGGCTGGTGTTTAATACTGCGTAGGTATTAAAGCTTAGGTAGAGCTGGGAGAGAATTGTCAGGCACCACCTCCCTGTGCTTTTCTGCTGAGCAGTGCCAGGACTGCACTCTTGGTGCAGGTTTGTCCAATGTGTAAAAAAATCTCTAGTGGAAGATTCTCCCAAATGTTCTCACTGTTGTATTCTCCTTAATTAGAAAACTCCCCCAGCAACTGACCTAAATTGATTTTGCTGCAAATTAAGTTGCCTTCTCCTCTGTCCGCCCCTCGCCAGGGGCCATGGTTCTTTAGCATCTGGTTATCTGGTTTGCACTCTGTTCATGCTGCCTCGAGTTCTGTCTCTGCTCTTCTCTGCTTTAAAAAAAAAAAAAAAAAAGCCTGCATCTTTCAACCTTATCTCCTAAGTTATGCTGTCTAAATCATTCATCATTCTTGTTGGCCTTCTCTAGAGCTGAGTGTGTTGCTATCTAAGCCAGACTGTCAGCCTCAAGCCAGCAGAACAATTACCTTATTTATGTCTTGGTCCTCTTCCCCCAAGTTCATCCAGAACGAGCAGCTTCTCCTTCTTTCTGTGGCAATGGATTGTTCTATAGCTGCTCCTCAGTTTGTGGCTTTCTGCAATGTCAGAGCTTTTTAGCAATGCAGCTGCCCTGTCAGTCTCCTTACTACAAAATTGATTTCTCTGGCCTAAGCAGAAAGCTTTTAACAATTTTATTGGATTGCACTTTTGTCGCTTGTGTTGCTGTGCCATTTGGAAAACTACTGCAATTTTTTTACAGTCCAATTATGTCCCTGAACGTCTTTCTGGCCATTCCTTCTTTGACAGAACCCATGGGATGCCTTCTTTCACACCATCAAATTGTTTAAAATGCTGAATGAAGCTGCTAACCTGACAGATTCCTGCAAAATAGCAGCATTCACTGTCCTGCTGGGTGGTCAAGTGCTCTTGAAGAGGCTTTTTTTTCAGCTGCATATCCTTCTCAATGATTAACTGTTGTATTTCCTCAAGCTGGTTTGAAGGATGTTGCCTCAGATGCTGCTCCTGTCAAAAAGGGGAAATGCTTTGGTGTGACACAGACTGTTCTTGATGGCTGGTAAACAATGCAAAGAAGGGATAAAAAACCCCTGTTTACTCTGTTCCAGAATTACTCTAGGGATGAAAGTTGTACGAATGGACCGATAATTTCTTGGATGCTTCCTTTCTGAAGACAAACATAATGTTTGTCCTTCACTTTCCAAAGACTTCTGTTTTCTGCAGACCTCAAAGAAAACTGCCTGTATTTCAGGTTGCATCAGTGTTTAGATCATGATGTGCTGCAGGATTAATAAGGCCCTGCCCACCTGCAGACATCCGCTTTATCTGAACGTTCTCCAGCCTGTTCATCTGGATGTGTGTTTATTTGCTTGTTAATTTGCTCTGCTTATGGATGATCCTTTTTGTAAAGTTTAAAACAAAAGAAAAATTGACTGCACCAAGCTGCACTGCAGCTCGTTCTGATCTTTCCCATCTGGTCATGAGCCTGCTCATCATCTTCCTTTAGCTTGTAAGGTATCCAGAGGCTCTTTTCTTGCCTGTTTTGTCCCCTGTTAATCAGGACTCCTTTTTGCCTGTTGCTCTCATGCCCCCAGTTGTGCTGGAAGCCGTGGTTCAGAGCCTGGTCCCGGCTGGGGTGAGGGCTGGAGGGCAGAGGAAGCGCATGCTCAGGGCAAATGAAAAGCATCACCACTTACCAAGACAGTGACCACAAATTACAGTGTATACAAAACAGGCTTTATTGCCAACTGCCTGCCAAGCCAGGTTTTTCCTTCTGGTCTTCCGTCCTCATTACTCTACCAAATATGGTCCAAGTGCCTGGTGGGAATGTGGGGAGGCAGAACCCTGCCGGTGTGCACGTCAGCCGGTTCCAACATTCAGCGTTCCCCTGCTCAGCGTGCTCTCAAAAGTGGTTTGATGTTGCTCCTAGGTAGTTCACTGGCCTGTTTTCTTTACACGCTGTGGTTTTTTGCACTCATCAATGGTAATTTTGAAAATGTTAAGAAATTTTTTTGAAAGTGCATGTGATGCAGATTTTTTGTTCTGTTGCTGTGCTCTTGAAGTAGAACAAAAATGGGAAGTGTACACTAAAAAGCAGCAGCCAGAGGGTTCAGGGCTCTGTTTGTGCGTATGTAGGATGCACTGTAAGTGTAAGAGATTTTCAGCTTGCTAGGGCACAGCTTCATGATACTGGTCCTGAAATGGTCTTACTTACACCTACAACCTTTTATTTTACCTGTAAGTGGGGAAGCTGTATAGCAACTTCTTAATGCACATGGGTTTTCTGATGCTCAGTTTATGCAAGACTTCCAGAGCTGCAGATTGACCGTAACAACGGGGTGGTCCATGCGGATTTGTGGATGTTAGTAACACTGGGATTAGAGTGGATGTCTCTCCCTGGGTGATGGAGGTGTAGTTTACACAACCCAAAGCTGATTCAGCTGTTTGATACTGTGTTGCTTCCTCTGGAGGAAATGTAACACCCTGCCTGGGACTGGGAAATGTCATTTTTTACTTTTTTTTTTCCCTAAGCAGCTAGGAAGAGGAAGCAGCCAAGAGCTTTGTCGCTATTGCAGAGCAGACCTTTGCTGAGCTACTTTCCCTCCCACGGGTACAGGTAGGCAGCCCAGAAAGGCTGGGAATAGAGTTCCCAGTCCCTCCAGCTGGGAAGGGGCTGAGGGGCTGGTGCTCAGCCTGGCCAGCCAGGGCAGGGAGCTGGGGGCAGCTGGGCTCTGCTTGCTGCAGCCAGTTCCTCCCTGGGCATCTCCCGGGTGCTCTCCCTGGGCACCAGCCTTGCAGCTCTTCCTCCATCTGTACTGACCCAGCTCCTGAACACCAGCATGCTTGGGAGAAACTTTCCTCCTGTAATGGGCATAAAGTGTCTTTCTGGATGATCTGGAATGCAACCCTGATTCTTCATATTTAAATAACAGACATGACAAAGCAGAGACATTTTCTGAATTATTTTATAAACATGCTTCTGCTTTTATTGTCCTTCTATTAAATTTATCTCCGGACCTGTCAATTGTGTTTCCACTTTTATTCCCTGCTAGGTCAGATAAGTGAAATATGCTTGCAAAAGAAACATTTTCTGTGGCATGCATAGCTTGTGATACAAGGAGAGGCTTGTTAGCAGATCTTCCTAGCCAGGCCCCTGCCACTATTATAAATGAGTTTTGTGCGGCCTCTACAGGGACTGGTGCACAATTAATGCTTTTATTGCACTGCTTAACTGTTATGAGATGCCTCTGAATGAGTGATAGAGAAACAATTAAGGAAACTTGCTGTTGTCCGTAAGCTAAAACAATACATTTTATTTTGTAGTCCTGCTTTGAATCCTGAGTAGCAGGAGTAAATCCTTCCACTTGGGCGGGGGGTGGGGGGTGGGGGGGGGCACGGGGAGAAAAAAACGAAACTCAAACTCTATTTTTCGAGCTAGATCCAGATAAAATTGAAAGCTTTATAGCATGTTGTATCTCCAGAAGCACAGAATCCAAACTGTCTGGTCAGGACTGATGCAACACAGATACAGATGGGACTCATTATACTGATTCCTCGTGCCCCCCCCCCCCCCCCCCCCCCCCCCAGCTTCTTTGCCTTTTTGGTGCAATCAGGTCGGTTCCTGGCTCTCGCTTTGTAATAAGGAAGATAAAAGCTTTGCTTTCTAGGGGAAGCTATAGCCATTTGTCTTCAGGATGTGGAGCTCTGGGAAAATGTCAAACACTGTGAGATTCGTGGCAGGCCATGGTGTTACTTGCACCTCTTTTACAGATACTCTGCGGCAATGCTATTGCCAGCTGCAAATGGGGCATGTCTGTCTGTAGTTATTAATGCTGGAGGCTAACTAGCTCCTGGGGAGAGCTTGGGCTCCTGTTGCATTTTATTTTTGTAGCTCAGAGGGTGGACAGGGGGAAAAGCATCATACTTTGCCTGCCAAAGAAAAAGGCTGTGAGCACTGAAGTGACTGAAGCCTCGATTCCCCGGGGCTCGTGCTGCATGCTCCCTGCCAGCCCCTTGGCAGGTGGATGCGCTGCCAGCCCTTGCCTGGGATGTGTTCACGGGGCTCATCCCTCTCCATCTTCACAAGCTGGTAGCAGCAGAGCGATGGCAAAGCCCTTTCAGCCCTTTAACAAAGTCAGCTGAAAGTGGCCTGAAGGTCCAAAAGTTACTGCGGAGAGGAGACGGTGTGCTCAGCCCCGCCGCTGCACCTCCGAAAAGTCACGGTAACACAAGAAATGGAAATGTAAAATCTGAGTGCCAAGGTGACTAATGACCAGAGAGGGGGTGACACTGTCACCAGCCGTGAGACCAGCAGGCAGGGCCAGCATGGGGGGGGGACAGAGCTAGTGTCATCCACGGGGAGATTGTCCCTGTCATGCATGCGTTCGGGATTCTTCTGTGGCTGCGGGTTTGTTGATTGTGTTTTATTGGGACGGGGGGGTCTTGGGGGTAAGTTTGTTGTTTTGAGGCGAGGAGGGGTGTTGGGTTCGGGCTTTGTTTTGTTAAACCGATGGTTTAGAAAGGTGATTGGTGGGAAGGCAGCGCCAGCCAGCCCCGCGGGCGCGGCGGGGCAGCAGCGCGGAGCCGACGCTGGGGGGCAGGAGCCGCCCGCCGAGCTGCCCCGGCCCCGCCGGCACCGGCTGCGCTGCGCGCCCCCACGCGTGTCCGGGACCCCTCCCCTGCACGCCCGGCCATCCCTGCACGTGCCCTGGCACCCTCTGCGCGCACGCAGCCCACCAGTGCCCTGGCACCCCCTGCATGCACCCAGTCCCCCAGCCCACGCGTGCCCTGGCACCCTCTGCGCGCACCCAGCCCACCAGTGCCCTGGCACCCCCTGTGCACACCCAGCCCACACGTGCCCTGGCACCTCCTGCGCCCACCCAGCCCCCCATCCCACGCGTTCCCTGGCACCCCCGGCGCACACCCAGTCCCCCAGTGCCCTGGCATCCCCTGCACACACCCAGCCCCCCAGCCCACGCGTGCCCTGGCATCCCCTGCGCACACCCAGCCCCCCAGCCCACGCATGCCCTGGCACCCAGCAGCCTCACGGCCAGTGCACAAGGGCTGGGCGTGCAGGAGTTCTCCGGGGGGTGTGTGTGCAGGAGTGCTCGGGGGGATGCAGGTGTGCTCGAGGTGTACGTGCGCATTGCAGGGCACAGCCAGCGCCAGGGCTGATGCTGGGTACCCAGCGTGGCGGGTGAGCAGAGGGAGCGCATCCCTGCAGCTGTTTGAGTAAACTGGGGGATGCCTGTCTGGGGGGGCATTAACAGCTCCAAAAACTTCTCAGAGCACAGGGACCTTTCCTCTGGGCATGTCCATGGTCTACAGCCTCCCACCAACCTCCTGCCCTTGTGTGAGAGTCCTCTGGCTCTTCCTGCTTCTCCACTTGTCCACAGCCCTCATCCCAGGTACTGAACAGCACCCGGAGAGACCAGAAGGGGCTTTGGTCAAGGTGCAAAATGCAGCCCAAGGGTGAGAGGGGAGCAGACAGATGGATCGGACCCTCATCATTCACCTACAGATCCATCTCCTGAAATTTATTTTTTTTTTTTTTTAAGAAAGTGCAGTGGGTGAGAGCTACCCATGGTTGCATTACACAAGAGTTACCCAGTGCCAGCAACAGGTCTCACATTCCCTTTTACAGGGAGGGCTCTTGCAGCCACCTTCAACCCTTACTCCCTGGCAATAGCCAGTCCCTGATACTTCAACACAATCTGTTTGTTTTGCTTTAAACTGAATCTGTGTTTCTAACAGGCAAGACTGAGCAGCCTGTGACCAGCCACTCCTGGATGTTTGACAACGTGCTACACCCACCCTGCTTTAGGGTTCCCAGTAGCAGAACATGGGCGCTGTGGTCGAGCAGCATGTGGCACTGATGAAGCCACCTCTGCCACTGCACATCTCCCCGCAGTCGCAGGTTACATCTGCACCATCACGGGCATCCCATGGGATTGTGGACATCCAGCGCTGGCACCTGGAGGAACATCTGTCAGCACAATACAAACATGGTTTCTGCTTCTGCCAGATCAAGAGAAATTAGTGCGATGAGACAAAGAAATAGGAAAGGACCTGGAGCTGCTCTGCCAGGAGAGCCGGAGGCAGCAAAGGTAAAGCACCCTTCGGAAGTCCCTGAGGGGCAGAGGGCAGAGTGGGGTGCCCAGGCCCTGTTCAAAAGCCTGAGATGACAGGGAAGGGTGACATTCTATTAAGAAGCCACTAATGACCATCTCTTTGGCATTTCCTGAAAACTTCGTACGTTGGCTTTGCCTCGCCATCAGCCTTGCCTTGCCGTCTGCCCGGGAGCGCTCTGATGTCAGCAGCCAGCAATCCTGCTCAACCGGCCCAGCCTACAATTGCCTGAGACCCAGCTAATCTGCCGTCTTATCTCTCCTCCGCCCCCGAATCGCCATCCACTTCAGGCATCAGGGGGAAGCTAATAGACTATTGAGCTTCCTTTTCGTGCTCAGACACCTCGTGTGACTTGGCTATTTTCTCTCATTTCTGTTTCCTAAACAACTCGGCTTCAAAGACGGTGCTGGTGCAGGTGTCAGTGCTGTGATAAATATCTGGCAAATAACAGGGGGAGAGGCCGTGCTTCACCAGGTGCTCGCTGCCTCTCCGAGAGACCTGGTTGCCGTTTTGCAGCCTCTCCCAGCTAACCAGAGTGAGAGGGAGTACAGGCGCAGGACATCATGGGTTGCTGCTTGCCTTCCCTCTTCGCCCTTGTCCCCAAACCAAAGGGAAGTGGGGACTTTTGGGTGGAAAGGGCCAGTGTGGAGTGGGTTTCCAGGGAATGGGATCTTTGCACCGTTTCTCAGAATGGCTTTTGTAAATGAGAAGGGCAGATGTCTGTGGAAATGGTCCCCTGGTTTGAGGTCTGGTCCAGAGGGGAGGCTCCCACCTCCACCTTCCCTCACCCACTAAGGGCTGACTCTCACCCTTTTCCTTCTCCACCCTGCAGAGCGCTGGACCACGCATGCTGCCAGCCTGGGTTTTCCTTTCCCAGGCTGGAAACACAGTGGAAACTTGGAGGGAGGCAGGAGATGTTGAGCTCTTACCCTGGCACCAAGTGGAGCAAACTAATCCCTCCACCCGTGCCATCTTGCTGGAGTGAGAAAACAGGAGCAGGCTGGAGAGAGCTTGTCACAAAGGCCCCCGTCCCTTTAATGCCCAGAGAATTTCAGGGAGCCCTGCAGGAAAGAAGCCATAGCCCTGCCCATCAGCATGTGCCAGGGGCATGCACTGAGCCAAGGGCCAGCTGGGCATCACCCTTGTCCCTGGCAGGGAGACACGCAGCCAGGTCTGCACCAGCCACCGGTAGAGGCAAGTCTCAAAAACCAGCCCTGGGCAGAGAGTCCCCTACGCTGGGCCCCAGTGAACCACACTGGGTCTTTCTGTACCATGACCTGCTCTTCAGGTCCCTCCTTAGGAAAAAAGCCCGGGCTGGGGGAATAACTGGGGCAAAACTGAAAGGCTGAAGAAGCTGTGCTGTAGGATGCATCAGGGTGTTCACTGAGGTGATTGAAAGCAGGGGCTGCAGGCCATGCATGCAAATGTCCACACGGGTGTGTGTGAACTTTGGCGTTTCTTTTTGATAGAGTACCAGCAGTTACATCCATCTGGCACGAATTACTCCAAAATTCAGGCACTTGCATGCCACAGGAGTACCAGCTTGGGCACACTGCAGACAGAGGGAGGCAAGGTGCTAGAGCTGGTAGCAGAAGCATGTTAATCCAAGTGGGTTAAACGGGATCCACCTATACAGGCACCTCTGGAGCACAGCAAAGCACCTACAGAAACCACCCTGCAGAGCACTGGGGAAATCCAGGGGAAGCGCTGCAACTGCAGGTGAGGTTCAGTGTGGTCACTGCTGCAGCGTGGCGGGGCTGGACGGCCAGGGCTGTGCAGAGCCATGGCGGGGACAGGGAGGTGGGTGGGAAGCAGGATATGCTGCCAGGCCCTTACCTGCCCAACGAAAAGTGCCACTTCAGGTGGGAAGCACCAGGAGAAGCTTCAATCTATTTCAGCTATAATTAGCTGGGAGATGAATGCAAGTGTGCAGGCAAAGCTGCAGGAGTGCCCATGTCTGTCTAGCCTGGACGTGATGAGTTCCTGGGGACGTTGCCTGTGCTGGGAGCAGGAGGGGTGGGAGTGATACAGGCGCAGGGGCCACCGGGATTTGGCGTGAGGAATCCCAGCATTCTGGTGAGCGCAGAGCCACAGGTCCTGCAGTACTGTGTCATGGTATGTGTCTCTGCCAGGGGCGATCCACCGCTGCTGGCCATGTCGCTGCTCCCTCTACAGCCCTACACCAGGGAAAAAGAGGTTTCCACCCCCTTTGCCCACCACTTCAGGGAGAAGTGAAAGAAAAGCACTACAGATCAAAGCATAGCCACAGTGGTTGTCCATCCCTGTGGTAGCATGACCTTGCCAACAGCAGGCAGTTCAAAATCTACTTGTTAGGCTGGGACAAGCCAGTCAGCAGCCAGAAATGCATCGATCAGAGCAGCCATAAACCACCAGACCGCAGCATGGGAAGACATGTCAGAGAAGACATTTAGGATGACAAACTGGCCAGGTGGGAACTACCTAATCCATGGGGGCATCAGACCAAATATCTGATGGCTGGGCCTGTTTCTCAGGGCTAGGTGCTGCCTCTGAGCAGCTCATGGGCTGCAGAAGAGCTGTGGGAAGCAGCTGAAGTACACACCTCCATGGACTGGAACCATGTTGGGCCAGTCTGGGTATGCTGCTTGTCCTTTCTGACCTCACACTTGTAGACTGGTGACCCATCTTTCCCCAGGAGCTGGTAGGGGAGGGAGAGCACTTTGCAGGGTTTCCCCTTGGCAGGGGGATGTGGAGCAGGGAGGACATTCAAGGGCATCTGCTCACCCTGCCCAGCAGCAGCCACACCATTCCCTCATCCCCATGTCAGTGGCACAGGCGTAGGCAGCGTGGGCAGATACCAGTGACAGAGCTGAGATGCCATATGCACCTTGTTCTGCTCACTGGGCTGTATGGCCCAGGCTAGTACCTCCTGCCACTGCAACGTTTTTCCTGTTACTTAGCCTGCCTCTGAAAAATTCACTTCATTTGTTTGCTGGCTTGTTTTTGTTACACGTGCCTATATGGCCCAGGCCAAACAGTTCATCCTTTTGGCTTGTGCAAACCCTTTCAGGAGGCTGGCTTGTTCCTCTTATCTCTGAGTTGACGTTGTACCGAGTCAAGCATTATTTTGTCACAATCTTTCTGCTTGGCACTGTTGCCCTTGAGCCTTCCCTCTTCTCCTCCTCTGACCTTTTCAGTCTGTCAGCATCTTTCCTGACTTGCCCTGCCACGAGCACAGGCTTTTTGAGGTGACACTGTGCTTCATCCTGCTTGGCTTGCACAAACTCCCAGATCATCTAGTCTTCTGTACCCATCGTGGTATGGGCAGAAAGTGGAAAGTTCTGCCTCTAGCAGTCCTATACATTTTCCTGTGTGATCCATAAATTGCCATTGAAACTGTAGAACAGTATAGTCTTGCTTTCCTTTGAGTGCAAAGAGAGGACAGGTGCAGGAGAGGGGGAATGGAAAGAGAAGAGATTCCCTGTTGTGCTGCATGGGAGCAGTCAGACCAGCACAGCGCAAAACTGCAGCACATCAAAGTTTCTTTCTTTAAATGGCAAAAAAACCCCAGTTATTTTTGCAAGAATGCACAGCTCTGCTGGGTTTGTTTCCTCCTTGGGGTTACAAAATCTGCTCCTGGGCCCCCATGCAACAGTCTCAGCTGTGAAGTCAAAGCCTTGCTCTGGTGGGATGCTCTTATAGTAGGGAAGCTTTCAGGGAGTTTGCTTTAACCTTACAAAGGAAGGGTGAGCCCACCTTTTCGCAGCTTTGTTGTACATTTTGTCCTACATGCCGTAAATACAGTTTTCGTCCATAAAATCGGTGTGTGAAATAAGGTTAGTCACAGGACTTCCTGGCAAAGCAGCTCACAAACAAGCTTTCCTCACTTCCCTCTTGTGAAAGTTCAGCTCTCCTCTGCTGCGCTGACTTCTTTGTTTCCCTCTTCTCCCAGTTATCCCCTGACTCCCATTAGTATCTGAGTCAGTCTAGTAAACATTTCGCCCCGTGGCAGCCTCTCCAAACACAGCAGGAAGATCAGGCTCTGGAGTGCACTCTTGACACATCTCTTGGGGAATCCTTTTTCACTCACCGGTGGGTTATTTCGCTGTTGTTCCTCATTCACACATCAAGAAAGGGGGAACCAATAGCCCATGTATTCAGCAGCTCATTAGCAGTCAATGGCAATAGGGTCTGCAATGCTTCCTCTTCCCTTCTTTCCTTTCTCACTCATCTCCTCCCCATACTTTGACCTTTGTAGTGGCAGTTTCCTGGACTGGGTGTGCTGTTCAACATCTGCTGGTAGAAGGTGGTACTTAACTAGGTCTCGCCATTTTTTACGCTTCACTGAAAAATACGCCCACTTTCCTGGATGCAAAGGTGGTCAAGCACTAGCACACACGAAGGATGCACCAACTGTTGTGCATTTTATAGATGCAGCCTTCCAGCACAAAGGTCATACTGTCACCATCATGGCATTTACAGTCTCACCAGTAGCCTTGCTGGCCTTGACCCACGTGTTTATGTCTGACTTCCTCGTCAGCACAAGGGATAAGTGTATGTAGCAGTTGGACCAGATAGAGGAGAGCTCCCAAAGCAGCCAGGAGAGATGTGTACTTATGAGTCATCTGCTCTTTGGTTGCTCCTACTTGGCAGAAAAATGACTCCGTACACACAGGGTTGTAGTGGAAATTTCCCTTCCTTGCTGCAGCCTCTGTCATTGAACCCACTTAGATCCACACAGCACACCACACTGGTGCCTTGGCTTTACCCATTCCCCCAGGGAGACCCTGGTGCTCGCATGGAGTTATGTTTTACCTGCCAGGCTCTGCCTGTACCAGTCTGATTGCGGAACTGGGACTGAGAATTGTCAGCCCTGTCGTCACCCCATTTGCCCCCCGGCTAGTCACAGCTGTGCTGGCAGCTGGGTTGGTTTGCAGCATTGCTTGAGGGTTCATTTCCTGGAAACACGAATTGTGAAGACAGGAAATTTTCCAGATCGCCCTACTTACATGTTCAAATGGAGATGAAAACCCAGCAGGATTTTCTGGTAGCCCTGTTTCTTGTTTTCATTTCTGTTATCCTTTTACCCTGTCTTAATGGAACACTAGCAAAACTCTAAACTGTCCTTACCTCAGCTTCAGATTGCCCCCCCTTTCCCTCTTACTGTCCTTGCTGAAGCCTTAAGCATCTCCTGGTTTTCTCTACACAGCAGCCACCATCTGTGGTGTCTAGCAGCACATCCAAAGCCGGGCGCTTGCTGTTCTTGTCGAGTGACAGCCCAACTGGGACACAGATGTTGAGCCTCATTTCCCACAATCCAGTTGCTTTTGGACATTTTTCCAAGAGATTTGTTCCATTGTCTCCTCTTGCTCAAGTTCCCTTTTAACAACCAGCTCAACTCAGTATGTCTTTTATGCAAACAGCAATTTCCTTTTGAAGCTCTCAGTGAAGGCCATGTTTGTCACTTAGTGCTCCGGAGGAATTAGGGTAAATTGGACCGGAGACAAGAATCTCTCTGTTCCCTCTCCCAGAAAGGTATCGGATTCCTGCATTTCATGTGCATTTCTGCTCTGAAAAGGAGCTCAGTAACAGTGGTATTATCACACTGTCTCTTCACCTTGATTCCTGGCTCAGCCACATCAAATTCACTCATTAAAAAGACATGTTACCAGTGTTACTAAGTTGCTGTTGGAGGCTCAGGTGGGTCTCCATGAGCCAAGCTGTGGTCTTCCCCCTGCTAAGGCATCATCATTAATATTAAAAAAAAAAAAAAAGAAAAAAAAAAAAAGAAATACAGCACTGTGGTCCACCGGCTGTAACAGCCATACCATCCTGATGGTTAGAGTTCACTGCTCCATTTGGACTCAGCTGGACATTGTGTCACAGCACTGCCTTCTGCAGGGATACAGGAATGCAGCGCTAGAAACAGGGAGCAGAGAGGTTTGCATTTAGTGTCCCAGTTTGGCCTTGCAGAAGCTGTACGCAGAGGAAAAGGCAACGGGTCTCTGCCTACCCTGACCGCTCCTCAGGGAATTGCATGTGAAGTGAAAGCCACCAAATGCACATCCGTCCTTGCATGGGTTCCAGGGAGAAGTGCTTTTCCACAGCTGCATCCCGCTGCTTTCTTCCACTGCCTGCACTGGGGCAACTGGGAAGAAACTGTCCATGGGCTGGGGTGATGAGCACATGCCCCAGCCACATGGAAGGAGCTACGGTGCCGCCATCTCTTCCTATCTGCCAGCATCACTGCAGGGGTGGTGGATTTCTAAGCCGTATGCCTCCAAGGGAACTGTGAAGTTATTTCTAGCTTTGACCAAAGTTTTGTCTTCCGAGCGTCCCTGTCTCTGCTCCCCACGGCGCTGTGGCCGCTCCGCCAGCCTGTTTTCAGCAGGTACCGATAGCTGTGATGTGCCAGGAGCCCTTGGAGGGCTGCCTGTGCATTTTGTGAGCCCTGTTGCCACGATACTGAACGCAGAGCAGATGTTTATTTCAACAGAGATGGCTTTGATTCCTTTTCAACTTTTCTCTCAAGCTGCCATCATGTGTGAATACTTCTTCCTGGGAGCCAAGCGCTGTCAGAGCCCAACGGGCAGGCGCTGTCGCTGCAGCCAGTGTGGAGGGGAACAGGGTTGGGAGGCGTGTGTCAGAGTGGCACGAAGCGAGCTGGTGGCCCTGGCCTCTCAGGAGGGGTGGCTGAGGCTAGGGGAGACAGGCTGGAAATGTTTCTGTGCACACGCATGTGTGTGTGCAGGTACACGTGTTTGCGCGGCTCCGATTTGGAAAGCCTGAAAGCCTGGCAGGGCTGTGGAAAAGCAGTCTTCCCACAGCTAGTGCTCCCAGCAATTCATTTTTCTCTTTTTCTTTTCCCTCCCAGTCGCCTTCATCAGATCATTGCTGCCTTGCTGCAGACCAGTGTGACTGGGGGCCAAGCTGGTGAGACCATCCTCTTCTTGAGAGCAAGAGAAGCCAGGCACCAAAAAATACTGAGGATATGATGGAAGAAGTAAGGACATCTCTTTCTTTAGGACAGTAATTCCAGGTGAGAAGTACTGAGAAGAGATACCACTTCTTCTCCAATTTATTTTTTCCCTTTTCCCTTCCCCTTTCCTTTCCTTTCCTCCCTAGTTTTCCTGTGGAATCTTGTCAAAATTATCCCTTTATTTTGTCTCATTCCTTTAACCCATTTTGTGCCTCTTTCTCCCCACCCTTTTCTTGGGGCTGGTGGAAGCGGGTTCTAGGAGCAGCCTGCCCCCACAAGGACCCTGCCAGGAGCCCTGCCCAGGGCTATCGGCCTCATGCCCCTTTGGAGCGGGTGCTTTGTTAGTATAGGAATTCCACCAGAACCAGCTTCTTGTTGCTGTTCCCTTATATAGAAATGGTTTTAATTCTATAAATACTGTATGTATTTTACTTAAAAAAAAAAAAAAAGGAAAAAAAAAAAGTCAGACCAGCTATTCAAAGGCACTGTGCTGATGGGGCTGGCGTTTTGTTTGCCCACTGGCAGGGCCTCTCACTCACTTCCTTCACCCCTTCCACTGTTGTGGCCAAACTATTTTTGGTATTCCAAGAGCGCAAGCTTTGCTGAAATTTTGGTTTCCTGCTAAGGGGGAAATTAGAGCAGGGAAGGACTCTTATTTAAAAGAATAAAATAGATTTGCAAGCAGGGAGAATACATGAGAACACCAATCTGCAAAGAACCATGTTCTGTGATGTTAAACTACTGAATTGGATATAACAGCCTATAAATACATATATGTGTGTGCGTTTGTGTATGGTTTATTTTACAGGTGGAAGTGTAAGCAAAGTATATTCGTGCTAAAGAGGTCAGAGACATAACACTCACCCCATCTTAACTTATGTTGCAATCTTGGAAGCACAGGACTATCCTACAGAAGACTGGCTTCTTTAAGCCAAATACTGTATTGAAATAGGAAATTCACCAGTACAAGGATCTTTTTGTGAGGAAGGTGGAAAGTTTGCCCTTGAACTTGTGAACATTCAATTTATCATAAACTTTACTCACATAATGACTCACCATTCACTGCACTAGTACGATACACATTCACTATTAGCTTAGTACCTGTGTAAAGACAACTTACTGATTTATTTTTTTTTCCTGTTAAGGAAGACTAAAGATGATGTCAGCGAAGAACTCCCAGGAAAGAAATTAAACTGTGCTACAGACTCATGTAGTACCATGGGCACCATGTCTGCTTGCCCTGTTAGCAGGTAGCCCTGCCTACCATTGCAGGACAGTTCCTCCCATCTCAGCTGGATACTCTTTGGCCAAACGTTAACCCCCCCAGGTTGAAACTTCAGCATGGGAACAGGTTGCTCACAGGAGAACAAAGCTTGTCTGCCACAACAGCTCATCCCTGGCTGGAGCCCGTGGCAGGGGCTTAGGGAAGTGCATGAGGACAGTGAGAAGGGGCGATGCTTGCACCTGCCTGCAGGGATTTGTAGCTCACGTACTTCCTCAACCAGAGGTGCTAGTTTTATAAATAGTATTTCCCAATGTTGGGGTTTTTTTTCTATTAAATTGTCCAGTCACTTTTGGCCTGTAGCAAGGACTTCACCAGCTTAACTATACCCTGTGTGAAGAAGTGCCTACTTCTATTTGTTTTGAACTTGGCACCTGCTTGTTTGATTTAATGATCCTTAGTCCTTGCATTGAAGGAGATGGTGAACCAGCATCCCTCACCCACCTTTTCCATCCTAGGCATTTACCTCAGCCTGGTATTTTCCTTAAAAGTACAGGAAGTGTCAATTAAAAAAATAGTTCAGCCATTTCTAAGAAGATTGCAGGAAGATGTATCATGTTGCCCTGCTAAGAAATATCATTTTGCACCCTTGCTTTTAAGGGAGGACGTGGAATGTGGTAAAACCATCATCCTTGTGTCAAGGATGTGCCATTGTGGTCTCCTGGAGGAAATGCACAAGTTGGCCATATTATGTGAAAAATCTCCATTTATGAGCAACTAGTTCACACTGGCAGATTTTGGCAGCTGAATTCTTTAAATAATCCAGTTGTGCTGAAGGAGGTCCTTGCAGCTGCTGTCCCACAGAAGGACTGAGCTGGCTCCTCTGTGGGAACTCAGAGATGTAGAAGGCTTTTGCCAGCCAATTCTCCTGGCGGCATGGGGCTGCTGTCACTGTGCTGGGAACAAGAAGAACTCTGCTTTATGTCCTGGCACTCACCTGCGAGCACCCAGGCTGCAGGAGGCTGGAAACAGTCATGCCGGAGCGCAGAGGCAACAGGAAAGGTCGAATGCAGCAGGAGCCGGAGAATGAGGGGAGGAAAAGAGGGTGGACACAGGGTGTGGGAGGGAAAGTGGTGGGCAGAAGTGGATGTACTGTGGTACTGTTTCTAGTCCAGCTGCAAGGCTTTATAATTTAAATTATTAACTGGATACAGAAATATTGAAGTTGTAATATGGGATTGATGAGAGCTACATCTATCTCCTATGTTAGTGAGTATCAGCGGTTTCCAGCAGTGGTGCTGGAAATTCTGCAGCTGCTGAATAAGTTGCTTCTAAGACTAAGTGATTTCCCTAATGCCTGTGGATTAGAGACTGATTTATGTCAAAGAATGAGGGTATCATACCCTTGCAAAACATTTTCATTCTTCCTTTTATGTCTCTGATGTTCTTGTTACTAAAATAAATACGCAGCCCTTTTTACCTGATCCCAGTCAACTTTTAACCTCCACAACATCTTTGGCAACACGTTTCAAAAGTAAAAACATGAAAGGCCTTGAATTTTACCAGTTTGGGATGCTGTACTCCGGTTTTATGTGATGACCCATTAGCTGTGCTGCTTGCATTGAAAGAAAGGCGCAAGGAGAACTGTGGAGTTACCTCTAAGCACATCACTTGGGGTTGTCACCATGAGCCTGGGTCAGCACTGCATCCATCAGCTGCACTTTGTGAAAGCACTAAAGGGTTCAAAATACCCCAATTCACCCTGATAAGCAGAAACTGGGCATCACATTTCCTAGGCAGATGTGTGGGTCTGATGGGGTCTTTGCTAAAGATGAGTTTGCATCAGCTCTGCTGGAACCAGATCAGCCACCCACTGCCTCCCCCACCCCAGCAAATCACTGCAAGGAGCCCCTGGAGTCTGCAGCTACGTGATGAAGTCTTGTCCTGTTTAGCAGTGTAAGACATTTCATTTTATTCATTCATGTTTGGAAGGCTGAGGTGAATTTCTACCATTTTTTGTGGTAGGTCTAAACCAGCTAACATGGTGCGGGCACTCTCAAAGAGCCCAGTGTTTTTACTAGCTCCCTGCAGTCTTCTGATGTAGAGATAATTATATTTTCACACCAGCAACACAGAAATAGTAGTTAAATGCACAAAGTAGTAGAAGGTCTGACTTGGGTCACATTACTACTATGAGGCCCTGACAGCTGCCCTACGTGAATTATAGACACATTTTAAGTCTTGGAAAACAGCAGCAACAGGTATTTATGGAGCAGGCTGGGAGGGGGCAGGGAAGGTCTTTCATACAGCAGTATCAGCAACTGACCATCTGACGTTCTTAACGCACAAATTAGAACTCGCTAATGACAGAGTGGCATACAATAATGCAACCCTTTTCTTAGATGTTATGGTGCCAGCTTACCTCACTTCACAGCCTGGCTCAATGATTCAGTCATTACGTGACCGGCTGCTTACTTAAGATTCCCTGACAGATATTCCTGCCTAGCTTTGCTCACAAATATCATGCTGGGGCTTTCTGAGCGAGTGTGGCATGAGCAGGCATCGCCTTTTTGCAGAACATTTTGCTTTGGTGTTCTGTCGCTGCAGTTCTCTCAGCCAATCTGCCACCGGTGGGAGATAACTACAGGTATAATTACTGGGGAGGATGCCTTATCACATGCACAGCAATTGTCCTGCTCTTACTTAATTAAATACATTTGTCACCATCTCTTTCATGTTGTATTAAGCTGCATGCAAGTCAGAAATGCATAAAGGGCCAAAAGTCTCTATATATGGCCCCAAAACATAAAGAGTGGATTGGCGATTAGTGCTCTTTCTGATACAAAGTAAAAAGGTGCCTCCAAGAGGAAATGCGTGAGGGAGAGTATAAAATCCAGACGAGGCTGGGATAACCAGTTAGCTGTGTTCTGGGAAGAAAACCTTAGGTAACGAATGGATGGAAAAAGAAAAGCAGAGCCTCCGAGCCAGCAGAGGAACAGAGAGACAGTAATGCATTAGCAGCATGAAGCAAAACCCTTCATCTTCCATTTGTCAGGGTTTTTTCAGGGATCATGTTCTAAAGATCATTAAAAGGTAAAAGGAGAGGTGATTTAAGTATGTTTGAGCAGAATGAACCAGGCAGGATTCAGAAGTTCCACGAAGTGGATGTTCATTCATTTGTTTACTGAACTGCTGCGTGTAAGTAAGGAAGCTTTTTGTCAGTAGAAATCCTCCTTTGTTCCCAAAGGTTTCTTAATAAAAAACATTTTTTTAAATTTAAGTATATGATAAAAACTTTCAGGAAATACTTGCCTTAAATATTCCACCCATTAAAATGAACTCCTTATAGGCTCCTAGGTAACTTAGATGTATAACTATCACGTAGAAGCCTTTTAAAGTCATGTTGTTTTTAAAAGGTGCAGAAAAAAGTAAATATTTTAGTAACGGTAAAGGCTTAACAAACTGGCAAATTGGGTGTGGGGGGGAAAATGTTCCAGCATGAGCCACGAGCCTGTCCTTGACTAACAACACTGTGAGTTTCAAACCAGAGTGAGCTGAGGATGGAAAGACTGCCTAACTTTGGAATTCTTGGCTTCAGCCTATTTTAACACGTTACCTTCAACAGAGGTGTTTTGTGTTCCCTGCCACAGTGCGGTATTTCTCCGAGCTGTAAGGGCGGGAGACCACCTGCCGTCACATCCTTTCCAACGGGACGCACCCCCGGGTATGGCCAGTGATCCAGCACCTCCAGCGTCCCTCGCATCTTCTAGACTATAAACCTGCGAATTTGGGGGAAGCCCTCACATACCCACGAGGGTGTTTGTGACGGGCCTGTGTGATTTCTACATTCTTGCTCAGGGGGGTGAGGGGAAGAGCAATGCCATAGAAGACGTCAGTTTAAGCTTTGCTTGAGTAACTGGCAAAACTTTTGCATATAGGAATGTGAATCACGCACACGAATAGGTGACTCATGTACGAATGGGAAAAATGTCACCCAAAAAACACTTGTTATTTTCTCCTCCCCAGGCAGAAAGCAGTGGGCAGCCCACCCCACTGGGGGGGGGACGACAGACCCCTGCGCTGGGGGGGTCCTGCCGCAGCTGGGGCTGGCCTGGGGGGGACAGTTCTCCTCGGGGGGCAGGCAACCAGCCACCCCAACCCGGGGAGCTGAACCTCTGCAGCCGTTACCAGGCTCACACTACCCTGCCACGGCAGGCAGCCAGCAGCACCCCTGGGCCGAGAGGACACCCCGCTCTGTGTCACAAAAGCAAATAAACCCCATGGAACAGCCACTCAGTTATTAGCACCTGTGATTTTTCGGGGTGCAGGGGTACAGGTGTGGTGGTGACAGGGTGTTCAAGGGTACAAGGGCTGTGACAATGTGCCCCGGGGGGTACGGGGGCTGTGACATTGTGCTTGGGGTACAGGGGCTCTGACAGTTTGCTTGGGGTACAGGGGCTGTGACCGTGTGCCCGGGGCTACGGAGGCCGTGACCGTGTGTCCGGGGAGCTGTGACAATGTGCCCGGGGGTATGGGGGTCTGTGACCGTATGCCCGGGGGTGCGGGGGCTGTGGCCGTGTGCCCGGGAGAGCAGGACCCCGTGACAGCGGCGGAGGGGCGCAGCCCGCCAGGCCCAGGGCGCCGCGCAACGCCGCGGGCGGCCCCGTCCCGCAGCCCCGGCCGGCGCTGAGGGTCCCGGCGCCGAGGGGGCCGCCCCCGCCCCTCCCTCCGTGCGCCGGTCCCAGAGGCGGCCGGGGAGGCGGGGGCAGTGACGCCAGGGCCCGTGCGGCGGCGGTGGCGGCGGCTCCGCCCCGCGAGGCCGGAGCTGAGACGGAAGAAGCCGCCGCCGCCGCACAGCAGCCGCCGCCTGCCGCCGGAGCCCGACATGGCGCTCTGAGCCCAGCCCCGACCGCGCCGAGAGCCGCCACCCCGCGCCTCTCCGGGGGGCCCCGAGCAGCCGCCCCCGCGCCGGGACCGGGGAGGGGGGCATGGGCAGGGCGAGCGGCGCCAGCCGGCAGGGCCGCTGCTAGGAGCCCGGCGGGCATGGGAGCGCGGCGCTAGGGTCCCCCTTCCCGCCCGCGTCGCGCAGCTCGGCCCCAGCCCCGCGGCCGTGAGGTGAGCCGGCGGCGGGCGGGGGCTGCCGGGCAGGGCGGGCCGCGGGGAGGGAAGGAGGGAGCGCGGCCCGCGCTAAAGCCGCCTCCCCGCCGCTTTGTCCTTCCAGGCCCCGCCGCCGCCGCCCAGGAGCAGGGAGGCCGAGAGAGGGGAGCAGCGGGCGGCGCCCGGCCGCCGCAGCCCGCCATGGCCCACTCGCCCGTGGCGGTGCAAGTGCCCGGCATGCAGGTGAGCTCCGCGCCGCGCCGGCCCCAAAATGGAGGCGACGGGCCCGGGCTCGGCCCCGGAAGCGGCTGTTGAGGCCCCGCCGGGCGGAGGCCGCTGCTGGGGCGCAGGGTCCGGGGGAGCGCGGGTGGGCGAAGCGGGGCGGGCGGCGCGGCCTGGCCGCCGAGGGGCCGCGGGGAGGCCTCGCTCGGCCTAGGGTGGAGAGCCGGCCGGGGCCCTGGCCGGGCGCGGGAGGGGGGTGCTCCGAGGTAACGGGAGGCCCCGGCGGGGCCCCGCTCCCTCGGCGTGCCCCGGGGGGGCCGCGTACCTGCAGCCCGCCCCCGGGGGGCGAAGGGTTTCCTCTCCCGCCCATCCCCCTTTGTTCGGGGTTGGCCGCGCTGCCCCCAGGAGCACGGAAGAGCTTCTAAAACTGATTAAAGGCGAAATGAAGTTAATCGCAGGGTGTGTGGGTGTGCTGTAGATGACATATCGGGCCCGCTGGCAGGCGTACCTCCTGCAGGACTTCCCCACCAACATGCGCTTGGCGCGGGGCCTGCAGTGCAGCTTCGCCCAGGGCCTGGCGGTTAATGGCAAGGTGCTGAGCGCCGGGTCTGGTGGTGCTGCGGGAGCCGGCGTCCGTCAGAAACTTACATCTCTCTCGGGCTGGGAGTGAGACCCGGCGTCATCTCTGTATGTTTGTGGTCTCAGCTTGGGAAACGGGAGAAGCTCATCTGTTACTGATTTTCATAGGAAAGGTGGAATGCCTCCGACTCATCGTTCTTACTCCGCTGGCTGATCTAGTATAAGTTTGGTCAGAGATCTTTATCAAACGTAAAGGAGCTGAGGACCAAACTTGTTTCAGTGTTGATTTTTTTGCTTGTCTGACGCTGGCAGCCGAGTCAGTGTTTTGAGCCATCTCCTAACTTCTGGGGTAGCCGTGCCTGTGTAATGCTGGACCATGCCTGTGTAACATTGGAGGGTTTTTTTTCAGTTGAAATAACATAGAAGCCTTTATGATACATCCCTATGTATGCGAGACATGTACAGTAAAGAGTTCAGGGGGGTTTGGAACATAAAGTTAAAATTTCGCTTGGTCAGGTACCTTCATGACGCTTAGAAAGTGTAGCATTTATGTATGAACGGTATTTATGTATTGATTTAGGCCAGTTACAATACCAAGGTTTGATTTCCCGGCTTCATTTCTAATAATTTGCAGGCTCTCTGAAATCAGTTAAATTTTGATCATCCACTGACCTTGTGGTGGTGGTAAGAGGATGCAAACCATGTTTTCTCAGCCTTTTTTTTTTTTTTTTTTTCCCCCATTAACATGTCAGCGTTACTGTTGTATTGGTACATCCTAAAGAAATTTTGTGATAGAAGATGTAGAGGCTTTAGTCACAGCTTCTTTATTTATAACCTCTTGACTTTTTTTTTTTTTAGTGTGTTTGTATTTGGATTTTGAAATAGAAGTCTCCCAAGTTTGTCAGTATCTTATTTCTATATCTGCTTAATGTATTGCTGTCCTGACTTCCTTAGCTGCCCTATCATCGCAAAAGGACCTTGAACTTATTTAAGATTCTGTTTTCCATTGTTATACAAATAAACTTTATGTAATAGCATATTTAGTTCCACTAGTTTTGTTGTTAGTTTAACCCAGACTCCTTAACATGTATCTGTATGTTCAAAACATTTTTGTTCAGTGTTAGATATGTACAGCTGCATAGAATCTAGATACATTCTTCCCTTGGTGACTTTTTTAACTAAGACTACTACACAAGTCCTGGAAGTCCTAGTATACAAAGTAATAGAATTTGGTGTAAATATTATTCTGCTCGTTCCTCTTTTAGAAGAGTCGTAATGCATTTTTTTAAATTAAAAAACCCCACCACCACCAAAACACGTTCTAGAGGAGTGTGGTAGTCTTGAGGTTAAAAAAAACAAAAACCTTAAGAAGCAGCCCTTTTACTTATCTAAACTCTGCAGTCAGGATCATCCAAGTGATGATGAAAGTGTCCCTGCTTCCGCTCAGCATTAAAGTAAATGCATGGTGATCGATTGATGAAGGAGTAAACAGGTCATTCTGTGATGGAACAATATCTAATAGTTATGTTAAAACTATCACTCTGGGAAAGTGCCTGTAATATCAAACCCCTTGTTTTGTAGTCTGTGTTGAGGGGAGCATTTTATTGAATATGACAGTTAGAAACTGAATTTGCTGGAGAATGTGTTACAAGTTTGAAGTTTTCAGTTTTATTGTGATCTTACACTTTCCCTCCCATTTTATTATGAAGAAAAAAAAAAAAACCAAAAAATGCAGAAATAATATGTAATTCCCACACTCCAAAAAGAAGACTCTGACAGTTTATCACCGAAGTATAACAGAAGCTTTTTTGGCTTTTTTTAAGATAGTTTTTTAAGAACAAAGATAGTTAGGTTACCTTTAAAAAAAAAAATTGAATGGAAAATTGCAGAAAGTCACATAGAGCTATTTTGGTGAACTGGGAGTCTGACTTTCAGTACCCTGGCAACGATGGAAGACCCAGAGGTAGTATTATCTGTTGCCCTTATGAGTAGTTACAGAACCATTTGTTTGTGTAGTGGTTGCATTCTGTTTAACCTGCCTTGTGTCCCTAACAAAAACAGATTTTATACCTAACAATTCTTGCCTGTGCAAACAACTTCCTAAACACATTCGTTTTCCTCACTCCTTTGGAAAGGCTCCACTTGATCCAACTGTATGATGTTAACTTACTCAGCTGCCAAACTTCTAAGCCCATTCAATAAAATTAAAGTACTTGGTGAATGCATAAAATGGGTGCTCTGAAGCTGAGCATGGCGCTCCAAATTACTGCATTTTACACAGAATCCAAGACAAGAGGGAAAGAATGAAAGGTTGATGGAGCTATGTGAGCACAATTAAGGTGTCCTGGTTACATGAAGCACAATTTGCAATGGGTTTGAATGTGAGGTTGGAGTTTCTATTCAGTAATGTCATTGTAACTTTGTTCCTTGGGATAAGAATGTTCAAACTAGTTCTTAGTCTGGAATGCTTTGAGGTCTCACAGTGAGAAGCTTGTCCACTGGCACTGCACTGTCTTCCAGGAATCCAGTGAGCTCGTACAGAGCATTCTTGGGAGCCATATCCAAAAGAGGTGGTGTAGGAGCCTACCGATGTCTTTTACCAACCCAGGGCCTGTATTGAAAACAGAGCTGGAGTGAAGGTGTTGGACCCCTTAGTAATGGTTGTACGCTACTGCTTTTCTCTTGCTTGGCAGGCAGGATGCATAGTTCAGAGGGTTATGTTTGTTTCAAGTGATCAGAAAGTTTAAAGTATTTCAGTCATTTCAGATTGATGTGTTTCTGATGAACTTACATTATTGGCAGCATCTCATACAGTACTCCAAAACCTCTTCATAGATACAAGAGGCTGGAAACTGTTTAACTTATAAGTGAATAACAATTAACCTTTCTAAGATGGACAGTGACAAAATTTTCCTGTTTGTCAGCATCCTGAATTTCCAGACCTAATCTGTAAACTTCAGTGATAGAGCACTGCTCAAGTAGTAAGTGCCTTTTTTGGCTGGTAGAGTTTTTTTGTATAAACTTTCCCTTTTCCTATTCTAATCTGTTGTGAAAAAAAAGTCTGTGAAATATTCATTAACTGATGGAAACGTTGATTCTTCTTAGTTGTGTTTCTTTCGGTCAGTGTATGTGTCTTTGGAACCTGTTATGGGGCTTTATTTCTTTTTGTCTCTGCTATCCTACTCATCTGAACACTTTTTGTTTCCTTTCTCATGTCTTTGTTGATATCTCCTGATCCTGTATGACAGTAGTCTTGAGTGCAGCCAGAAAGGTTGTTTAAACATGATGTCCATCTGTTTTTATTGGCATTCAGACTATCTTGCAATAAAGAGACTAATTTCCTCTGAAAGCAGAGCAGCTAGAAGCATGTGACCTGTCAGCCGGCGTACTCTGATTCACAATTGAAGGATTGCTTGGTTAAATACAAATTTGGATGTAAAGGTGAGCTTTACTCTCTGTGGTGTGCTGAACAACCTGAGCCTGCCAGCTGGAGAGTTTCTCCCTGTAGGATGCTCAGAGGCAGATCAGTTAACGTCTAGTTATTGGATGGGTATAGAAAGATTAAAGGAGAGGTAGCATTTAATTCTGGAAGCGGTCTTTGTCACAAACCTCAAAAAAACCTCCCCACATTTTCTTTTAAGTTAGTGCACTTGTGGAAATGGGCTCTTTGTGTGTGGTGCCTAAAGCTAGTCTGGAAGTGTGTCAGATTTCTAGTAAACCTTACGCATTGTAGTTACAAGAATATGACTTCTGTTAAGAACAAGCAGTCTATTACTATCAAATGCTTAAAATGTTTATAGAGGGTGGTCATTAGCGAAGCTTAAACCTTTGAAGAAAGGTCCGTTCAAGGAGCTGTTAATTTATTCCGCTCCTAGGAGCTGAGCTGTATCCAGATGCTTCTACAGTGAGTCTGAAAAGGGTTTAAACTTTTATTATTTAGACATGACTTAAAGGAAACTGGAAAGTCTAGCACTTGCAGGGCACCAGGAGACTTCCACAGTGCCTAGATAGTGGATTTCTTATGATTAAGCTAGGGTGGACTCCAGTGTTTTGGTGATGAATACCTTGTCCATTTTCAGTTCCTTGATTTGTACTTTGAGCCACAGTGCAGGCAAGACTGCAGGAAGATAGTATTTTTAAGACCTGTGAAGAACATGCCTGTTTGCTACTTGAAGCAGATATGCATTAAAATATTTGTGGAATCAAGCACTGCGGTCATTCCTTTGCTGGTCATGCTTGATGTACAAGATGTATCATACCCAGCAGTAGTCTGCTAACTGAGCTCAGGCTTTATTAGGTGAATTTGGTTCTTCCATCTTGTGCGTTCTGATGTTACTCTGATGACTAAGAAAAGTAGGGCTCAGTCATACTTGTACTGTCTTACTGTTAATCAAAGGAGGACAGAGAGCTCTGGAAAGTGTTTGATACATGGGAGCTGTATAGGTATAATCACCTGGAATTCAGCAGACACTTTTATTAGGCTTAGAAGAAAAAAAATGGACAGCAGTCTTTTTATTAGTATTTTTTTACAGTTTTATACACACATTAAGTGCACTGACCTGGAATTCAGAGGCAAATCTGCTGAAGCTGGCAGAGAGCAATAAACTCGTCTTCTCACCTTAATCTCTCTGTTGTTCTGTACCATCATATTGTCAGTTTTGGGCAGAGGGTAATTTCCCCCAAAAGATACAAACATTACATCTGAAACCAGACTGAAACTAAAAATACGTAATTGTTGCTTTATTCTGTTGTGGTTTTTTTCTGTTGAATTTAACATTGAAAAGAGTCACTTTGGCTGTTTTTGAACTCCAGTATCTCAGCTTTACAAGTCCTGGTGAAAGTTTTATTTTTCTGTTGTCCTTTTCCTTAAAAAAAGGAGAATATATAGCAAGACATAGCTCAGTAATACATTGCAATTTGTTGTTAAAAAATGAAACACAGTTTTTATTCAGATGCTTATTTTGAGGGGATGATTGTTTCTTTATACATAGTAACTTTGTGGCACACCATGAATAATATGTATGACTAAATGTGCCTCTGCAGCAGTATTTGTCCTGTGAGACCTATGAAACATCCTAAGTAAAGTAGGCAACTGTATTAGCCTCTGTTTTAATTGTTTCCGTGTCCCGAAAATACGGTTTTAAGTCATCTCTAAAAGTGAAAGGAAGAATTTCAAGCCTGTTTTAATAAAAGTACCACTTGTTTGCTCTTTGGTGATTACCTTCGGATGTAAGAAAGAGTTGCAAACTCTGAAAAGTAATGAGACTATTATTTTGTGTTTTGTTTATTCTTAGGGGCTGAATGTAATAATTGACAGACAGAGGAGTTCAGGGATGGGGTTGAAGATGAACTATACAAAGTTGTATTTGAAATTCTTCTGTAACAAATAATTTTCTGGCATGCTGTAATTAGTGGCTACATGTATGTTATCTTTGAAGAAATGAAGACTTGGTGAGGTATCTGTTTTATCAGGAGTTACTGTTCCAAATCCTGCTACTTCTTTCTAACTTCAAATGATTGAATATCACATTCTTTCTTGTTTCTGCCTCACCAGTTTTTACTCTATTTAAAGACTGTCATTTGTTCTTTAAATTTAAACTTCTAGGAGTTCTTCTGGAACAAGTCTGTTCTGCTGATTACACGGGGATCACAGGGCACACTCCTTAGCTCTGAAGGAGAGACTTAAATCTCATGGGAAGGGTGCCCATATTCACTAAAATCCATTCTGCCAGAGGGATTGCTAGCTGAATAAATCTGGCAAAAAGAACTCAGCAAAACTATTAATAAAGGGACTGACAAGGTAACAGGAGCTTGCCAGTCTCATTCTTCCTCTTATCTTGTGCATGTGGTTTAGCAGAAACAGGCTGTATTGGTTAGGTCCATAGCTTGGGAAAGAGCATGCCTTCAGCTTACATCTTTCTTCATGAAGAAAGCTTTGAAGAACTGCATAGTTGACTCTTAGAAGTGTGAAGCCAAGCTTGTCTTGCCAAAATCTGGATTCGAATGGTCTTGATTGAGGCAGTGTATCTGGAATAGCTTTGTGGCATGATCTGTCTTGATTCCACATGAATTCTGTATGCATCGATGAAGGAGAACAAGGAGTGAGAAATGTTAGTTATCTGCAGGTTTCACACTTGAGCTGTGAAAGGGGGAGTCTGAGAGCCCAGGGTGGCTTCACTGTTTTCAAGAACCAGAAGTCAAGCACCATGTGTTGAGTCTTGAAGAATGTGGTTTGTTTGCGTTTTTTTCTTCCCGTTTCCCTCCTGTTCCCTGGTCTTTGGCAGGCCTTTCTTTCAACTGGATACTGTTATATGTTCTGAATATTTGAATAATGTTGGCTGGGGGGGCTGGATCAGAGGGTGTCCATGCTTTGCTAGATGTCAAGTTGTATTTCAGTGCAGGCTTCTGTGTTGGGAGCTGAATGCAGAATAATAAAAACACTGTACAGCTTGAAACGACCATGAGTGTTGTGCCTAAATGTAAAACACTGAACAAGAAAGATTTAATTTCTACTGATGTAAATCAATACAGAGAAATATGAGGGGAGCAAGATGATCTTGCTGTTGATCTCGCGTAAGAAGGTGTCATCTGGCAGCCGGTCATAGCAAGAACGTTTTTACATTCCTGCACAGCTTTATTCTAGCCTAGTTGGCAAGAAGAATCTGAATTTTTTTTTCAGGGTGTTTCTCTTCCTCCCCTCCCCCTTCCCCATGCCTTTTATGTAATGAGATGCTTTGCCATGCTATGAATGAGCTGCAAAGTAATTGAAAAAGGAGTTTCCTGAAACGGGCAGGTTGGTTCTGGCAGGGTAGGTTTCTTGTGTCCTTTGTAGCTCATTTTGGAGTTGTATTTCTGGTTTTTCGTTGTGCGCTTCTTGTAGCTTCAGGTCCAGTATGATTGATATGATCAAGGGCCAGTATTCAAGAGGAGAGTACAGTTTGCAAGCATGTGGTTGTCTAGCCTTGGGGAGAGTACAGAAATCTGGGATTTTTACAGATGGGTGTGTTTGCCTTTCTTTCTCAAAATGGTCCCTACCAAAGCTAGAGGAATGGTGTGACATCCTCTAACCCTGGGTTCCCACTTGGGGTTCATTGCAGGCAGTGGTTATGCCTGGAGATTTATTTGTGGTAAATAAACTTGTGGCCTGCTCTTTAACCCACATTGTGTTTTGAAGCCATCCTTTTTCAACTGGTGTTTTTCTGCCTCGCTTTAATTTTGTTTAGCCTGAAAAGAAGTAATAACTACTTCAGTAGAGAGATTTAGCAAAGATACTTAATGTGTGTTAAGCTTGAGGTCTTGTTGCTGCTTTCTAGTTTATGGGCTGGCAAATTAAAAAGCTGGATGTTATTTTTTGTTTTAGCTGGATTATAGTATGAGTTTAATCTTATTTGAAGGAGGAGAACTGTGTATCTAGTTCTAACTTGCACAGAAGAAAATGCTAACATGGCTTCAAAGATAGAGCAGCGAGGAGGCCTGTAAAATTTATGTAGCAGTTGCCATTTAACTGTAGATACTGAACTTCTAAATATTAGGAAAATGGTAAAAATGCTGCAGTGATGTAGTTTATTGCTGGCAGAGTTCTGACGTAGTTGTTCCTTTAAATGGGTGTGGCAAAAAAATTGTTTGTGTACTGATAAGCAGGCTGCTTGCTGAAAGGAAAGGCCTACTGCTAAAAGTAGGCTATAGCCCATAAATAGTTATTTTTCCATATTCCTATTAGATGTGGCTTTTGTAATCTCTGTGCAGATTAGGTTTCTCAAAACAGTTCATGACATGGACAGGTTCCAAAGCTTCTTCAGCAATGAGAAATTGCTGTAGTCCTCTGTCTTCTGACTTCTAATTCAGGTGTGAAGGCAGTTAGTTCATTGAGGTGGATTAATTACCCATTCAACAAAGGAGACTAAATTTGTTTTGAAAGATCAGCTTGTTGAACTCTATTAAAATACAGAACAGAATTTGAACACTTTGGGATACCAGACCCTGTTGATTTCTTGAACTGCCTTTTTTTTCTCCATTTAAGCACTTGGCGGCTTAAGTCTTTTTCAAATCATAGTAAAGACCTAGCCACATAATTTGTGCCCCCCTCCCTCTTTAATTCCTCTGACTCTCTTGGTGGGCCATGCTCCTCAGACGTGCGAGCAGACTGATGGATATGCAGCTGTGTGCAGTGGTTTTAAGATTTTTTTTTTTTTTTTTTTTTAAGGATACTAGGTGGTTAAAAGGTATTGATACATAGAATGGAAGCTAAGTGGGACTCCGTTTGAAATTTAAGGTTATTCAGCTACAGAGAAGCTCACTGGCATGAGAAATTTTTCTTTGTTTCCTCAATGCAGAATACTCTTCATAAATAATTGGTGTAAATTTTTTTAATTGCCTGTGTCAAAGAGCTAATCTTTAGGAGATGTGTTGTTATTCTTTCTTTTTGCTTATTTATGCTGTTTCTGAAGTTGCTTCATGTTATGTTACCGAAGTGAAAGAATGGCTAAGAATAGAGGAAGTGAGTTCAGTGGTTTCCATTTTCAGCACAGCATACAATTGACAGCTTGCATCTGCCACAGGTCAGAGATTGCTTGAAGGTGAAAGTAATTCTTTCCTTAAAAATCTGAGAAGGGGTGGGTTTGAATGCTGATTTTTAAAGTTTTGATAGTCACATGAATTTCCAGGCAGCTTGCCTTATGGCTGACTTGATGAAAACAAAGCTTGCTTATTTTTACTTTTGTTGTATTGAAGTTCCACAGGTTCTCACTAAAAATGGCAGTGAGTCTTCGCCTTGTCAGATAAGGGAGATGTTTCATAAAGGGTTATAACAGAGGTCGGGTCTCGAGGACAGCAAAATTCATATCTAGTTTTTGCTACCTATTGTGGAGAAAAGCTTGATAATGTAAAGGTTTGATACTTTATAAAATCAGAGTGTGGTGTTGTGAAAATTTCTTCTCGAGTATGTATCGTACAGTTCCAGTAAATATAATGAAGTATCTACTATCCTGGTATTTGAGTCTTGAACAGGACTGCAGGGTAGCATCAGAGTTTAGTTACATGCAAAAGTCACTGAGAAGCGTGAGCATGTGTGCAAGATGGAGTAAAAGATGTTTACAGGTTACACCCCTGTTTTGAATGTCTGCAGGTTCATTTTTTTCTTATTATTTATAATTAATAATGGATCTACAACTGTACCTTCAGTAACTTCAAACTATTTAAATTTTTATGTATGCACACATGTACCCCTGTGGCACTGTTTGTGTGAGTAACTTTAATTGTAATAGGATTTTTAAATAAGATTAGCAAGGAGAAGTGAGGAGGAGTTCCAGGAATTAAAATCTATCACCATCTGTGGTGCCTTTCCTGTAAAGAAGTAAAATGTGGAAATATGTATAATATATGAGAATGTATGTTGCTGTAATAGAATATGCATGGTGTATAATGTGTGTTTATATATATGTAAAATATCTGAAACTGCATGCAGGTAGTGTATGGAAAGATATTCAACTAAGAAGAATGCATCTGTTGATTTAGACATTGCTCTAAGTCCCATAGCCTCTCAGGTTTACCAAGCTTACTCCCTTTTAATGTCATGGGTTTTCTTGGGTCTGGACAGAAGAAAAACTTAGAGGTACTTTTATTATCTGAGAATAGATAAATGTCTGTGAATGGACAGATTATCTAGGATTTCCATGTGTTCAACCCAGATGCAGTATTTTGTAAGTCAGATAAATACTGAGAATAGATGAAATGTCTTGACTTTTAATCTGCTTTTCTTTGTTGACTTCCAAGTGTCTTTTTTACTCATTGTATTTCAGGTATTCATTCTTAAGACAATAAAAGATGTCTCGGAGATTTCACAAATAATAAAATAGGCCTTATAATTGCTATTTAATTTTATTGTTAGCCATAATTCACACAGTGCAGTCAGTGGGATTTAAGAGAAATGGTACAGTGCATGCTGGCTTCAGCAACCAAGTTGGCATACATTTCTCATCTGGCATTTTAATGCTAGCGTAACTGAAACTGCACAACAAACTAATTACTGGCATGTTTTTTTGGTGGTGGGTTGTGTTTGGTTTGGTTCTAAATATTTTGCCATAACATAACTTTCTTCTTTTCCTCAAACTTTCTGTGAGATAGCTCTTTTCATTACAGTTTACCTTTGACTTCTCCTGGGCTATGAAGATCAGGTTTTTATTTTCATGTGCAGTGCTTGAAATGATGGTCTTTTAAACACACAGGTAATTCTGATGGCTTCCGAAGATACCAGCATGTATTAGGGTGCCATAGTAGTGGATACTTATAAAACATAGGAGTAGACACTCTGGTCTTCTTTTGCCAACCTTTTATAAAATCTTTTGAGCGAATTTTTCCACCTTTATCTGATGCATATTTGAGTAGCATCTCCCAATGTAAGTGAGCTCTTCTATAGTACTGCTACAATTTTAGGGGAACTTCTGTTCTAAAAAAAAGCCTGGGAGATGCTTGAAAATCCAGATAGTATAACAGCATTTCTGGGGCAGGTTTTAGACATACTGTTAAGACAACAGGATATGTTTTCTCACATTGACAGACTGCGTAGCAGAAATTGCACAAGGCTATGTTAAATGTATTTGCTTTGGGGGGACCTAGAGGATCCAGGTTTTGATTTTGTTACAGACAAGGCATTATTAGTTCAGTCTCTGTCCAAGATTCTTTGAAGCTTTGTTTTTTCATCCAGTTGTACTCGGTACCTTTTAATGAAATTCATTAATGAACCTTCTTAGAAGACCTGTTTCTGTAAAAGACCTGTCCTGCACTGACAGATCCTGAAGCAGTCTAACATACTGTTTCTTCTAATCTGGTGTGTGTCATTAGATATCTGTATAATCTTGGAAGGTAGATATTCAGTGTGCTTTCACTTTGTTTCATAGGAAGAAGGCAGAATTTGGAGAACAGGTATGTTAAAAGGGTCGGAGGTGGGAAGGCGAGTCAGACAGTCAGTCTTGTAGCAGAATGCATCCAGGGCATCACTGCATAGCTGTGTTTATTTGAATCAAAAGAAAACGCTTATATAAGCTGTATTGGTGGAATAATTGATGTAATTACTGCAGATATGCTGGCAAAAATTATGCTGTAATGTTTTTTATTTGGGACTTCTGAGCAGGCAGTTGGACTAGATGACCTCCTGAGGTCCTTTCCAAACCGAATTATGCTATGATCCTGTGACTCTATATGTGTATGTAAACACATACAGCAATAGCATATGGTTGGATAAGAGAGGAGGAGAGATTTTACTGAACACTAGTGCAGGCTGTATAGTTGTGCTGGACTGGTGAAATGGTGGACTTCCAAAGCTATGCAGAGGGCTTGTGATGTCGTCACACTTGGGCTGGTACTGTTGTTCATGCAGGAGAGACTGAAGTTGGCATGCGAATGTGCCTGTGCTTGTCATACTTGTTGCAGCTTTTGTCTGTCGAAATGGGCTTGCAGGGGAAGAGCAATAGATTCTTTTCCTGATTTGTCTGCTTATAGGTGTTATCTTTGGAGAGGTGATGATGGAGTCCATATACTGCCTACTGTATTGTTACCATCTGCTGCCCGACAGCCATGACTCCCAATAGAAACCAGCATTTATTAAAAAAAAAAAACAACTAACAAACCAATTATTGATGCAGGCAACTTTCAAAGCTTCTAAACCTTTTCCTGTTCAAGGAAAGATCTGTGAAAGAACAGGGAATAACGATTGTTTTGCTCAGGAGTGTTAATAGTGTTAGAAATATTCATTTCTACCATATTAGAAGTTTAGCTGGAAACTGCTGCAAAAATTTATTGGTATGTATTTCAGGTGTGTGTACACACATGCACACTTCTATTTGTGTAAAATACATCTCCATCCTTTTCTATACCAGGAGAAAGACCATAGGCATTACTGCATTATATAAAATTTACCTTTGTTTAAAAAGTAGTCTTTTAAAGTTGTTGGCGTTTTTTTAATTAGTTGTAGAAAAACATTTCTGTAGAACAATAGTCTGATAGACAGAAAATTAACAAAGATAAAAGCAAATGTGTTTCAAAATGCACAGTCTTTGTTCTATGGCCATGTTTTAAGTTATGCAGTGTTCTAAGTTTGAAGCTTTTGCAGAGGACATTATCTCAATATTAGCCATAGTTGGTCAGAAATATTTGCCCTTATCCTGGAGTGTCCTACAGTCCCTTGTCAGCCTTGGTGAATAACAGAAGGTGTAAAGCTGACTTTGCTGTGAGAGGATTTTCTTAGAACAGAAAGATGTGACTCTTTTCCTCTAGTCCCACACAGTTTGTTCTCCTCTGATGCCCCTCTGTTCCACCTTCCCAGGGATGTACGGGGAGTTCTGCCCTCTCCAAGTCCAGCCGTGCTCGATACCTCCCTATACTCCAGCACTCCCGTGTAATGGCATTAGGAGTTGTTGGCAGTTAAAATAGCCTTTAAAGCTCTGATTCACCTGAAGTAGCTTGGGGGAGAGAGTTTGGAGGCCTGGCTTGTTTTCTTGATCACGGTTAAGTGGGTGCATAGGATCGAGTGATGTGCATTTCCACTGAGAAGCCCAGAGGAATTTTCTGCTTAAGGTTTCTGCTGAAGCAAAACCCAAGTGTTGCTCTTTGATTGTGAAGGGCTGGATTAAACTGCTTTTCCTTTATCTGTCTGGAAGTGTTTAACGGTTTCATCTCAAATCAACAATAGCTATTAGCGTGAATGCTTCTGAGGAATCCCAGACTCCAGGTGCGTCTCAAAATGAAGTTAGTTTCTGTGAAGATGAGTATTTTAGGCTTAATGAAAAGTTTTGCCAGTCCTCTCCTAAACTCTTTTGGTTTTTGGGGGTATGTGTCTGTATTTATTGTAAATGGAGAACTAACCCTTAACTGTTATTTTTTGGAACTAAGGTAGTTCAGGAACACATTAGCTAACTAGCTAAATAACAATTCAGCAGCTTAACTAGTGGCAGGAAAAGTCTGGGTGGCAGATGCTGCTGCTTTTGCCACACCTGTCCCTACAATAATTTTTTGAAACGCATCTGAAAATAGATTTTTAATTCAGATTTTTTTAAATTAATTTTTATTTTTTTGTCTTAACAATGAAAAGATGGCAGGAGCTGATGCAGTAGTATATGGCAATATGGCTATCTTTGGGAAGTTTGAAGATTTACTGGTGGTTATTTTTTGGTCTAACTAAAGGCTTTATGAGTACCTGAAGCCTTCAGTCATTTTCTTTCCCAGATTATATATATGTATGTAACAATAATAATTGTCCCAGATTTCAGACCAAGTAGTACTCACCCTCTTTTTTTCATTTGCTGTGATTATGCATTTGTTCATCTTTTAAGTCTTTCACTGGATCTATCAACAGAAGAAAATGCAACATTTTTTGCCTAATTATTTCTCTTGAAGGCAGGGGGTTTTGCTTTTTTTTATTTGTTTGTTTTTTTTAAAGGAGTAGATAGCAATGAGCTCATCATAGGCAAAGGGGAAATTCCTCGTTCTTCTTGCTTTAATGTACTGCTCAAGAACACATGTGTGTTTTATATACTTGCAAAATCTAAAAATTTTAACTCCACAGATCAGTATGAAACTGCCATACTACTTCGTGTTCCCTCCTCTTGTGATAGCACAAATGGCAGCTTGGTATATATGAACAGTGAACTGATTCAGCTGAAAATAAACCTGACAAATCATACAGTTAATTCTTAGCTAAATCTGCTTCTTGATTTGTCTCACCGTATTGTGGAATAAATTCTGGTTCTGGTAGAAGGAAAGAAGTGACAATAAGAGCCCAGTAGGGAAATGAGACTCCATTTTGGACTAGGTTAAAGTAATTTTTAATTTTTCCCCAGTAAAGATTTTTGCATCCATTTGCAAGAACGCCAGCATAAAGATGATTTCTGGAGTTTCATGTTGATACTTGAGTGTTTTGTTAAGTAGGGTAATCTGTGCCTTGGGTTGAATGCCTGCTTTTGCCAAAACTGTCACTGCTTTTGCTGGTTCTGAGTTTTGGAGTGCAAGAAAGTTCCAAAGCAAAGCATATCTTTCATATTTTCAAGTGTTGCTGTTGAATCAGAGGGTTTTTTTGGGCAGATGTTGGCTGAGCAAGGATTGATTTGTGCACTGAGTTGCCCAGTTCTGACAGCAGCAATGTGTTTACTTCTGTTGCTCTGCAAAGCATGGGCTGTTCACTTAGCACATCTGTCTTACCTCTTAAAAAAAACACTCTCCTTTAAATTTTCTTAGTATGGTCTGAAGTTTGTGTTCTTAAACCGTGGAGCAAGTCATCAGTTTCCTTCAGTAGTCACTGCTGTGGTTTTTGGATGCACAAGTTTCTCTAAGTGGCCACATTGTATGCTTTATCTTGAAGGGAAAATGAGAATTTGCTTCCTTTTTGTTTCCTTTGTGACTACTTGAAGGAGTTGAGAAATTTAAAATATTTCTATAATAATCAGTCTGCCGATCTTAAGAGTAGTTAATCAACAGAGATTCCAAGCCAGGTATCCTCAAGCAGTGCTATGCTGCCTGGTGCTCTGTGCTGCCTTTTTGAAGGCATGCTGGGGTGATACCAGCCAGTTCTGACCAGAACCCCACTTTCAGTACTCTGCTCCAGCCTGCTGTTTCCTTCTTTGAACATCTCTCAGCCCCTTCTGCTCTGCTTCTGTACAGCACTTTTAGCTGCCCTGAAGATGACTGATCTTACCAGTTCTCAGAATCTGCCAGTGAATACCAGGTAGTGGAGTCCTCTTGCAGCTAGCTCCGTACTGTTTGATGCTCTGCACTGCTTGATAGGATGCTTTGTCTGCCTAAGGCTCTTGGCCAGGTAGAAAGCCCAGCCTTTTCTGCCTGGGTGATGCTGTTAGTGCTTCTGTGCCGTAACTGCATTCCTCAGTCTTCTGAATTACTGCACAGATAGGATTAATATTAAGAACAGCTCTTTTCTTTCGTTTTAAAGAGTTGTTATGTGAGGAACTGAAATGAGGTTTGTACCCGACTCCCTCCCTGGTGAGTCTCATTTACCTTTGACATAATTGCATAATGTACATTCGGTAACTAATAGCTGAATTAGATTTATTTCCTGCACACTGACTTCTATCTGATGCGAGCCTTCCAGTGACAATAAATCTGGATGATGTGCTTCTTGGGAAGTAATGAGGGCCAATAACTTGGAAGTAAATTAAGTAACTCATGTATCTCCCCCCTCTCCCCCTTCTTTTTTTTCTTTTCTAGAACCATAGAGCAGACCCAGAAGAACTATTCACAAAACTGGAACGTATTGGGAAAGGCTCCTTTGGTGAGGTGTTTAAAGGAATTGATAATCGGACACAGCAAGTGGTTGCTATAAAAATCATAGACCTTGAGGAAGCAGAAGATGAAATAGAAGATATACAGCAAGAGATAACTGTTTTAAGTCAGTGTGATAGTCCTTATGTAACGAAATACTATGGATCATATTTAAAGGTAATGTATAATATTGCACAAATATTTGCTAGCACCCAGTTGTTTTGAATGCCGCTAGGAAAAAATTCCAAAATTGAGGAAGAGTTATCATGCCGACTTGACCATTTATTAGTAGGTTTTTGTTTTTCTTTGAACAGAGCTTTTCACTTTGTTTTGCTCCTTTTGCTGCTGCTTTTTGATGCTGGAATTTGCATGAAATGGCTAGGGAATGAACAGAATTGATAGAGGATTCTTCTTGCCTTGCTGTTGCTTTTGGACAATGGTTTTCTCTTCTCGCTCCACAATCCCTAGCACAATTTTGTGGCCTTTCTAGGGAAGAAAAAAAAAACCTTCATACCTGTAGAAACAAACCCCTTTCTCTGATATGGAAAGGAACCCTGCACTGTGTAGAGATGTGCTGGTAATTATGCAGAATCGTAGGCCTGAGACAAAGTAAAACTGACATAAGCAGAGTTATGTAACCACTGTGTGAAATGTTATCTAAGGTATAATTTAAAAACAAACAAACATGAAAACCTGCAAAAATCAAAAAGTGTTGAGTAAGTCTTTTCAACTTGCAAAACTGTCCAGATATAATCACCTTAAGTATGGCTTAAACGATCTGTGGTGCATACGTGTTTTAGATGTTTTTAAAAAAACCTAAAGCCATGTAATAAAAGCTAAAGTATTAACTGTAGTTACAGCTATCTTAGAAGTCGGGGGGGGTGGGGGGGGGTGGGGGGTGTTTGCTTGTGTTTGGGGTTTTTTTTGTTGGTTTTTTTTTGGCTTGTGTTTTTTCTTGGTGGGTTTTTGTTTGCTTGTGTTTGGTTGTTTTATTGTGGGTTTTTGTTTGCTTGGGTTTGTTTTTTGTTGGTTTTGGGGGGGTTTGGTTTTTTTGGGGGTTTTTTTGTTTGTGAATAGGGAAAGAAAACAGTCTTTTCATTATTTACAGCATTATAAGTATTGGAAGCAAAAATGGCGTTGCAAATCTGCCTAAGTACCTGTGCATCACAGTACTTTTGTCTTTGGCCTTACCATGCAAGTCTTTCACTTTTTACCCTTTTTCTTTGATATCTAAGTATAGTTATTCTGTCAGTGCTGTAAGACTATCAACTTGTGGTTAGGGATTTTTATTTTTAAAAAAATGTACTTTCTTTACCGCTGTGTGAGTTCTTTACATTTCGATTCTAAATGGATGAATTCTGAAAGATTAGTGCTGACCTCTTTGCTTTTCACACTTCCAATGTTTTTGGGGAAGGAAAACTTCTGTGTGTGGAGCTTGGGGAGGTGTTTGTGGAATTTTGGTTACTTTCCCATTCATATAAGAAATTCCTATTTTTTTAAAAAAAACCTAAACCCCAAAAAACTGAAAAATGGTTCACAGGAATGTTTTTCATCCCAAACTAGCACAATGGGAATTCTACTGCTTACTGTTCCCCAACTAAATGAATAAAAATGTCCACAAATGAGTACTTTTAGTTCTGTAATTAAAAATAAATAAAAGTACTGTTTGAGCAGTATCTTGGCTCTACGTTTTTCTTGGGCTAGATTTATCCTTGGTTACTAATACTAGATCTTTCAGCTTGAGATTCCTCAGGGGAGAGTGTATTAGCTTTGTTAAATGTGCAAAGACTCTTCTATGCTGCCTTTTCATTTTAGTAATAACAGGTATTTTGAGAGTTATCTCAGTCTATTATTTTTTTTTTTTTTACTTAATCACTATAGCTTTTAAGTTTTTATTAGCTATTATTCTAAGAATGGGTGTCAGCCAAAGCATTTAGCTGTGTAGTACTTTGCTGATGATTTAATTTCTCTCTATATTGTAGACATCTCTTGGAAGCAGTGGAATAGGCACAGTTGTCTACCAAATGACTGTATAATTAAAGGTTAAAGCACGCTAAAGTAAAATTCTGAAAATTAAGACATCTTACTTCTTGCAAAACAAAGTCCTAGGCTGCAGAGATTAATAGCAGTTTCCTATGGATATGACTAGTGTGAAGGTTGCGTTCAAAGTGGTCCCATAGGTTTGCTGGTGAATACTTGGCTTTATATATAAAGATCACTGAAAATATTCCTAGAAATAGTTTAAGATAGTGGCTAAAAAAGCATAAGCATACAGTGAGTAGAAGGTATTTAAAAAATATAGAGAATTTTTTTTTCCTTTGCATCTTTCTTTATAGGAAAACAAAACAGTTGAGCCAGTCTGCCATCTCTAAGATCATGTTTATGGAATATAAATAATTTACTAAAATATATTAATCCTACATGTAAGTTTCTCTGAAGCTCTAGGGAGTGCCATTAGAAATGGTTTTTTTTAATTATTTTTGCAGTGCTTAAATCAAAGAGAATTCATATTTTCCTGATTATACCGAAGCAAACCCTCAGTGCAAAGGCATTCAGGGTGCCTACAACACCTATTGGTATTCCTTAGTTGAGTAATCTAGATCTTGTTTAAATCTTACAATCTGATAGGTTTTATTTTGAAGAAATTGCAGCTGAGACCATGTGCTAGCTTCAGGTTTTTCATATGTGCCTGAGTTCATCCACTTGAACTGTAACAGAATATCTTCTGTTGTAACTTATTCTTGTTTTTAAACCGATTTTAAGTAAGCTTTGAATAAGCAGATGGCTCTTGTCATCAATTTGTAGTCACTTTCACTTTTATCTCCGGTGAGATAGCATATTTGATACTTAAAAGTTGTTTATGACTAAAACACAAAAGAAGAGACGTTAACTGTGAGGGTTTTCTGATTGCAAGCATTTCAGATGAGAGATTTTATTTTTGTACAGCCTTTTCTACACATTCTTCAGCTTTACAGTTTCCTTGCACTTTAGGATGCAAAGCTAGGCTTGTGGCTGAACCGGATGGAGTCGCCCAGTCTCAGGGAGCCCAGGGCTTACCAGCTACATGCAGGCTCTTCCAGATGCTCCTGCTGCTGAAAGGGGGAAGGGAAGAGTGTCTTTATTTCATTACTTGACTTACTAATTTGTAACTTAGTCAGCTCAGCTGATGCCATGTGAGATACTCTTATGTTTGCAGCCTAGCTGCTCATTAGCTACAGCTTGTACATCTGACTTGTACATGTGATTTTAAAAATATGGACAGTCCCTTAATATTTTTACCTAGCAGTGCAATGTTATTTGTCTGTTACCGGATATTTTACTCTTGAAAAACCTTATTGTTAGTACAGAGTGGCAAGGTCTACTTACTTGAGGTTCTTGGAATAAAGCTGATGGCAGTTTTCAGTTAGTGATACAAAAAGGTGCAAAACCCCAACATCTTTGTAATTTGGGTTACCTGTATGTCTTGAATTTTGGAGTTTGAATGGGAGTTTCCCATGGAATTAATCTTGGAGCTTAGGTATTAGTAATTTTCTTCTCGAATTTTCATTGGGTATCTGGCAAGAGCAGAACTGTTTTCTAAACATACTGGTAGGTGATGTACAAATATATCGTCAAAGAATGCACCATAATAAACACATTTGTGTACGGTGGTAAAATGTTCCAACTTCATATCGTGTGTTTCACAAATGCCTGTAGAAATGTACAAGCTTACAGCTGTATTAATGCAACTTTTGTAGCTATAAGATAACTTTAAATCCTGACGTAGATGTCTGTAGATGTTCTCATTTGTGGAAGGTCAGGATCTTGCCTCCTCATCCCATATTGCACTTTGATTGCAGTTAACATCACATCTCAATAAATAAAACATTCGTTGCGGAGAGTACCCTTGAAAGTGATAGTGCATAGCAATGCAGCAGTGTGAGTTAGGTTAGACAGCTAAAATGAGTGTTCTCCTCAAGCGTAATGGCTTGTCGAAATGTATTACTACCTTATCAGTTCAGGATTGATAAAGATTAAAGGTATTAAAAGTTACCTTAGTTCTGGCATGTTTTGGTTACACCAGTTTGTGAAGCTTGATAAAATACTTGAGCTGTACTTTACATGTGAATCCCATAGAGATAGATCTTCTCATGACTGAAATTTTATGCTTGTTTTCCCTATTTGTGCCATTTAGCCGAGGAGTTTAAATATCTATCCTTGTAAATATTACAGCCACCTGGGCTTGCTCTTTTCTTTTGCACTTAAAACAAGCCTGAAGTTATTAGTTTTTCAGATTTGATATCGAGAACTCTTGTAGTAGTGTCCGGAGACTTCCATCAGAATTATACAGCACTTTGTGCAGCAAAGCTCTGAGACAATCTAAAGATACTGTTTATTCTACATCGTCTATTTATACTTGATGGACCAAAAATAGCTAGGAAAAAGGTTGTTCATGCCTGTCTAGAAAATATCCACACCCGGTTACAGTGGATAGTAGCAGTTTCTTTGAGACATTATTTCAGAAACAGGGTACTTACTCATTTTCACCCTATACTGTTTTTAAATAATAGTCAAATCCTCCAAACATGTCCGGTAACCACAATGTTTGCCTTAAACTGGAGTTCCTTGCAGGTCTCCTCAGCTGACAAAGTTGGGCTTTGTAAAAACTGCTAAAATTAGCCAGCCCTTCCCTGCTGATCTCATAATATTGGAATAGACTCTCATAAATGGTGTGTTTTTTAAATTTGGTATAAATCTAATAGAGCCGACTTTGTTAAGATAATTGGATGCGGCGCTTTCAGAAACTGCACCTTTATTTGCATGTTGAGTTTTCTTTAAATTTCTGTCACTAGTCAGGCAATAGGGTGGGAAACCATGCAATGTAGAATGTAGGAGGCTTTAAAAAATACTTCTGTCGATAAGCTTGTCCTCTGTTACAAGGAACTAGCACTAGTAAATATCTGTTGGAAATTTAAACAGCATGTGTGGTACTTCAACAGGTCTGGTTCAGTTGAGTATTTTTAGTAATGGTTTTTATTTGAAATCAAGAAATGTTTTTATTTGCAGAATTACTTAGAATAGTAGCCCATAGATTAATATTTTGGTTTCTTCTGAAATGTGAGGGGACTCTGGCGAGCAAATAGCAGAAGATCCCAGTTTTGAAACATACACTCTGTAGATCTGATACCAAATCTTTCGAGTTTTGTGTGTGAACCAGCTACATACCAAGGGCAAAGTCAGCATCTAAAAACCAGTGTTAGAAGTATTTGTCAGTTCTAGTATTCTAGTAGAGACATCTCCACAAAGAAAACAGAAACTCACATATAGCCCATAGTGGAAGTGTACATGAACTTTGCAATATTACTAGAAATAATTTTAAAAAATATAATCCTAAGATAGGTGCCTTAAGTCATACTTTTTATTGAACTACGTTGCTCTTATCTTCGACCTTTTAATGGCTGATTTCAAATCTCTGATTGGAAAACTTCAGAAACCTGAGCACTTTTGTAGGGTTCCAAGCCTGGCAGTGCAGTTTCTCCTGGCTGGTGGTTGCGCAGCTTTGTACCTGAAAATTGGAGCTGCCCCTAGGGTAGCAAGCATGTTTTGTGGTAGGCTGTAAGTCCTTAGGTACAAGCATATTCAAGGGCTATCAGTTCTCACTTTTTGATGGATCTGACAACTTCAAGTTGACACTTGCAGGCATGTTAGATACACACTTGCCCAGTTACCGTGTAGCTGAAGAGGCACTTAGCAGCTGCCTCCATTAGGCTTTACATTTCTGTTGTCTTTGAAGTGTGTTCATACTCCCTCACTTGCTCAAAATTAAAGTAAGTTCTAAGTATTTTCCTGAGATGAGAGGTGTGGTGATGTTACAAGAACGTTTCCTATTGTAATGCTTCTGTATCACAAAAGGCTGGAATAAATAGTTGTAATGCAAAGACAGTCTTTCGTAAGAACTACAGCCTTACATTTAAACACTTAGTTTAAACTTAAGCCACCACCAAATCACTTTCTTCTCGAAGTTCTGTTGCTTTGGGTGAACTTTTTTAGGTGTCAGTGGAAAATGATTGGCGGGAGGAGTGGTGGTGGTGTTTGTTGCTTTTTTAAATACAGAAGTTAAAATTTAATTGATATTTAGACAACTTGCACAGGAGCTGTGTGATACAAGAAGTAATTACCTGTAACTTGGTGATTAACGGGACTCTGCATTTGTGTTCTCCTAATAGTATGCAGGTAGTCTATTCAGATACATGGGGTTTTTTTTCTGTGGCAGCCTTGGACTTCTAACACCTCATGCCTTCCTTTACAGGGCACAAAACTATGGATAATAATGGAATATTTGGGTGGAGGGTCAGCTTTGGATCTTGTAAGTATATGATTTTTTTGCATTATAAGTACTAGTGAACCTTGTTTCATTGTGCTTTCATATCTGTTTATATATAATCTAGTCCCTGGAGGCAACTGCTAATCACATCACTGCTACATTGTAATGCTCCAAAAAGTGTGAATTTGAATGATAATTCTGTTATATTGAATTGATGCTGATTTTTTTGTTTTTACTGTTTGTCCCTAAGCATTAGGAAGCATCCATTTGTTCTCAGTCAAATGTAAGGCAATTTTTTTTTCTTAGTATGAGGAGAAGTACTGTTCTTGCCATATGTGGTGGGTTTTGGGTTTTATGTTGGCAGCCCCTCCCATATCTCCGCCCCCTGGTAGAATTCATTACACTCGAATAAAAAAATGTTTCCTTTGGGATTGGGTCTCAGGAATGAATGAAGTGTGTGCCCACAGAGTACGGTTAGTTTTAACTGGTTAAAAGGTGTTGGATTTTCCATTTTCGGGTATTTTCAGTTAAGCATGAAAGTGCCTTTTACTTAAGATAGTGCAGCATTCATGAGGGATGTAGCTTAGAGAGTACAAGAGCACAGTTCACTGTATGGATGTGGTTTCCCCATACTTTCAGTACAGCTCTGCCTCAGCTGTAAAGCGTAGAGGCCCACCCTTTCCTGTAAGATAATACAACTCAGTCTTTGTTTGTGTGATTGTGAAGGAAACATGTCATGTCTTCAGTATTACAGAATGGTGTGTTCATTACATATTTGCTAACAGTGGTCCTGTCTGCAAGAGCTGAAGTATGTGCTTCGCTTCACAAATTGAGTTAAACTTCTTAATGAAATTACATCGCATCAACTCAGCTACAGGAATGTAAAAGCATAGTAATTACGTGTAGCATGTAGTACTTTGTAGCTCTGGAACTTGGTCTTTTTGAGAAATGAGCTGTGACATATGTACTCTTAACACTTGAATAATTGTGGAGTTGTCAGAAATTGTGAAATAGCCTTTACTAGTGACATTGAAACCACTGAAGAATAAAACTTTAAGTTTTGCCACATTTACCTCACTTTGCCATACCATAATTTCATGGTGTTCTCTGTTTCAGTGCTGTGTTGATATTTTTTTATAGCAGAATCACCCACCTTAATTGCTTCTGTTTTATTTACATAGCTTTCTAATGTGCAAAGCTTACCCTTATTCCATACTAGCAACTTTATAGTAGCACATTATGTTCTTGATGCAAAAGCAAGCATGGTATCAAAAATGCTGGAACAAGAAAAAAGAATGCATCATAAATTTTAAACCCCACAGTCAATAGACTAATTTATTTCGAAATAAACTGAATTTCTTCATTTGCTTAATCTAAAGTGCAAAATTCAGTCTGAAGTGTTTGCTGTCTGTAAGAAACTATAACTTTATGTTAAGCTTTTCACGTGCGTTGCGTGCTGAGGGGAGTGCATACTGTATGCAGTAGAAAAGTACCAGCATTTTCAATGTATTATCAATAGAGGACATGTAAAGATGATCATTCCATTGGCACCTGTTTCTGATAGAATGTTGACATACTTTATTAAATATTCTGTTAATTCTGTTAGTTCTTTAAAAAAATCTTTCAAGTTTAAGATTTAATTAAATCAATAACAAGGCAAAAATTAGATACAAGACTAAAATTATTTTAATGTGTCTTTTTTCTAAAGCTGCGTGCTGGCCCGTTTGACGAGTTCCAGATTGCTACCATGCTAAAGGAAATCTTGAAAGGTCTTGACTACCTACACTCAGAGAAGAAAATTCACAGGGATATAAAAGGTGCATAACATTTTAAATGTTACTTTGTTAAAGCCTTTAAAAATCATAAGAGCAGTATTCTAATTGAGATACTATGTTTTTCCCTTGTGGCAGCTGCCAATGTCTTGTTATCAGAGCAAGGTGATGTTAAGCTTGCTGATTTTGGAGTTGCTGGGCAGCTGACAGACACGCAAATTAAGAGGAATACCTTTGTTGGAACTCCATTTTGGATGGCACCTGAAGTTATTCAGCAGTCAGCGTATGATTCAAAAGTAAGTATGAAAGTAGAATACCTTTTCTGTGTATCTGCAGATCCAACAGAAATGCCTTTGATTTTTGTGGTTTTAGCTCTATTAGTATGGAGAAAAAAAAGTGGATTTCAAATAATAAAATTAAAGGTACAATTGAATTGTTCTTACACAGTAGTTATATGTCACTGTACTCGCATGCAAGACACATGCAAATCACTAAGTAAAATGATACTTTCTAGTCAAGATTCTTTCAGAGAAACTCCCTGGATGCTTTCAGTGTTGTGGGTTAGTTGGTTGGTTTGTTTTTAATTTCAATTCAATGTTTTGCATTTAATTCAAACAGTGGTAAAGTTTTCACAAATTAGAATGCCATCAAAACTTATCAGCTTATTTAAAGCCAAGATGGTGGCTGAAATGTTACTCTTTCCTCAGATTTTTAGAAACAGCTCTGGATATAATTTCTTCAGTGGTATTTCTGAGGACCTGTGTAATGCTGAAGGTTTTAGCATAGGTGACTGATCCTGAGGAGCAAAAAAATTTACTTGATGGGTAGCTGTGGTAGCATTACAGTACCTTGTACATTTCTTTGTCATGGGAGCTGTTGATGGATGACCGATTGCAAAGGAGAGCTTCCTTATGTGAACTAACAGTAGAAAAGCAGACCTCTGCCATGTTGTTCTGATGGTTGGGAACTGCTGCTAGAAGTGACAATAAGAGGGAACAGTCCCCTCTTCTCCCGTGTGTATACCTACAAGATGACCTATGTATGGCTAGTGAAATGGCAGTGTATTTTGCTGGCATTGGGTTTTCTACACCCTGTGGATGCAACTTTAGATAGCAAGAAATCTAAAAATCTTGGTATACGCAAAGTAATACTTTCATACAATTTTTTTCTCAACTGTAACTGTTCTTGTGATGTGCACATAAAGAAAAGACTGTTGAATATCTGAGATGTCTTGAAGATATTCACACTTCAGGAGACTTTCCCAAGATCCTTCAGACTTGATGGCATTTTTGTACATGTCACAAGGGTTCTTGCTGATAAGAAAGACGTATGTTGTAGTTCTCATGTTTAGGGTTTCAGTGGTGCAACTGTAACGTGCTCCCCAGGGCATTTTGGAAAAGGGCTCTACCCTGCTTTGAAAATGCGTGTAGTCCGGTTGAATTGAGAATAATTTGTCTCTGCTTGCCCTGTGTATAAATCAGCTGTATCACCCCTCATTTATGTTCTCCCAGCAACCTAATCTTCTGCCTTCCATATCGCCTCAATATGTTGTGAGAGCAGTGCCCTCTCCCTTTTCTTTCTATGCCAAAAGGCTGGTGGGAAAGCACAGAAGATGCAAGCCTTTGATAGGACAGAAGAAGGGTTTTGGACAGGATACACGTCAATTTCTAGACTAATACTGACGCGTATTTTGGCACCTGGACTGAATTCTAACCTTTCTCCTTCTGTCCCTACTTCAAAATGACAGAAAATAAAAAATAAATTCATACATCTTCGCAGTGGTAGAGATTTACAAGCCCTATCTCTTCTTTCAAGACATTTTGCTCCAACATGTAGTTGTTGGTTATGATATTTCAGTAATAAACAGTGAACTAGTTTAATTCTTCAATATTAAGTGCAGGTATTTTAGTTCTTGTGAATAGGAAAGGAATATTGGAGAGTTGCAAACTGTAACTCTTGTTTACTCTATGGGCAACTTCAATTTGTGACTTCTGTGCCAAGCGTAGTCAACCATTGCCAGCCACTTTTTAATGTGAAGCATCTTTAGTGACCTTAATAGCTATTGTAGCTCATCTAAGAAGATGCAAGTAGTGTATATTTCACTTGGGAAAAATCTCTAAATTGGGAAATAATTTTATAGTTCATAAGGTATTTTGGTAGAAAGACAGAATTTTTTATAATGCTTACCTTTAGCTAAAATAAATACCACTTCATTATTCTTCAAAAACTTACACTGTGAACTTGGTATTTCAGGTCTAACTAGTTGATCATCTTCTAGCTAAATTCATCAAGCAGGCTGTTAGGAAAGAAATGATCACCTGCTGGATTTCATTCAGCTTTCTGCTTTGTTCCTTTAGAGTGAGGTTTTAAAAAGGTTGGATACCTCAGTGCATCTACAGTTTTAAAAAGTACCGTCGGCATGCAGTTTTTCTACCCAGACAAAAATCTGAATTGGGCATAGGAAATTAGTGGCAATGTGTAATTCATTATGTAGAAAAAAATCAGAGGGAGATTAACGTTTCTGAAGGTTTTTCCAAAAGCATGTGCATTTAGGTGCGTTTGCTGACAGTGTTGCAACAGCAAGTGTGCAATAAAAGTGATGTTGTAGATGTTTGTCTTTAAAGACTAAGTCAGCCAGGCCTTTGGGAATTATAGCCTTCAAGTATTAGAAAGGAATCTTTGTGCATTGTCTACTTAGAGCAAAAATAATTTTATAGATAGATGAAGTATATGTGAAGATTTCAGTTATTAAATGCTTAGTCACAATATTTTGAACTAAATTTTGAACTAAAAGTAACTTTTCCCTTCTCAGGCTGACATCTGGTCATTGGGAATCACTGCTATTGAACTAGCCAAAGGGGAGCCTCCCAACTCTGATATGCATCCGATGAGAGTTCTATTTCTCATACCGAAAAACAATCCTCCGACGTTATTAGGAGAATTCAGTAAACCTTTTAAAGAATTCATTGATGCGTGTCTGAATAAGGACCCAACATTTGTGAGTAGAGAGATATATGTGTGTGTGTGTGTGTATATATATAGACGTTTTGGTTTTGTTTTCTACTCTCTCATGCTTGTGAAGTATTTTGCTGGTGTAGCATGTCATAGTTGAAATAATTTTAGAGAGTGTACTTTCCACTGTAAACGGTAGTGGTGCTTTTTAATAGCTGTGTCTCCATCCTGGTGTCTTTTGTTTAAAATACTGAAGGGAGGAGGGAGAATGCTGAAAGAAATTATGGTGGCAGGGACAGCTTCCTAAAATGCACTCAAACCTAGGATAATGTCAGAAGAGAAACTTTAACAGAGGAGAGAATCTTTTTTTTTTTTTTTTCTTTCTTTTTTTTTTTTTTTTCCCCCTCCGGCAGAACTTTTTCTGCCTGTCTGAATTCTGCTTACAAGGAAACGTTGCATTGGACAATTTTGATTAGTCATTTTCCTGGGTGTGTACCTTCTAGCATAGAAGGATAAGGAGTATAGTCTGTGTGTGACTTGATCATATTTTTAGAGTGCTTGTAAATGTGGATTACTGGTTTTCTTGACTTCCTGTTTCAGTAATTTCCTGATGCTTTATGAGTTAGCTTTAGGAGTCAGTTGTCTTACTAAATCTCCCTTATTAACATTTAAAATCATGAAATGTTAGCATAACTTTAAATATTTAAAGTGTTTCTTTCAGCGTCCCACTGCAAAAGAACTTCTGAAGCACAAATTCATTATGAAAAATGCCAAGAAGACTTCATATCTGACAGAACTGATTGATAGGTTTAAGAGATGGAAAGCAGAGGGACATAGTAGTGATGAAAGTGATTCCGATGGTTCAGATTCGTAAGTTTCTTTTCAGTTTAGTCTCCTTTTGGCTTTTCTTTTTTCTTTTTTAAATAATGTTACTGAAGTAGGTTTGTTGCAGTTTCTCTTTGTAATTAACACCTCTTCTGTACATCTGTCTCTGTTCCGTATGTTTTTCATTGGCTTCTTTCAAGAAAACCCCTTTATGACCCTAAAGTCTAATACATAAGTTGTGCGCTCATTATCTCTTTAAGCTTTCTCTCTCTGAACTCAATTTCAGTTCTGTTTAAGTTCTGTGTATTGCCTAGTCTGAGGCTAGTGGTTGTACCAAAACCAATGAATCACAATTAGAAACATTGCAGAGCAAGGGTGAGGTGTGTGAAGAAGTTTGTACAATGCCTGTGGAACATACATTCTGTAAGTCTCTTGCGTTTCTGGCTATCAGGTAACTTTAAATGGGATGCCATGGGAGAAGGTAGGCTTTATGTGTAGATAACATCTTCTCTTTGCTTTGATGGTATTTCAGTTTATTCAGCCTTTCAAGTTGTTTTTCTTTAAAGTTCAGTTAATGCTTCGATACCCAGTTTCCTTATTTTAAGGAATGTGGAACTAATCCATAGAGATTTATAATGTATTTGGGTTACCTATGCTTGCCGAGTGTTATGTTGTGGCTAGTATTATGTACATCGTATCCCTTTCCTTCAGGGAGTCCAGTAACAAAGAAAATAACTCTCATCCTGAGTGGAGCTTTACAACAGTTCGAAAGAAGCCAGATGCAAAGAAGCTACAGAATGGGACGGTATGTGCAGTCTGAAGAGTTCTTTCTAAGTGCTGGTTTTGAAGCCAGTTTAAGGAAGATAGTGGTAAACTTAGCAATTACTCACTTTTCATAAGAAGTAACTATATTTTTGTAGTTCAAGAGATGATGCTTGTTAGTGATACTTCCTATGCCCATGTCAGCCTTCAGTGCGAAATACACCGCATACTAATAGATCAGTATCTGTTCATAGAGATGTGAATTTTCAAGACGTGTGTAATGTTAGAGAGGAAAAACTGAACTGTTTTTCTGATGATATATGATATTGTTTCAGATATGTCATCAGGCATCTGTTTCCATATCACATAGTGTTTGATATATTGGGCCTTGATTGGTTTTGTAACATATTTCAAGTGCTTTGTTGAATTTAACTGAACTTCCAAAATCACGTGCTGTGTTAAATTCACTGTATATGTTGTATAGGAATATGCTAATGTAATCCTTATTTGTTAACTTTCAGGATCAGGATCTTGTTAAAACCCTGAGTTGTTTAACTATGATAATCACGCCTGTGTTTGCTGAGGTAAGCCTTTTGACTTAAAAAACTTCTTGGAAAATATTACCCAATGCCTGATAACTTTTATAAGTTTTATCTGTTTTGGTTTGCTACCCAGCTCAAACAGCAGGACACAAATAATGCTAGCAGAAAGAAAGCAATTGAGGAACTTGAGAAAAGCATCAATGTGGCAGAAGCAACGTGTCCAGGGATCACAGATAAAATGGTGAAGAAACTTATGGAGAAATTTCAGAAGTAAGTTCAGGAATTTTTTTGTATTCATTGTTTTAAAAAAAAATAAATTAAAAGAAAAATTTTATAGTAAGAACTTATGCACAGGCAAGGCTAGCTGACACTGAACAGCCTATGTTGGGTAAATCTGAGTGCTTTAGCGTTAAGTGAAATATCTTCTGTGCCCCGTGCTTTTAAACTTTGAGCTTTGGTAGTTAGAAGTAACACTTCTGTTTGAGACTAAAACTAATGGTAACAATTACTGTATCTGTTTGGTCTAGTGCTGCAATTTTACTGTAGTTGTTATACCTTGCTTCCTTTAATTTAGCCTGCTATTTTGTTGTAAGCATATTTGTAGCCAGTAAGGGAGCAGGACGATCGTTTAACTTCTCTTTGTAGCGATTTTTTTTATTTTTTTTTTTTAGAATGTCACTTCTGATGGGGTTTTATTCCTATAAACTGTTGAGATGAAGGCATATATGAGTTTAATGATGCAAACAGTTATGTGCTGTTAGCCAAGCTGAAACAATATAATTAACAAAATTCTTACTTGCATTTTTTTATCCATAGATTTTCTGTTAATGACTCATCCTAAGAAACTTCACATAATTGACTGCTGTTTCGTATGGACCCAGTGAAACCCACCAAAACTACTTCAAGCTTGGCAGTGCTTAGCTCATGAGCTCCTTGTGCCTTTTGGATCTTTGCAACATATTGATGGTGATTGAGGATTTGAAAGAACCTACTCAACTATTTTGTGGCAGTGCACATGGTTTTATATTTTCAGGAAATTATTTTGTAAAGAACAACTTTTAATATTGTAGTTTCACCTGTTTAATCTGATAAATGTTGAGGTGCAGTTTTGCTTTTAGAAATAACCATTACTTTAGTTAATAGAAAGTGCAAGTACAGTATGTTTTGATGCTATTTTGTTCCTGTACATGGGGATGTACAGGTCTTTTGTATTCATGAGTTAAACTTTTGTAAATCACTAACAAGCTTCAGAGAAAATAGCTTTCTCACAAGCGTATTCAAAACATGTAATGTAGTGGCAAGGGTATTGCTGTAGCACCTGCTTCAACCAGCATATAGTTATCGTGCCCTGAAAAACCTGCAACAGTATCTATTATAATTCTAAATTGGTACAGTATTTTAGGCAGCTCTATGATTAAATATATTTGAGAGCAATATGTCAATAGTTTGCAGGTGATATGTAGCAACAGGTGTATCCTGATGTACAGTATATGTATTACCTTTTAGAACAGGTTTTGAAGTAGTAATTCAATCTTATATCATCATGGTAGGAAAATTTAGAGCAATACAGTTGAGGGGGTGGGGCTTTTGGCAATAATGGACAATACCTGAAGTCCAGTTTAACTTAATTTAATTTTTTTCCTCTGAGTATACATGCCTGGGTGGAAGGGAGCCAGAGAAGCCGAGCGTCACATGATACATACCTCACAAGCAGGTATAAGTGTAACACCAGCGTTCTGTGTGGTGGTGTTGTTTCTCCTGTAAGATATTTATACACATTTTTGTTCTTAAGTACGTTAAATACAGTACATCAGCATAATTTGTTTATAATTTTCTGAAAGTGTATTTTAAATATGTATTTACCAGTTAATATGCAAATAACGGAGTTATAGATATTCTTTCACAAAAAGGTAGTACTGTGCAGTACGGAGTGATTTTTTTTTTTTTTTTTTTTCATAAGAAGTAGGTAAGACTATAAAGTTGCTTTCAGTTATATATTTATGGTACTGCTAGTTGGGTAATATCTTCTCTTTTGGGGTTTTTTTTTCCCTTTTTCAACCCAGTATGTATATTATGCTGAAGTTTTGAACTGGGATTGTTTTTCAATACTTAGTTGTGGAACTGTTGGTGTAAATTTATTTTTGATAAAAGCTGGGTGTGTTTATTTTATGGTTCAGACCTGCACATTTTGTTTTTGCACAAAAGTCATTTTAAAGAATCTGAAATATATCTGCCAAATACTGAAAAAGTAATGGTGTGCAAGTAAATACTGCATTTTTAGTCAAATGTTGCCATTACATCGTTTTTATATAAAGGACACTTGTGAGAGATGGTGGTTAGATATGCCAAGGACAATTATTTTCAATGGTGCCTACACTGTAAAAAAATTACTTTTAACTCCTTGTTTTAATTTTAAAAAAATGTTTCTGTTTAAAACTTTCATCTGCTATATAACTGAAATTCAATTAGAATTTATATCTGAGAAAAAAAGTCTGGAAATAGTTTTTGAAAACAATGTTATGGATTAAATAAATATTTTTATAAATGTAAAAGCAGCAAAAGTTGTAAATACAGTTGATCTGAAGCTTTACAAAATAACTGCATCACAGAAACAAATTGTAGTGTTCCTCTAGCTTCTGTAGTTGTTAGTCTTGTAAATCTGTTTATAGATGAAGCTTATTTCAGTGTTTTGGGGGGGGTTAAATGGTTTAAAAATAAATATTTAAGTTCTGTAAACTTTCATGAGCTTGTTCTGTTGTTCTGTTTTGGATTTTAGTAGCTGTGCAGAGGTGTGGATATGCCTCTTACAAACTTGTGTTCTACTTCAAGAAAGGTGTTCCTGGCACAGAGTCGCATGGTTGCTTTGAAAAAGTTTGGGCCCCCACCCCATGCTGTTCTTGTCTGGAGGACACCTACTAGTTGCTACGCCACAGGGAATGGATGGAGCAACCCCAGGGGTCAGTTTGATTCCATTCCTAAAGAGGAGCCTTCAGGATCTGTGTGCTCAGATGAACAGGCGTGGCTAGTGACAACATGGTAGAGGTGTCGGAACACTCTGATGTCATTGTGAACTTGTCATTGTGGAGGGGAGGTAGAAAAATGCCTGTGCCACAGTTACCTCGGCTTTCCCTTCAGCAGTCTCAGCCCAGATCTCATTTTAAAGAACTCCATCCAGATTTCTCAGAATTAAAAATGTTTTTACTTACATGTCGCTTCCCTTAAGGCATTCATTTTATGTGGGAGACCGAGGGGAGAGGTGATGGGAATTCCTCCCAATTTTGTAACTGGTGGCTCTATCCTGTTGACACAGGGTCTTTAATCTATGCAACTCTGTAAATGATTCTGGGTAGGTAGGGTTAGTGAATTAATTGGGAAATTGGAACTTGTCCTGTTTGTGATACGACTTCAACAAGTTGCTGAACCTATGGTGCCTCTTCTTTTCCGGTGAAATGGGTGGGATGTATACCTACCTCGTAGGACAGCGTGGGGAAAAACTCATCCGTGTGTGTATAATACAGCCTTTTTCTCTTGCAGCACAGTCCATTCAGGAAGTTTTTTTTATTGTACTGCATATGGTATTTCCGCACCTAAAATCTCTGTGCGTCATAACTATATATGACTATAACTCCTAAGAATGGCTATCTGTATTACTGGTTTCCAGAGAACAGTTGTCTTTTTTCCCCACCGTGTGTTAGTTATTGATGAACTGTGTAACTTAATCAGCAGTATTCTGTTGCTGGCAGATAGCTAACGGAAAGATATATCGAAATATTCATGCAGGCACCATCTTCTCGCTTGTTTGGTTCGCTAGGCTTCCCACTGTAGATTGAGAAGAATTGATACTGAAGTAGTCTTGTCAAAGTAGTCTGAATCGCAGAATAGAGAAATGTATTTGTTCTTGGGTAGGTGAGTCCTTTAGCAGTGTAACCATTCTTAAAACCCGTGGTCTCTGACTCCTGTAGTATGACTCCGTACAGTAAGCATGTAGTAACGTAACCACCTGTTCTTGCATTCAGTTGAATGTCTGTAGCTGAATAGGAGAGTACCTAGGTTCTTAATGTGTTTGCACAAAGTTTAGCAATTGTTAAAGGTCTGATTTTTATCACGCTGTTTTATGACTTAACACTGGAATAAAATTATTTTCTTTGCAAAGTTTTAGTGGTATGTATGTTGGCTTGTCTTATTTCACATTTTGCCAATAAATGTAGTAACACTTAATACAGAGATGAGGTGAATACACTGAAACCTGTCTTAGTGCTTCTCCAAACTGAAGTTCTTTGTATACTGTGTACATTTTGCTTCTTTTTGTATCCTAACGCGCGCACTTCTACCGAAACAGGTGCTGAACATCGTGCGTCTGAATCTTAAGATAAGATACATCACTTTCAGATAAAGCTAATGTGAACCTGTTACTTCAGTCTAAATGCACTAAGTAGCTTCGTGTTTTGACACTGTAATGCTGCTGTGCCCCCTTTCATAATCCTTGCTTGTGTAAGGGCCATGAAAGTTTACAGTTTCTGGGTACCTGTCTTTCACCCTCAGCAGACCAGGTCATTCCATGTCCTTTCTTCATCCTCGTTTTCTTCCCTAGTGAAACACAATAGATGTTCTTGCCTCTCCTGGGTGATTAAGACTGAGTGGGAACCATGGGGAAAAGGACTCACTCAAGGGTGCTTTCAGTTGTTCCTTGACATGTAAACCACTGCTTACTGCGATTGTTCCTCTATTTCAGCCGGTCCCAAGAAAGCCGGTTCATGCAGTGAATGAATCTAGCTTGGTGACATTAATTTCTGTCACTTACAAGCTGCTTTGTTCCTCTGCTGTTGTTGACCATCGTGTAGGATGTGCTAAGGCACAGTGCACACGCTGTGCTCTCTAGTCAATGGAAAAAACCCCAAAATAGTTCCTAAGTTCTTGTTTCTCCTTTTCAATATTGTTTTCCCAGTGTAGTCCTGAATGCCGGAGGTGGCAGCTCCTGGAGATCGGGTGGTGTGGCTGTATGCTGATCCCTGTTGGTGTGGGACTGTGTGTCTGTTCTGGGATATGCTCAAGGTAAAGCTGACCCGGGCCAGGCTTTGCCTGTGTCTCCACATGCTTTCAGGAGCTAACAGTGATTGTAAGTTTGCCTGTGTGCTGTAGGCGTGACCCGTAAGGGGCATTTCTCCGAGGGCTGTGTGCGCAGTCTGTATTTGATGCTGCTGGGTTTTTTAACCCTCTTACCAAATCATGCATGTAGACTGCCATGCTTAAATGCTGTAGTGAGTGGTGGTTCTTGCTCTTCCCAAGGTGCAGAGCTTTGGGAAGGGAAAGAAAGAATTCTTTATAACCAGAAAGGTTATCCCTTTTTTTAATGGAACGTGCCAGAGCAGCATGTGGGCTCCCTGTAGCTGACAGCTTCCTCAGCACAGGGTAACCAGGAGCAAAAGCAAACCTTACAGTGTGCTCTCTTGTTGATCTAATGCGTTTCTTTGGGCAGCTAACCAAGAATGTGGTTGTTTTCAGCAGCATTCAGGGATCTTGGTGAGTCTTTCCAGTTGCTGAGACAGTGAGGGCACAGAGGGAGCTGGCAAGCAGCTGTGTGAGAGGGAAGCCAGCCCAGCAGCTCCATGGAGCAGTGAGAGCTGCCGGGGAGCTGGGGGTGCAGGCTGCACAGGGCAGAAGGAGCAACCCAAAACTCTGGTGGGAGCAACTGATTTTTATTGCCCAGCTTCTAAAACAAAGGACAGCGATGCGCAGGGTGAGCAGTACCCGTAAGCCAAGTTCTTTTTACATTTTAACCTATTTTCTGTCTCTGTCCCAGCTTCCTTGTTTCTGAAATCCATTCTAGCAGGCCGCGGTTGTTTCTCAACTGTAGATTTAATGGGCTGTCCCACGCCTTACAGTCATGTCCTACAGATGCGTACAGGGTTGTTCTTAAAGAAAGGTAATAAGATCCTCCCCTAAAATCTTACAGAGGTGTCATCATTCTCCATTTTTCTGAGTAGGTTTAGGGTAATAATAAGTTCTTGTTATAAAAACAACTGCCAGGAAGTGTCTTTATACCTTTTCCCTTCTAGGGAGCAATAGATAAACCATCCACACCGTGGATGATGAGCAGTCCCATCTCCTGCTCCTTCTTTATAGCTAGAAACAGCCCTGGTAAAAACAAGGGTGCACACCTGTAGCAAACAGGGAAGCTGCGAAGCACCATGGTTCCAGCAGACTTCCTAATGCCAAGGGTGAGCACCAGCTGCCTGTTTCTTTCCTGCCCCTTCCTTGAGAACTTCTTCCCCATGCTGCTTAACTGAGGCCTGATCTGGGGGACCAAGATTTAAGCAGGGCACTGAGGTAGCAGGGCTGTGGAGGCCAGAAAATAAAGCTAACGGGCCTGAGAAAAGCAGAGCTACACAGTATCATTTATTAACCTATTTGCCAGAGCTTGCTGTGGGATGCTGCTAAATGATTTACAAGCACGGCTGAGATGTTTCTTAGGGACAGGTAATGCGCTAAACTGGCCAGCAAGAAAGCAGAGCAGTTTGCTTGCTCCGTGGCTTAAAGCATCACAAGCAGCACCCCACACATATGACCTTGTCCTCGAGGGGCAGGTGCTGGAGGGAGGAGAGGCAGGATGGAGGAGGGGGGCTCCATGCTGGGGCACTGGCCGTGTCCACAGCGTTCAGCTCCCAGAGCAGCCTCTCCTGAAAATCCTGCTCCTCTCCAAACAGACCTCAAAAACCTTTCCCACCACTGTGCTTCCCTGCAGCTGTGAAAAAACAGATGTTTAAACCCTTCCATGAGATACCTCTTTTTCTTTTTTCTCCCTCCTTTGCTTGATGAAGATTCCAATGGTTGAACTCCAAGCATGGCCAGCAGCCACCAGCTTGGGCAGGACATGAGGTCCTTGCAGGGCTCTAGGAGAACCCTGGCCCCTTGTGTGTGGTGGCGGAGATGCACCGGCTTCCAAGCATGGTGCAGGAGTCGAGTACGACTTCTGAATGCTCCCTTGTTGTCCATTAGCACATCCTCTGTAGCTAAGAGCCCTGGCACTAAAAAACCCATCCATGTTTTCCAAGCGGTAAGCGGCCCTGCAAGCAAGGTTGTCACCCTGGCCACCTCTGCTCCCTCCGGCTGGTGTCAGGCACCTAGGTGAAATACCTGGAGGCCCCTCTGCAAGTCCTCTCTTCAGCAGCACTGGTGGCGAAGGACGCCTCCTCGTCCTCTTCATCCAGCTGGAGGCTGCCAGAGGACAGCCGCACCCGGGCCATGGGTGACCGCAGCACCCGGCCGTAGAGGGAGCAGTAGTCAGCGGCCAGGAGGTCGGAGTCGGAGTCGCTGGACTCGGTGCTGCTGCCCAGGTAGCGCTCGGTGGAACGCCGCAGCCCCGGCACCAGCCCTTGCTGGGCCGGCACGTGCCAAAACACGCCTGCTTTCCGGCTGCTCAGGGCAGGGCACGGCCCCAGGGGCCGGAACTCGGAGCCGTAGGGGAAGCGGATGGTTTTCATGTCCGACTGGCTCCAAGACCGCTTGGGAGGCTGCTCCTGAAGGCCGTAATCAAAGGAGCGAGCCAGCGACCTGCTCTCCTGCACTGGGGCCATGCTCGTGCCTGCTGCCGTGCACGCAGCCGTGCGATGGAACTCCCCGGTCCAGGTGCCGCTCGGGCTCTGCCTGGGGGGCTTTGCTGCCACAGGGCCACATCCACCCACTGGTCCTGCCGCGTCTTCGCCGGGTGCCAGTGCATGGCACGGGGGCTGTGGGGGCCTGTCCAGGTAGAAGAGGACCTGTGGGGGCAGGGCAGCCGCGGGCGGGGGACACGGCACGTCTGTGTACACCAGCGGCCGGGCAGTCACCTCCTGCATGTTGCCCACCGAGGTGCTTTTACTGTTCCCGGCAAACTGGTGGTGGGGCCGAAAGGATGTCAAAGGGTTTCTGGCGCCGAAGTGGTCGGTGGGCTCCCACGCCCGCTCCAGCTCCAGCTCGGCGTAGAGCAGGGGGAAGGCGGACGAGCTTTTGGAGTGGGGCAGGAAGGCGGGCGATGCTTCGGGCTTGGAGCGCTCCAGCTCGGTGGCAAACGTCACTTCCACGGTGGAGCTCCGGCGCCGGCTGTCCAGCGTGGGCTCGGAGGCGTGCACCCCGTTGGCGTGGTAGGACCCCCGGCCGCCGTAGGCCAGGCGCAGCTCCTCCACCTGAGCAGGGGCAGAGGGTGGGCACCCAGACCCCCAGCTGGGCGGGGGGACAGAGTGGGGCTGGCAACGAGCCCCCAGAGCTGAGGGTCTGGCTTGGGCTGCAATGCCAAGACACCCCCCGGGCACGGCCCTGCCTATCGCGGACCCCACGGGGACATACCTGCTTCGAGACGTCCGTCAGAAGGTCTGGGGAGGAGCGGCACTGCCTCTCGTCGTAGCGGGATGTGTAGTGCTTCCTGCAAGACCAAGAGGGTGGGTGGGTGGGTGCGTGGCCAGGAGGGTCCTGTGCCCTGCCCCCACCTGGGCACTGCCCCTCTCCGTGCCCCCCGGTACCTCTCGAAGGGCAGGCTCTTCATCTTTGCCTTCCTCCCATGCTCCAGCAGCTGCCGCTGCGTCCTCCCGCTGCAGCACAGAGGGAGAGTGTGAGCAACACCCCCAGCCCCAGCCCTGGGGGGACCCCCGTGCCCCGGGTGAGGGGAGGGGGCATAGCAGGACCGAAGCAATGGTCTCTCCAGGAAAAGCAGCTGGTGGGCATCACCCCCACCCCCCACCCGCATCCAGCCGGGGCCAACACCAAGGGGAAGCTCAGGGCTGTCCCCACGCCCTTCCCGGCCCCAGCAGTTGGGTTTTCCCCCGGGACTTTACCTGTAGCGGAAACTGGAGCCCTTGCTGCACAGAAGGGCTTTGGGCTTTGACTTGGGCTCTTCAGACAGCCTGAAGAAGGCATGGTACTCCACGCATGTCTTCCAGAAAGCCTTGCAGGTGTCCCGGCTCACCATGGTGAACTCCAGCGTGTCCTTGCACAGCTCCTGCACGGCCAGAGACAAGCCAGCCGGTCTCAGGGTGCGGAGCCAGGCTCTGCTGTTTGCCCTCCTGACCCCCCAAAATCTCACACCGGGCTGCTGGTGGCTCCAGGCAGTGCAGCGGCACCATGGTGGGGACACAGGAGTGGCACGTGCCACGTTCGAGGGGGAAGGAGCATCAGCCATGAGCAGCAGGAATGGATTTCATTCAAAATCAGAGAGACTGTGCGTGGCCGACCTTCGATCCGCAGCTGCCCGCTCCTGAGCCTGGCAGCTGCCTGCAGCATGGTACTTACAGAGACGTTGGCGTGGAGCTTGATGAGAAAATGCTTCCTCTTGAAACTCAGTTTGCGAATTTTGGACCAGTTGAACGTGTTGATCTTTGTATTGCCCTGCAAGAAGGGACACAGAGGTTATGGCAGGACAGGGCATGCCAGGAATTCAGAAATGCCATGGGCCAGGACCTGAGCTCGCAGGACACCGCGTGATTCTCTGCTGCAGCTCTCAGTGCTGCTGGGGTCTGGGGAAGGGGTGCTGGGCTTTGCTGTTTGGCTCTCTTCTCCATTAGCTGGTCCTAAAAGCAGAGATGGAGGTTCAGGGCTTAACTCTGCCTACTGACGCTATTTGTAAAACTGCAGGATCCCAAGACAAATCTCACAGAAGTCAAGGCAGGGTCCTGTCTGTCCCAGCTCGAAGGTCACATGAGTTAATGCAGAATTGACTCCCCCAGAAGAAATAAAACCCCTCCTCTCCTTTGCTGGGAAGCACGGCAGCTCACTCCCATACCTCTAAACTCAGCTTAAGCAGGCTGCAGGCATACCTTACCCCTCATTATCATTACCTATCAATTGATACGTATTACAGTAGCAATTTAGATGCGGTCCCACAACACTGGTGTGGCAGCAGGACCAGGTAAAATTGTGTCACTCCATGCTGTGGCACTGAGACCCTCTGAGCTTTCTGGGAGAGCCCAGGTTTTAATGGGCTCACAGATGCCTTAATCACACGTGAGGGGTGTTTATGGCTCTGAATAAATAACTGGGTCTGGCAGCACTAATTATGAACAGCAGACCCACAGCTAGGACATTTTTTTTTTTTCCTGCTCTGGCAAGATGTTCCCAGGTTGGAATTAGCCAGTGTGGGAGGCAAGCACTGCTTCACGCCGGCTGCGAGGAAGTCTGTATTTATTCTGCAGCTACACCGTGATTACAGCATTATGTAATTGCACAGACGTGAGGTGGCTATTTTTGCTGGAAGATTATACGGTGAACACATGTGATGCAGCCGTGTAACCTGCGGTGCTTACACCGCCGCACTCATGGCAACAAGGGCCAACAGAGCGGGGGTGGGCACGGCGGCACACAGTGGGTACTGGTGGGGGTGGTGGGCTGAGCCCTGCAGCCACGTCCCGGAGCATCACCTGCACATCTCCTGGGGCACACTCCTCGTAGGATTTGGGAGGGTTTGTAGCACACAGAGGGGACAAAGGTCCCCCCGCAACTGGAGGGGATGCCCGTGGGGAGAGGGCACCCTGCCCAGGTGCTGTCCGCCCACCCCGAGCCCCGGGCTCACCCGCAGGACCAGCACGCCCATGTGTGTCACAGCCAGGTTGATCTGTGTCCCCTCGCCATCGCTGGCGGGGTGCGGGCGAATCCCGTACATCTCCAGCTTCCTGGCCACGTCCAGCAGCTGAATGTCTGACTCGGCCGGTGTCTTCCCTCTGGAGCCACAAGTGCAGCAGGAGGCAACAAGAGTGAGAAGGCAAGTGCTGAAATGGGCTGAAAAAATGCCATTTCAGCCATGCGCCTGCTGGCATCACACCCGCCCCATCGCCGGCCGTGCCTGCTAATGGGACCAGTCCCACTGGCAGGTGTCCGGCCGGTGCTTTGGGTGGGTGGTCTCGGCACAGCCCAGCCCTTACCTGTGTCTCCGGTGGTAGTGCATGATCTTGTTGTCCAGGTACTCTTGGTTGGGCAGGTACCTGTGGGTTGCCAGGTGCTGCTGGTCTGTCTCCTCATGGAAGTCCCCCAGCTCGGCTGCAGGGCATACGGGGGAGCGTGGGTTAGGATGGAGAGGGGACCGCAGGGGGAACCCCGGCTACAGAGCCAAAGCCCCAGGGAGCGCGGGGTCCCTGGGGAAGGGGCACAGTCCCTGCAGGCACTCGCCTGCCCTTACACTGCAGCAGGTGGGAGACAAGCAGCGCCGCGCTCTTGTCGCTGCAAGGCAGCCGCCCCAGCGCCAGGTCCTTCTTGATCTGGAGGGTGAAGAGGTACCTGTGGAGGGGGACAGGAGCATGTCCTGGCAGGGAGCCGGCCTCAGCAGACTGCCGGGCGCCGGGCTGAGCCGCGAGGGCTCTGCTGCAAGGGGAGCAGGCTGTCCCTGCACCTCTCCCTGCGCTTGCCCGTGTCTCAGCCCAAGGGGTGCTGGCCCATGGGGTCACAGGAGGAGCACGCAGCCCCTGCAGAAGGCTGTAGCTGGGCACCACTATGAACAGTACGCCCCTGCCATTGAGATGCCCGTTAGTAGGTTTCAGAGTTAACATTCCTATATGCTTTGGAGGGCATTTGCATCTCTCAGGGCTAACATTCTACAGAAGCACTGTCTTATTTTTCTTCCTAGTTCCTGTTCGCAGTGCTTTCTCTAAAACATTAGGGCTAACAATGTCATTTTTAAAAATAAAATTTAGTTCTTTCAGAACACAGCTTGAGGCAGGAGCTAGACTGAGCGGTCAGACTCCGTGCCCAACTGCTAAAGCGTTTGGCAGTAAAATTGCAGCCTCTTAAGACGGCTGATCCTTCAAGTGGATTTTGTTTAAAAACAGAGGATCAAGAAAAGACATTCTCTTGGGTTTTGTTTTACAAAGTACAGAGCTCTTTCAATACTTAGAATAACCACTGCTCACAGACATGTTCGGGTGGATGAAGATAAGGAATTAAATACATGCTTAACAACTGCAAAAATACAGGACTGCATGGTAAAAAAGTAACAGAACAAGTACTGTACCTGGTCAGCTCTTCTCTCAGATGGCCGGGGTCCACTGGGAAAAATTTCACCATAAATTTGAAAAGAACCTCCTTAGGATCTTAAAACACAACATCTTCATAAGTTTTCTTTTACGTGTCTATTGGGAACATTTACAACTCTCTTCACACATGCTGTCTCCTTACAAAGTAAACTACCCTGGACCCTTACAAAGCAGGGATGGAAACCCTGAACATCATGGACTGCAGCCTGCTCCCAAAAACCAGCCTGCCCAGACCCCCAGTGTTACCACTGGAAGCGAACAGGGGGTTGGACACTTAAATAATACTAAAGAGAACATGCCCCAGCAATCCTTTAAGTCACAAAGACCTCTGCTAGGAGGGGAGTTCCGTGGAGCAGTGCCGGGGGTACGTGTCTGGAGTGTGGCCAGAGCCCCGGTGTAATTGCCACCAGCGGGGCTGTGCATTAAACTCAGCCATCCAAGCACTTGGGATGCAACAGCTCCGTGGGAGGCTGTTTGGGCAAAGAATTTTTGTGGGATGAGTGAGAGCAAGCGGCCAAGCCCAAGGCAAAGAACATGGAGGGAGGGAAGCAATTTTGTAGGCACTGACTGTCCCAGGACACCATGGGACGGCTCAGGAGCTCCTGGAGGGACAGGCCAGAAGGGACATGGAAAAAGAAATTGGTGCCTGAAACAACCCCATTTCTGGTGCACCTAGGAAGGGGAGGCTCTTCACACGTTCTCCCCCCCTTACGGGGAAATTTGTGCAAACACTGTACTGCAGCCTGCCCACTGCAAATACTGGGGGCACGGCCTCGTGCTCTCAGCTACCTCTTAGTCGCCGTGTCTTCGGGGAAAATATCATTTGGTTCATCGTGGGGGTGGAAACGGGCATAGGCTGAAAGGGGCACTGTGTTAACATCGGTCACGACAGGGGATGCTGAGCCTGAATTCAGGTCAGGCTCCGCAGCATCTCCGTGCAGTGGCAGGGGGGCTGGGGGGCTGGCGAGGAGCAGCCGAGCCTGCGAGGCACAGGGCTAACCCTGCTTCACGCAGGCGCTTGGGCTGCTGAGAGCTGCCAAGGGGGAGGGAGGGCATGCAGGGAGGGATGCCCACCGCCCTGCCAGCGCAGCGACGCACGCGCACGCACGCAGCCGCCCCTGCGCCTCGGCCAAGCTGTCAGGCTATTAACTGCTCAAGCCTAAAATGGTGCAGGTAGCAGATTGCAAAGGCAGGGGTGTTCCTACAGGGTTTTATACAGGCTGCGGGGTCTTTGCAAACAATCCGGCCTCACACTAGAAAATGAGCTCAGGTAAAAAACCAGAGCCCCCATCCCCAAGCAAGAACACTGCACAAACGTGTCTGCGCTAGTCTGTCACTGGTAGCGATTCAGAATTTTATTCTTGAAATACTTACTTTTAACTTGCTTTGTTATGGGTTTTAGCGGTTCCAACCAGACCTGAAAGAGAAAGCAAAGAACCGGGTGAGTAAATGGCACAAGACGGAATAAAAGCAGCAGCGTTATGCTGGAACGCAGCACAAAAACGCCGGCCAGCTCGGCTGCAGCAAGCTGTCCCGCTGGGCACCCTGCACAAACGGCCATGGAGAAACCCCACGTGGCTGCAAACGGGCTTTGCCAACCAGCTGGTGACCCCCCCCCCTCGTAGCATCCATGTTTGAGGCGTTTTTGGCACCACGGCAAAACTTGCCATTGACATTTCCCATGTGTCATTTTCAGGGAGGTGCTGGCGTGCCCCCACCCGTGCAGGCGGCTGCTGCGAGGACATGGCACGGTGCAGTGTGGGGGCCCCACGCCACAAGCCCCACACCACGAGCCCCACTCACGTGGTTCCCAGCCTGGCTGCGGAACTCCAGCCCAAAATACTCCTTCTCCACAAGGTTGACGTGGCTGCAGGTGAGGTTGAACAGCCCTTTTCCGCAGGATTTTTGCTAGCAAACAAACACACCGCAGAAGCAAAGGGTTAGGCAGTGCTGACAGCAGTGGCGATGGGATTTCAGTGGGATAGGGGAGAAGGCTGAGCTCCCTGCCTTCATCCCAAGGGGAGCTGTGGGATATTTCCTGATCATGCTGCAGCAGCATCTTAATAAATGTTGTTGGCTTCAGCATGTGGGACAGGACGACTACATGCTGTGCTCCCCTTACCTCGGCTCTTGGAAATCATATTTTAAATAAAGCATAAATTATGCTTGGAAAGCATAATTTAAATAAATACCTACAGGAGCAAAACACAATCTAATTTTGAAACTTTTGAAATGGCGAATGCCTTCTCATCGCTTCTGTATTAAGGAATGTAAACCAGAAAAATAAAGAAGAGGAAAGAAATCTTGCTTTTGGCCCACCTTCTGCAACCATCACTGTCTGGGCAGCCCTATGCCTGGCAAACCAGTGAACGATCCCCAGGACGAGCATCATCTGAATGAGGGACGGCCATGGCAAATTACGAGCAAACGGGAGCACGCCTCAAACCTGTGCAGCAAGCCTGTGTGCCCCGACAGCCGGCGACCGGATTGCTGGGGACAAGCTGCTATTATGGGCAATGGTAATGAACAGCAACAGGACCCTGCGGAGATCCTGGGCCCTGGGTCATCCGTGTGCTTTAGTAATATTAATTAAGTGGCTCTACACGCTGATAAGGGAGGCCAAGCTGTATTTATTCCCAGTAAACAGAAACACTCGGAGAGTGTTTTGCTTGACTTGTTGCTGTGCTGCATAACACGGCTGGGGAGCTATCCAGGAGGCTCCTACTTTGGAAAATGCTCCAGAAAGCACCAGAAACGAACCTGGCAGTCACCCACCCCAACAAAACCCCTGCTACTCCTTTATCAGCTCGTGAAGAGCAGACCAAAACTGAGCGTGGGTTAGTGCTAAAGCAAGGCAGAGCAGAGGCGCTGGGTTAGACAGCTGCTAAACTATGGCGTTTCGGGTGACAGGGGTGAGGGCAGGCTGCGGCTGCCTGTGCCAGCAGCTGCTCCTGGCAGGGATGGGAGGGACCCGGCTGCTGGTGGTGATGCACACTAATAACCACCTTGCACGGCTTCTCCTGGGATGAAATTGCTGGCTCTGAGGTGAAGGACTGCTGAAAAGTGATAGCGTAATAACAGCATTCGCTCTGCAGCACTCCCGGTTCTCCTCAAAATTACTAGATCACAAGGGTAATTAAAACAATTATAAATGTTTATTTCCAAGCTAGAATTTTCTAGCATGAAAGGCCTTGGCCTTTGTCAGGCAGCCAGGAAAGACAAGCATTTCTTACTGGGTTATTACCCACCGCATGTCTGCTGGGAGCAACCCGCTTTCCTCCAACCCAGCACTGCCCGCGGCAGGCACCGCCGGAGCCGGGTGGCCCCATCCCCAGGAAAACCTGCTCGCTGGGCAGACACGGCCCTGCTGATGCAGGGGCTGGTTTAAACGCGGGGCCTTTCCCCTCGCAGAGCGCTGCTTGTGGGTCCCATCCTGCGTTTGTGGTACCCGGGGCCCGGCCCGCGCTGCCTTCAGTCGCGCTTGGGCAGCAGGAGCCCTGCACGGTGAGAGCAGCGGGCGCTGTGTTGGAACAGTGCGGTGCAAGGCAGGAGCATGAGGTGTGGGGCTGGCTGCCCCACGTCTGATGCAAAATGTGCCTTCGATGATGTCGCAGGGCCAGGTTCACACCCACAGGCAGAAACCCCTGTGTAGAAGAGGGTGGCAAGGAGAGGCTGCGCTTGCCCCTCCTCTCCTCGGTGGAAGTGCTGGGACTTTAAGCAGTGTAAGAAAGCAAGAGGCACATCCAGCGGCAGACAGCAGCCTACAGGACACACGGGGACGCGCACACCCCTCCGCAAAGGACACCCTGGCAGCACTTGCGCTCCAACAGCAAAGCCATGCTTCTGCAGCATTCCCCGCAGCACAGGCTGCTGCACCCAGGTCTGAGGTTTAGCGGGGAGCGACAGCCTGTGGGATTTGGTGTGATCTTTCTCCAGCACCTTGGGAGATGCCTCCCATGCCAGGCATGCTGGTGTCTTCTGCGTGGTTGCAGCTGGCACGCAATGCCATGCACCAAAAGCCACCAGCTGGTGTGCAGCCAGCTCTGCGTACCTCCTGTCAATGAATCCCCACCTTAACTCGTCCTAAGGGAGATGAGACCATGGGAGACTTTGTCCTTCATTCAGCCCCAGCAATTAGATTTTCTGTACTTGCTTGGCTTGTCTTTTTCTTCTATTTTTTTTTCCTTCCCGCTGAATCTTGCCCTGTAGCAAATTCCAGGAGCAGAGATGCCCTGGCTTTGTCTGCGCAGGCTGCAAAGTGCTTTGTCCTTTCGGTGCTGCTCTGGGAGGCTTGGAGCTGCCCAGGCTCAGGCTGCTTTGCTTAAACCCTTTCCAGAGAGGAGAGCGACTCTGTTGGTGACAGCACATGCCAGGTCACAGCTCTAGGTATTCAGGGAAGGAAGAAGGGAGGCAGCTTTGCAATATCTCCTCTCAGCGCAAGAAACCCATTAGAGAGTGACCTGTGACTGTCCCTGTACCCAGGCACCCGGGCAAGGGACCCCGGTGCCCTCCCAGTGCAAGGCACAGGGCTCACTGCCAGGGTGGGCAGCATCCCGGCAAGATCCCGTCTGTGCCATGGCTCAGCCCTGGGGTGTTCAGCAGGGAGGGCACAACAGGGGACATTCGGAGATGTGCCAGGCCCCCACCACCCCCTGAGCTGGGAGCTCAGACCTGGCTTGCCGGCTGCCATCCTGGGAACCGCCTCCAGCACCCAGATGGAGGAAATCCCGGGAGCTCAGCAGCCACAGAGAGGGTGCCGGGTCCCGGCTGTCGGCGAGGATGCAGATGAAGGCAAAAGGCTTTCCAGGCCAGCACCCTGCACTGGGAGAGGAGCTCATTCCTGGGCAAAGCCGGACTGGCAATGAGACCTCATGGCACGTGCCGGCGGCTGCGATACCCACATGAGGCAGGTACAGACGCATACGCCAAGCGTGAGGCGGAGGGAGAGCCAGGCCTGCTGTGTTCTCTCTTTTGTCATTTTCCCTCCCATTATACTCAAGTACGACACATTCAAAAGAGCTTTCCAAAGTCAGGAGGGGTTTAGGGAGAGTGGCTTGAAATATCTGCTCAAAACTTAGCCCAAAGCGGTCCTTTTATAATGGAGAAGTCACTAATTCAACTATTCATTTAGCATACCCATACAGCATCAAATGCATCAAATGCCTAAAAGGGCTTTCCAATACCATTCCATGCGAAAAAAGGAAATGACCAGGAGTTCCTCTAATGGAAGCTATTTGCTGCAACGTGTCGTGCAGAGCTATAGCGCCCTAAGTGTTTTGGGCAAATGAGAAAGCAGAGATGGAAAAAACCGCAGCAACATTGTACCAGCAGCAGCTTTGAAATTGTCTCTCATTACGCCCTGATCTAATCAATATGAAATAAATAAAAAAAGGCACTTTAAAACAACTAGTCTCATTTTTAAGTGGATACCAGCTCTAGGATACGTTAATTAAACTAAACTAAAAAACTTCCATACTGTGCCAAGGGATGGCATTGCTTTACAATCCTCTTTTGTGCAAAATGCTATTGCAAAGAATAGGAGCCGTGCATCAAGACTGAGCAATTCTCAGGCTGTGCTATAAAACCAGGAGTCTAGGAAATGTAATAGAACTGGAAAAAAAGCTCTTTCATATTAAACACAAAATGCAGGTAAGTGCTAGAACTGATCTACTTGAATTAGCTAATTCAATTAGCTACTGTGATTACCAAATGCTAACCAACAGTAAATGTTCAATCACACTTGTAAAAAGATGTTTTTAACACATAGTCAAGATAAATCTAGTTTCAGTTATCTATATACATATATAAAGCTAACACCATAGATATTAATACTTAACATCTAAAACTTATTTCAGAGCTAACATTTATTAAATGTGAATTATTAATGACAGCATGTTGTGGGACACTGTCATGCAGAAAATAAGATACCGTGAGCTTTTTCCCCTCACTATTCCTAAACCCACAGAGTTTTCTTTTTCAGCTGAATGCCCAGGAAGAGACACATGCAGATGTTTCTCACCTGGAGTAATTTGGTTAAATATGCTATTTTTATTCTGTTCCCAGATTTTTCTTCCTTGTTGAACACTTATACTGGCACACAGACAAATGAGAGAAGAACTCGACACTTGTCAAGAACATCACTTCATATTAGCTGACTTCCAAAAGGCAATACCAGATAAGTAAAAGCCATTCCTCCTTCGTTATAAACAATGCCAATAACAAGGAAGAGTGGGAGTGTGTTGGTGCTGAAAGACACTTAGCAATCAGCACTATAACCTCTTGGTTTGGATTTCAGGCTTATTTTCCTTTTTTTGTTGTTTGTTGTTGTTTGTTTGGTTTTTTTTTTAAAAAAAGCTAAAACGCAGAAGCTATCAGAGCCCATACAATCCTTCAGAGTAGCATTGACTTCAATAACTAGCACAAAAAATCCCCCAATAAGAATATGATACCCACTTACATCAACTACAAAGATCTTCTGGGAGTCATCCAGAAACTGGACTTTCAGGTGCAGCATCCTCGAGCATGTGGCTGAGCGTGCGGCAGGCGCGGCAGACCTAGCGATGTGAGCGGTGCGCCGGGAAGGGAGCCCTGACTCCTCTTGCACACATAATTTCCCTCTCAGCTGGATGGAGAAGGCTGCAGTCACAGATGTGGAGCGGAGGCTGGAGTGAGGGAACTGAACGCCTAAAACCAAGTTAAAACCCACTGAATTGATACCTCCCCTGGTTTAAATACCACCACTGCGTTAAGGGATGTTTTCCCCCGGTGAATGATGAGTGTATTAATAGGCGAAAGGCTGTGCAGCAGCTCTGCAAGGGTGGCACTAATGGGGCTGGGATAAACGCTGAGCTTTTACAGCGGGTGATGAGCAATGTGAGGAGCAAAGGGAGCCCACGCTTTGCACCGCAGGGTCAGGGAAGAAGGGCTGGGTGGTGTTCCTGCCCGAGTCACCGACAGCGAGCATCGCCTTTTCTGTGGTCTGGTTAAGGTGCAGGGAGACCAGCTGTGCTCGCTCCCCGAGGAGGGCAGATAAGGTCCTGTCCACTAGGCAGCTGTGTGCGGGATGGACAGACGCACCGATGTACTCCACCAGAGACTGGGAAATGTTCCCACCTGAACCTGAGGCCAGGTGGAACTTCTTCCTGGGGAGGCAGGGGAGGACCTGCTGCTAATTCCCAGCTCACACCCTGGTCTGGCAACTTGGTGAAGTCTCACAAGCCTTTCGGACAACCTTATTCTGATTCCACACCCGAAAACCCCACGTCCCCACACACTAGCTCAGGGCTGTTTGCTCAGCCAGCTGAGCCCTTAATTTTAAATACCCTGGACCCTGCTACCAGCATCCTGCATCCCGCCAGCTCTCCCTGGAAGGACTTCAGTCCACCGAGTGCATCCAACCCCACATTAGGCTGGATGGTATTGCACTGATTCAGAGTCTTCTTCAGCCTCTCAAATACTCCGGTGGTTGCCAGGATGGACTGAGTAGAGCAAGAAACAAGAAGCCTCCTTCCTCCCAGACCCCATCCCCTCTTTTTTCCAAGGTGAACTTCCACACTGGTCCTTAGGGTTTGCTCCTTTGCTCCCCTGTTGGCCCGGGAAGCAGGGGTACCTGCAGGGCCGATGCTGAGCCACCACGGCTGCATTCTGCAGAGCCTCCCGAAAAGCTGAGCCGCCAGCACTGGGCAGCAAGTTCAGCCACCATCCTCCAAAAAGGCTCACTCTGGGCCCTGGGGATAGGGGACGAAATGCCCCAACCCCCCTCAGTCCCTCCTGAAGTCACTCCTGAGAGAGGAGCAGGCTCTGGGAGAGCAAATTCTGGCAGAGACGAGATGCGATGTGCTGCCTTGCACCACTGTTGCTGCAGCTCTGCGCGCTGCTGCACCGTGTGCTTATCTTCAGATTCAGTTTAGAGTAAAGGAAAATAAGATAGATAAAGTTACGGAATAGAGATCTGCCAGAGGTTATTAAACACCATAGACCAAAAGGCAAGAACCGGCACCTGGCTCATTGCTGAGAAGGAGAAGCACTCACCTTGTTTTCCACACTCAAAACATTTGTTACTGGCAGCTGCTGGAGACTGGGACTCACCTCGGTGGCCTTTGGTCTGTGGTGGCCTTTCATACATGCAGCTTAGACCTCCTCTTCCTCAGCCGGGGCTGCCAGGGGAACATCCACGTTCACTCCTCACCCAGCCATAACCCATAACCCACCCGACATAACCCCTCGCCTGCCGGCGCCGGGAGCAGGATCAGGGCAGAGCCAAAGCCCTTCTGAACACGCTAGGCAGACAACAGGAGCATCGTCCGCTGGGTACTACATCTAAGGCACGGCACGAATACTGCAAAACAGGGAAAATTCTTTCCAGAATAGGGTACTTACAACATTCCTGCTGCCACACCAGAAGGAACTGTTTCACTCTCAGCTACAGCCCTGGCTTACATTCTAGTTGCTTTAAGTTTTTATAAAATATGACACATAAGAAGTATTTTCAAAAAAAAAAAAAAAAAAAGCCTGAAAGTACTGAGTTTGGCTTAAAAAGAGAAGAAGGAGGGAACAACAATAGTCTCCTGATCCATGCAGGGCTATTCCAGGAGGACGGATCAGCAGTTCCCAAGCTATGGGGAAAACAAAGAAATTGCTAGAAATTGCAGGGAAGATCTGAGTTAGGTCCTAGGAAAGACCCTTAAGCTGTGAGGCAGGAGAAATACTGGAACAGGCTGTAAATCCAGGGGTGACTCAGACACACGTCTGTCAGGGACAGCCCAGGCACACTTGGACCTGCCTTTAAACCTTTAACAATGACTATCATTTTTCACTGACTTCACGAGACACATTATATCTCGAGCATATCTCAACAGTTACAGCTGACTCACCACATCCTGCTCTTCTAAAAACTTCTGCCTCAGAACCATTCTATTTATTGAATATAATAAGCAACGATACATCTGCATTTGCATCAAGTTTTGCCTGCCGAACATCAGCAAAAGTCTGACACCGCTCTGCTGAAACTACTTACTTGTAATTGCTGGGAAAATGAAAATTAATGCATTTTTTATTTCTGTTTAGGTGGGTTTTGCCCATTAGCATCCAACTGCGGGGTAAGAGCTCTCTGACCAGCATTTTGTTTTGATACCAAAAGGTAACATGAAGCAGCAGCATTTTTCCTCTCCAGTTTGCCCCAGTCCTACCCATAAACATCCTGCAGTGGTGCTTCTCCTCCTCGCTCACATTCCCACCGAGAGCCGTACTTACAGCAACACAACATCACAAATACTATTCCCCGAGAGCAGCTCCACAGACACCCTGGCGTTCATCAGCATTAATAACTCTGCAAAATGATGAGACCGACAGGAGGGGCGAGCTTCTGCGCGTGAACGCTGGCAGGAGCAAAGGTGAACATCCCCAGCGTTAGACTGGGGATTAAGACAAGTTTAAAGATGAGTTGCGTTGTCTGACAGTCTCACACCGGGTGGGTCCAGGACAGGCGATGACACGATTACATGCTAGCTATACAAATTATTTGCATTGCTGCTCAGCCGGTGAGGATTACCAGATCGACAGCGATGGGGGTTTTGGGAGCAGCTCGGTTGCTGCGTGGGCAGCTCTCCCGCCCGCAGGCATCCCAGCAAAACCAACAGACCCCAGTCCAGCACAACTTGCAGGCACATGTGTGGGAGCAGAGCGTGGCCGTGGCATAGTGGGAAGCACGGGGACCCAATTGCACTAATAATAAAAGAAATAGGTTTAGCTGAGTTTAAGCAGTAAGCCAAATTAAAAGTCAATCACCTGACTCACCCTGCATTAGTATTATTATTTTTTTTGTTTAGTAACACTTTCCGGTGGTCAAGGAAGCAGTCATATCAAATCTTGCTCTTGTGATTATAGTTTTACCTCAGCTTCAGCAGCCGAGGTAAATGGTTCTTTTTACCTACCTGTAATAACCGAGTAGGAAATCGCAAATAACCTCGATTACGCATGAAAGACTCCAAACGCGATTGCAATTCCAGACACTGACAGACAAATTAAACAGAAGTGCCAATTTTTCTTTGAAGTCCTATTAAGATATACTCACACCACGCTACCGAAATACTGAAATCTGATTCCCCCCCCCCCCATTTCTCTCCTGTTTTCAACCTGTGCAGCACCGTGTTTGATCTGCAGGGATGGAGCAGAGCCCCGCGGCTGAGGGATGGAGCAGAGCCCCGCGGCTGAGGGATGGAGCAGAGCCCCGCGGCTGAGGGATGGAGCAGAGCCCCGCGGCTGAGGGATGGAGCAGAGCCCCGCGGCTGAGGGATGCTGCGGCCACGCGAGCCCGATCCTTGCTTCCACGCTCCCTCTCCTGGAGGTTGTGCCCAACGACACACACAGGAGACCAGTTCGCAGGGAGGAGCGGTTCAGGAACAGCAGTAACACAACCTGGCGTGCTTCGGTGTATATGGTTGACTTTTCTTCCTTTTTCATATTTTATATGCTATGTAAGAACTAATACCTGGCACTGAAGAAGGCAGTTTGCTGTAAGCAAATGCAAATGCCAGAACAAGCTACACAAGAAACTAAATAATAGTCTGATATCATCCAGAACACATTATCTCATTTTTAATACGCCCGTTGCACTCTGTTGTTGGCACAGCTATATAAAAAGCACTCTGTGATGCTTAATTCCAACAGATCGCTTCAAAGACACGAGAAAGCAATTTATACAGAAAAAGAAAGCCTTGTGAACACACCAAGTCAAAGGAGCGCTGGTGCCTCCAAAGACGCAGGCACCTCTTGGCATTCGGTCATTTCTAGCTAGGAAGACGCACCTCACTGCATCTACGTGGAAGTGCAAAGCACAGGACTTGTCTATGCTGTCCTTAAGTTGTTTCAAGCATGAACTGTCCCAGGTTCACTTGCACACCCCCACACTAACAAGCTAAAAGGATTGCCAGCTTACCAGTAATCCAGCAGTCCTGTGACGAGGTCTCCAGATGCCCAGGCTCTCTGTCCTCGCAAGCGCTGTCCGGGAGTCAGACCGATCAACCCCCCTCGCTACAGCTCTCCGTGAGTCACGGGCAGGTCTTCCCTAGGTCGTGCCCCAAGCGAAATCACCACGGACCCCACATACCACACCGCAGAAATATGAACGACTGGTGGGCAGTGCCTGCTCCTCTGCTCACACAGCTCTGGCAACAGAGGGTTACGAGACTAGAAGCAGCAGCACCTCTTCAGAAGGGAATTAAAGGCCAGGATGGTGAAAACCTTTGCTGAGCATCATCAGGAAGGATCCCACAGCCAAAGGCTTCGTCTGAGGAATCTGCCAAATTGAGTCTGCAACGCTGGGTGAAGAGACTGAATCCTAGTGGAAAGGATGGAGTTCTAAGGAACTATACTGCTTATTTTCATGGCAGATGTGGTTTCCCTCTTGGCTCAAGACAACTAGCTCTGGTTGAGTAAGCCCTTCATTACATCTAGGCACAGAAAGGCACGTGTTATCCAGGTACCTCCAGGCCGATGGATCAGACCTGTCTCACCACATGGATCTTCATCCCAAGTTTTGTTAACATGTTTCCCACCCAGGTAGCCTCTCTTCTCCCACTCCCTTCTTTACCTTTCATTCTTCCTTAAAAGACCCTTACCACACTTCAGTCCTACCAAAGCCCGCCAAATACCAAGTATATAGCTCAAAGCAGAGCTAAAATTGTGTCAAAGCCATTCTTCATAGCAGGCAGTGGAGGGCAACAGAGTAGCATCCACCTGAAGCTGGGACCTTGGTACTTCTGTAGTGATCCAAGGTAATCCCCATCTCATGGTTCCTCTCCCAGGGTCTTCTGGCAGATGGTAGTGGCTACGAGGCAGATGTGTTTCAAAGAACAGGAAACATTCCCACATCATGACTGTCCCAAAGTTTCAGAGGTACATTCATAAAACCTTCCTAAGTTAGTGATTTGGACCCCAAGATGAAAAAAATCAGATGGCCTGAGATACCGTGCTGACAACTAACAGAGAAACAGCTTAGATAGCTAAAAGGAAAAGAACAGCTGGATTCCAAGTACTTCTGACCATAGGCCCTGAAGCTAAGAATCTTTCTTCTAACCCATAAAAAAATACACCTGCATTACTGAAATTAGATGTAGGGCATTTGGCAGGTCCATGCTAACTCCCGGAACAACAAATGGAAATCAATGCCAGGATCAGTAACGTGACAGCGGTCGCAGAGACACGGGGCTGCAACGGACTTCAGGGGGTCACACACGACCACCCCATGTACGGAGGCAGGAACTACAGACACCACACGTGCTCCTTCCTCAGCAGCAGTTACCTGATGTCATCTCTGAAAATTTTCCGCCACCTCCACATATCTGCAGCTTGCTCCAGCACTTCAGCTGTGCTCTGCGAGCAGCTTTCTCTTTTTTACAACATAAATCAGCTTTGCTGAAAATTCAGTTTATTTCTTATTTTCCCATAGCAGCCATGCTGTTGCTGATTACACGACCATAATTAATTTGCTTTTAAGAACAAAAGTCTAAGGTCTATTACAGCACTAGGGTGAATCCCAAGCTGATGATTAATCATCCTATCTGCCAGTTCCCAAAAAGACAGGTAGCCCTTAAGGAATGGCACAAACAGCAAACATATTTTCTCTTTTCTGGGCTGACCAGATAATTTAAATCTAACGTCAAAGCAGATTTTCTAAGGACATAAAACTGGATGAACTAGTCAGCCTAGAGGCAGGAAAAAAGAAAAAAAATTAACTTGAAGAGCCAGAAATTTCCCAGAAAGCTGATGGTCTGTTTGGTTTACTGAGCTGCAGTCATTTATCAATTACACCTTTTAGCAGAAGCATAAGAAATCTAAGTCTGAACCACTTACATTATAGCATCACAAATGTATGAAATTTACTAACGCTCTTCATAAATCTGAAAACATAACTTTGTTCTTTAGGTTTTAGCCTACTTATTTATTTACATGCAAGAAGGCCAATTTCAAAATTATGCTACAATGCTGGTGCATCTCATTCCAGGGAAGTCCCTCCTCATCTTTAACACAGCTTTCCACATTATGCCCCAGGAGGGAAGTGCTACAAGTACCACTTTTATTCCGAGGCAAGAACAATTGAGGTCACCCAGTAACGAGCAGCAACTCGGAGCCTTAAATTCCGTGTGAGCCTAATCACGGGAAATATGATTTGGAGGAAGTCAGTCACTGTTAGAAAGCTGTCATAGCACACTCAGAACCAGCAGAACACCGAGGAGCATGGACACACCGCAAACCAAACAGCAAAGCCTGCCTGGGAGCGAGTATTTTGTAGGTTCCTGCAAAGTGAGAGACTCTTTCCCATCAATCACTGCAGTTAATGAAACTATTGCTCCAGACTTTTTGGAGGGACTTGAAGAGAACCTTTGAAAGAGAGCACCAGAGGCAAGCAACTTGATCCCGTACTAAATAGTTTTCATGGAGAACAACGAATCTTATCCCCTACGATCTTGTAATGGAATTGTATCATCGCTAGTAGCGGGGATAGCTAACAGCCAAGCCATCGCAAGCTCAATGCTGCCCTCAGCAGAACCAACAAACTACTACAGGTAGGATGTGACCTTTGAATTGAACACCGTGGCTGACTTACAGCTGGAAGTCCATCTTCTCGGCTCCTTGCAGCTGTATTGACCAGGCAGAGATAGACGTCCCTACTTAAAAAAAACCAAACCCTAAAAGGCACATTATTTCACTTTCACAGAGCAGAGGGCCACCTCACCTCTTGACAGAGCTCGCCTGCAGCTACAGTAGCTCTACACGCACTTCCTCCAGCTGCAAGCTCCAGAGTGAGCAAGCAGTGACTCACCAAACCGAAGTGCCTACCAGCAACCCAAGCTAGCAGGACTGCTGACTTTTCAGCAGAGATAACTCAAACAGGTCAACACATCTTGTTTTAGAACCCGTATCTCATTTTAATTAAGACTAGACACTTCCACTTAGTTTCAAACTGTAATTACCGCCAAGCCTATTAGGGCAGAGAACAGCATCCTGCTTCACGTGAGGTGTGGCCGGCAGCTCACCCACCACCCACGCAGGGCATCTCGTGTCCTTCCTCCCAGGGCTGTCCCCACCAGGCTCTGCGTCTGCGCGGTCGGTGGTTCACACCCCGCACAGCCAGCCCCAGCTCTGCCTCCTCCACAATCCAGTTACGTGCCACCCGTGCTGGGTGGGGGAGCGGGGTAGGGAGGAGCCCTCTGCTCTGAGCTGCAGCTCGCTCCTGAGCTCCAGACACACTGGGGACACACCTGTCCTCCGACTGCGCTGGGTGGTGGGACACTGGGGAGCTTTCTGCAGGGCCCGTGCACTTTAACAGCAGGCTGAACTCCTGCCTGCTGATGGGAAGCAGTGAATGAACTCCTCGTTTTGTTTTGCTTGCACATACAGCTTTTGCTTTACCTATTAAACTGTCTTCATCTCAACCCATGAGTTTTCTCACATTTACTCTTCCAGTTCTCAACCCCATCCCCCTGTGGGGGGAGCGAACAAGCGGCCGCTTGGGGCTTAGTTGCTGGCCAGGGTTAAACCACGACAAACTTAAATCCAGGCTAGCTCTTTTCTGTGGGTTTACAGACAGGGTTTCATTGATTTAAAGCACCTCGACATTGTCACACCTATTTTACCAAGGACACTACTCAACTATTTGTACAGCAGCAGCAGAGCTCACTCAGCACCAAGACTTTTGAAAGGTAACGGCCTTAAACATAAATCTTACATGCTTCCTTAAAACTCCCAACCCAGACAACACTGTACTGGCACTTTGAAACAAACCAGCCGTGTAAAGTCAAAGGGACTTACTAGCTGTACCATTCACTTCCCAGCCTCCAAGTGGGAGCAGGAAGCAGCTTGCGTAGCAACACCGAGTCCCATAAAGGAACCAGGAATGTTATTGCTCCATTATGACTTCTTTTAAATAGCACGAGAAATCAAGACTCAGACCAGTCCTAACGTGTCAGCTACCACACTCACTGACACCAGTCAGAACAGGGCATGCTTCACCCCCAGCCTCTCAGTGAGGTTAAGGGAAGCACACATTTTGTCCAAGATCACTTACAAGGGCAGTCTGTCCTTCTGTGTCATTTTCCCCTCAAGACGAAAGCTAGCCCTCCGTCTCAGTAAAGGAAGCGTGAGCTCAAAGAAGGAACAGCCTAGAAACCTGCCTACAAGATAAGGCTAACGCTGCTTTAGCTGAAGGAGGGGCAGTAAGCACGCCAGGTGGTTTTGCCTGTTGAGACATCACTGAGGACTGAAGGTACTAAGGTAGCAAGATTTTCTAAACTTGAAATCACATTTTGCATTAATACACGGCTTTAGTTGCAAATGCTGTATTAAAGGTCAGTACCAAGACTAAGTTCTGAGGAAGATGCACTTTTTGTTACAGAGCCCAGATGACAATTACCGACTTTGCAAACTCAAGGCTTTTACTGAGCATTTAAGATAATTATTATCAAATAGCTTTGGGCAGTTTGGTTAGCTGGAAGGTTTTTTAGAAAAATCTTCTGTCTCTCCTGCAGCAGAGCTCCAAGAACAGAACACTTACTCTGCTAGTGCGGTGGAGAGATGCCAGTCCCGGATTACTACGGTGGAGAGCAGCTACAGACACGCTGCAAGATGTCAGGACTCAAAGCCATCTTCAAACACACAAAAGCCTACATGAAAAAATAAGAACATTAAAGACTTTGAGAAGACAAACAGAGGTACTTCTTTTGAACAAAGCTTCATCGTACCATCCGAGTAGAGGTACCATTGCTGCTTTGATCAGGCTCCCCAGCTCAGAGGACTCCCTGCCTTGCACAGGAAGATAATGCATGGTCCTTGCTCCCCTTACTTCCAGAGTACCTGAGACTGCAAGCTTTACACCCAGTCTGGGCACAGTTTTACACCCTGTTTCCCCAAGCCAGAAGTCGTCACTCACGACAACTCAGATGTGGTAACTAGGTTTAGAATAAACAGTATCTCAAAACAACAACAACAAAAAAAGCAGCTTGTTAGTTCACTTTAGAAGATGAAATTGAACACAGACTAGTCACCCCAGTTTGGTAATACAGGTATCTATTTTATTAAAAAAGTTACAAACAGGTGGACTGTAGGGTTGTCTTACAAAATGACAAGAATGAATTCTACTGGAAAAAACTTTTTACAAAGCATTATAGGTAATTGTTCCATTTTTGCACTTGTTATTCCAGATTTCACCTATCACTGATAAAGATACAGTACATTAGATACATGATGTTAGGTTACATTTTTATTTGTAGAGCCCTACTGCAGTGATTTGAACAACTCCTAAACAGATGCCATAGTAAAGACAATACATATTGCATTTATTATTAGCCTCTTACTCTAATAAGCAACTTCACATGCAATCTATTGAGGAAGCCTAAAATAACTTTTGGTCCCTTTTTCCCCCCAAAGTGTGCTGAAGAAACCATCTCTCGTTTTCTCAGTCCTGTCACTCTAAGCTAGTTCAAGTTTAAGGTTTTTTTTTTTTTTTTTTTCTCTTTTTTTTTTTTTTTTGCGCTGAGGTCAATGACAATGAACACTGGTTTGATAACTACCCATAGGAATGAACCACTGATTAATATTAACCAACTTTTTCCCCCTTAGACAAAGGAAAACTAAGATCTTTATGAATTACTTTTATTTCCTATTACTTCCTTACAACCTACAAAAAAGATCAACAACCATCACAAAAAAAATTATCTACTTTGAATACAAGGTTTGGTTTAATTCTGATATTAAAGTGCAAACCTAAGTATTAGCCTCAGCCTGTTTATAAAGTTTGTACAAACAGGGGGGGAAAAAAAATTCAAGTAACCCCACAGGAAAATAAATCAGGTGTTTCAATACCCAAGCAGAAAACCTGGTGTCCTCTTCTTCTCAGGATTCAAATTCAACACTGAATGTAGACTCAGAACCTTTATTTCCACTAACACTGTAAAGCCAGCCTGCATTATTACCAATAAAACACATTAATGTTGAGATACTGTACCGGTGATCTTTTATTGTTTTAAATGCCATCATCCACAATACAATTCGTGAGTTTTCAACTGCTTAACCTCATATATCCATCACTGCTTTTACTGGAGCTTTTCTCAAAGTTATTTAGCTATTACAGGGAAAGAATGTACATTTCTAGAAGCATGTTCAAATGACTAAAGCTGGGCTCCTAAAAACCTAGAACTTTGGTGCAGTAGGTGAGCTGCAGTTATTAAGTTTCTGCAAAAAAAATGACACATTTTAAACCACTGCTAGAAAAAGCTCTCATGTATGCAACATGTTAATAAAACTGAACAAAAAGATTTCATCTGTTCTTTGTACATTTTCATTCTGCTCTTTATACCTGCGTTATTGTTAAAATTTTCAAGTATTCACAGAAAATGTTGATCAGGTAAACAATAAGGAAGGCAATGGCTGTTTAAAGCACGCTTGCAGTTAGTATCACTGAAACCTGGTGCTTTTCCCCTTGTTACACCAACTTGTCTCTAATATTAAACTTGTTTATTAGGGAAAAAAACCAACTAAAAAGCAATTTGTGACAGTGCAAGAAAAACTTTAACAAATATTGCTTTAAAATATTATTCAGAAAGACAAATATTAGGAACTATAAAATGTAAAGTGATCTTATTTGCATTAGATTTACATGTGCAGAAGTCTACTAGATGTCTCTTAATGTGCCAGGCAAAGCTGAGCTGATGGACTAGACATACAGCCCATTTTGAAGGATACATTATCCCTTTTCAAAGGTGTAAAGAAGCTATTTGTAAACAAGCAAGTTTAGAAACTCAGTAGAAGGAAAAGCATGCCGCCATTTTTCAATGCTACAATTGTCATTTTTGACTGAATGAGTTTAAGAAACCCACGATTGCAAGAAAAGAAGTATCAGCTGAGGACTTCACATCCCGTTCCAAGTAATCCCTACAGTCAGATCAGACCAGTTACAAAAACACAATGTCACAGCTGCATTTGCCAAGAAAAGGGATACTACATCCATACAACAGAGGTGCCTTCAGTATCTTTTCATGACACTGTCACACGTAAACAAAAAGTCTCAAAGAATGACCAACTACACTGGAGGAGAAAACTTTGCAAACAGAAATAAGCACTGATGCGAGGTAATATACAGAAGTAACCATTTGTTTAAGGCTCAATTTATTCTCCATTAAAACTCTCTTCTTTTAAAAGGCATTGAGTAGGTAATACTGAGTTTAAGTATTTAATAAATACAAGTTCAGAAATTGATTAAAGAAATCAATTAAAATATTAAAAATGAACTCTTGCATATTAGCCATTATATGAACTTAGAAAGCTATAAAAGGACTGATAGATAAAGAACAGATTTTTAAACTTATGGTAAACATGCTAAGCATTCTGATTAAGGTGTGTGGATCCTGGAGGCCACCAACCTTATGCACTTAGATGTATGGCAATGTGCTGTAATAGAGACAGGTTTACCAAGGCTCAGCTCTGCAACCTGGGCTGAAAGTTCTCCAAAGCAGCATCTGTGCAAGTTTCCTCTGAGTTTTATCTGCAATTTAAACAAAATAACTAATGAAAGCCATATTCAATACACATTCCAAGTGAACTCTGCTTCTCCCACAGCGTGGAACACCTGGTTTTCCATACTGAGCTCCAAAGCACTGCTCTACACAGCAGCATTTTTAAGTTCCCCTCCTCTGATTCTGGTAATACAAGAGACAAGCAGGCAAACAACTTACTGCTATGAACTTTGTAACAGTTGCCCCTGTGGGATACTAAATTGCTTCTAAAGATCCGAAACAGCTAGGAAATTCAAGTTTTCCTGTACAGACAGACATACACTAGGCTTTGCACTGGTGGTGAGGAGGCACCATATCAGCCCGTAACGTGAAGCAGTGGCATTCCGCACAAGTTCTAATAACAGGTAAATGACCCAACTAATTCAGTTTTGACATCTGGGCTCTCAGCATTCAGATCCTCTAAATTACTACCAAGAAAACCCCTTAGCACTCAGACAGCATCAGTAGGGAGAACCGTACGCCACTGTTCTCAATCAAAACACAGAAATGTAACCAAAGGGACCAACACACCTTCTTATTTCTGATAACTTCCTTGCCCTTCACAAGATTCATCTGCAGAGACATCCTAAAAGCCTCAGTCGAAGCTCAGTGTCTGTACAAACCTATCCTTCACATGCACATGTATGCACTTCACTGAAGCTTAATCCTTGGCTTTTCAGGGATTTTGGTGAGTTTTCTCTATTCTTAAAGTCATTTCTTCAGAGAAGTCAGGACCTTACACTTCCCACTGTACCACTTCTTTTTAGCTGTTGGCATGTGCTCAATGAACAGTTTGGCACAACAGAATGCTCTGACATAGGGTTCCCCTTCTTGCCTGAGAACTGGCCACCCCCAACATTCAGGAGCAGTACTCCTCCACTGACAAGAGCCAACAGCCAGGTTTTGCTTGCTTGTTTGTATGTTTTCCAACCAACAGCAATTCTCCCCCAGTCGGGTGAGCATGTGCCATGTCACCTTGTCATTCGTTCCGCCCCCATCCCCCCAACCCCATTGCCAGTCCACAAATTTTAGATGGGGAGAGTCCCTGTATTGTCAAAACAGCAAACAAACATCTAGCTTTTAATGGGGATGGATTAGACCTGCTTAATACGTGTTTTATCTTTGCTTAGAGCACAGGAGAGGCAAACCATTTACAGTGCAGGCCCCTCATCCTACCAGTCACATTCATCCCAAAACTCCACCTAAATATAGTATCCAGTGCTGTGGCTGGGGATAGTATGAACAGAGAAAGCAAGTAATAGTATTTTCCTCCACATGCTCTTCTAGCATCCTTATATTTCCAGGTTAGGGACCTCCCAATTCCAATTTGTCATCTTTCCATTTAATCTGTGCTTAGTTACTACAATTAGCACCATATATACCTTATCCGCTTCACCTGCCTATGAAATTTCTATAGCTGTCTAGTCTCTTCTTTGAACAGGCAGGAGAGAAGGGGATGTTAGACAACTTAGTAAAGCAAATTTGTCTGTGTTACATAGCCACACAGACCAGAAGACAGTACACTTTCAGGTTTTATCTCCAGAGAAGAGTACTCTTCCTTCAGCACTTGCTAGTATCAGTTACTCATAAAGGGGACAGAAATCACTAGTCAGCGTCAGTCTTTCACCCCAATATTAAGATTTTCCCAATCCCTTTAGTACCTCTACAGAAAACCTTTAACGCAGCAACACTGTAACAGGTGCCATACTTTAAAGAAGATTTAAAATACGAAATATTGTGATATTGAAATATCAAGAGAAACACTAGAGCAAGGAACAGAGAGCAGCTACTGGAAATCTCACATCTCTGAGTGTAATAATGAAATGACAGAAACCACTGCAGAAGCAGGGAAGGTGGGCGAGGGGACAGGATGCAAGAACAACACACATTTTTAAAAGGAACCATGGGTTATCTCAATTATGTAGTTATGTTCTATCCTTCATTTCACCCACAGCAACTGACTGGAACAGTAAATTTAAGCAACTGCTACTCAAAAGTGTTGTGAAAGAACCTACACAACATCATACTTGACAGATAAGCTGAGGTATCAGTACCAAAAAAGTAAGTGGTACTTGCTAGTTAAAACTGACCTGGAAACAGCCCTAAATGCTTCAGATGCCTTAGAACCAGGTCCAGCATATAATCCATCCCCCATCCCTCTCATTGGTTTCTCCATCAGAACTTGACACAAACTGTTTCGTGTACTTCATTCTGAACTAATTGATCTGGACCTAAAACTCCTCCTGGATGCAGACAGGTCACAGAACTCAGAGGTGACAACAGTTATGCTAGGACAGAGTTACAGTTCAGGCCCATTTCCTACACACAGGTTTTCAGACAGCTGGTTCCACTTCCTCAGTTTCACTTTACCTAGGATGGGGTCACTGCTAAAGCGATGTCTGAGAAGCAGCAATTGTTCCCTGGATCACAGATAAGCAGAAGAATACAAAGCTGATTACAGCTATCACAAGACACTGTCAGCTCTCCTACACTAGAGCACATCAGACAGAAATTATCAGGCAGCAAAAGCTTATCATAAAGTTAATGAGACCCTACACCTACTCAGTCAAAGAACAAGTACAGAGTGGGAGCCAGGAAGAAGAAAATATCCCAACCGTGTGAGGCTGAAGTGAAAAATACGGAGCATGAAGCCTGGAAAGAGCCAGGACAAGTAATAGAAGCTCCAGACATGGTGAGACCCGGACTGAATAGAAAGCTGCTCAGGCAGGAAAGACTGACTTGTTTGGCACAGGTGTCAAGACTACACTGGGCAGAAGCAACATCTCCTAGAAGCAAGGAAGTATTTTGCTGCTAGAGGCTTGATGTGACACTATGAGCTAGGCAGAATGAAAGGCAATCTGTATTACAAAAGCTTAGGATCCTCTATCTCAAGAGGTCACAAAGGCATAAGAATACAAATGTTTCTCCTGAAGAAAGAGCATGCTTAGGAAACTCATCAAATCTAGATGCAAGTTATGATTCAAAGGAATAATACGTATATAGCCCTGCCTCCTGCCCCAGTGTCACTTTTTAAGATTAAACTTGAAATTTAATGCTAAATTCATAATAGGACAGGCTACAAAGAACCCTCCCTTATAAGTAACCAATTCTGGAAGTGTGAGTTTCATGGATAAAAGGCCTGATTTTGTCGGAGCTGGAGACAGCCACCTGCACAAGTTGAACCACTAGTAACCCAGGGGTTACTGCCATCTCTGATATGACACTTCAAGTCCACAAACTCTTATTTGTGCAATGCCTCAGAAATAGCTGAAACACTGCATTACTATACATAATTTAAGATATTAACCCTGCAGCACTCTGTTAAAAAAGCAATAACTGCTTTGATTTACTCCTTCCTATAATCCTAAAAGGCTCTGCAGGTGTTAGTGTACAAGGAAAGACTTCATTTGTATTTCTCTCTGCTCCAATACAAGTAAGTTGGCTTGCCTTTCAGCGAGCAAATCTTGAACTTAGACGCACCCCTTAGGTGACAGCAGCCTTTCCTAATTTCACAGAACCGGAGATAAAACCATCATGTATTATCTTTAGTATGACAGTGCTAGGGTCATGAGTACCGAAAACTTTACATCCACAAAGCACTTGATAACAATCTCAAAGCCAAGCTTTGAAACTTCACTCTCTGACCTTGCACTCAAGATTAAAGAGGATACATGGTCCAAAGCTTCCAGTAATAACCTATTTTCCCTCTTGTCACTCAGACACAAAAAGCTCCTTTGACTCAAGCAAGAGTTACTAGCATGGCAGTCAGAGCCTAAGCCTCAATCAGTGTAGCTGTCAAGAAGAAGAGTTCTTTCCTGTGAATTTTCATGTCCTCCCTCATCTCTGCACTTGCCCTCGAAGATCACATCGAGTTATTTGTCAAGGCAAGTCCAAAAGACAACTGAAGGTCTGATGGACCAGCTAGCTGCACACAGAGCGTGCCAATGATGTAGAAGAGCACTTCTCAGTAAGATGGATTCAAGCCGATTTTGTAACCAGACCTGCAATGGCTAGAAATTCAAACGGGGGGGGGGGGGGGGGGGGGGGGGATGTCTAGAACCACCTTGCACAGGAATGACAGCGCTGCAGTGTGCAGGGGAGGAACAGAACCATTTATAAAATCAGGCGAAAAAGGTACCAAAAAAGACCGCCATGTGTGTGAAGGGCCAAGAGCAGCTAGCCTTGAGGAAAAAAAAATAAAAATCAAAGCAATACCCGAGACAGGGGGAGCTTTACAGGGGCCCCTCTGAACACTGCGCTCTTGCCACACCTCTTATGAGTCACCAGGAAAGGAAAGAGTTGTGCATTGGGAAGCCATTTTACAGCGTGTTCTCTGCTCTGGTGATTTCAGATGAAGAGCACTTTGTACACGTCCTTGACTAGTACATGAGGACTTCAAGCCACTCCTCACAACTCAGGGTGGTTCTCTTTCAAACTTATTTCACTGATAAGGCAGAAACGTACTCTTAAGTACATTCAGTTTCTGTACCATAGAACTGATCTATTTATTTTTTAAACAAGCTCAAAGTCTTCCCTGCAAAACTACTGAGAAACTTGGTCACAATAATCCCATCAAACTCCAAGGTAATTCCCGCTACTCAAAAATAATTCAGGTACCAACTACAACCAATGAAGAAACCCACTGCATCACAAAACATTATTAATGATAACGTAATGTCAAATACAGCACTGACAGTGAAAAGAAAGTGCAGATGAGATCACACGCTTTGTCTCACTGCAAAATTGCTGCAAGTAAATGCAATGTTCCCCAAGTAACCCTACTGAAGTAACACAAGTCCATTTGAGTCGAGTAATCATGTGAAACCAAACACACAAGCTTCCATCTCTTTCAGAGGAAGGCTACCTCCACATTAGACTACTTAATTTCAGACTCCCTGTCACGCTTTATCTGCTTGCTTAAACAACATGTTTATGCACCTCGGTTAGTTATGACTGTTCCACCAACCTGCTCTGTATGGCCATGATTGAGGTTTTTCTTAATTTCTCTCACTGGACGATGCAAGTTGTACAACACTGATCTTGTTTTTCAGGCAGGGAGGCATAGTTCATTTGCCTGACGATCTCAGCAAACAGTTCATCCACCATTGTTTTGCTCTTGGCTGATGTCTCCATGAAGGGACAGCCCCACTCCTGAGCCAGGGCTCTGCCTTCTGCAGATAAGACCTCCCTCTCCGACTCCAGATCCACTTTATTCCCCACTAGGATCAGAGGAACTTTCTCGTATCTCTTCACCCGGACAATCTGGTCCCTCATCGGCTTGATGTCCTGATCAAACAATCCCACTGGTTAGTACATGTAAGTAATCACAAGAAATTGCTATACAATCACTACAGAAGAACATTTTAATAACACTCACATGCAACTGAACATTCAAAATACATCAGAAGACTTCTTAAATTCATATTCATGCAGATTCAGAACTCAGAGAAAGTTTACTACCAATTTTTAATACAAGTTATTTTTTATTTTAGTATATATGCATACATTTTATAAATGTGTATGCATTTATAAAACAGAAAATTACTACTGTACTCTAAGACATACTTTCAGTTCAGCTAGAGGAAGATACAGTATAGCTGCTTTGAAAGTTGATTTCAGTTTTCTGAAAAAAATTGTCTAGCGACCTGGAACATTAGTAGTAGCATCCATTACACAATCATTTAGGAAGCTTGTGTTTAGTTTACAGCTTGAGAAAGCCAGTCATTTAAGTAGTCTTCTCACTTCTGGAATGCTTAGAATAATTCATTGTGAGCACATTTAATCACATGTAAGTAACCAAATTAGATGCTGTAAAGAGATTTTATTACCTAGAGATTCATTTATTCAAGTCTGAGCTAACATTGGGAGTTTACACTTGAAAGGCTGAGTCAGCCTCCTCTGCCCCCTGAGTGTTTTAAGTTACTATCAGTACTACTAAGTTCTACAAATTCTTGCATAGCTCTGGGACAAAGCAATTTAAGCATTTGAAGTTACCACTGTGTAAAAGAACTGCAGAACGGCTTACACCTACAGGCCTCAAAGTAAACATGCTATAGACAGACAAGAAAAATTAAATATTAACAGGATAGATTACTAACTGTATGTCCATCCCTCAAATAATGGGGACTCACTGGTCCCCAAGATAAATGAAAATGAGGGGAGAAGCATCCCAATGTCATTGCTGTTGTTTTCCAAAGAAAGTATGTCTTCAGCTTGTGCTTGTGCTATTCTGAGGCCTCTGCTACGATAAAGTTTAGCCTTCAGCAGAAGCAAACATACTGATTCAGTGGGGGTGTGCAAGGCTTTGCCAAGCAGCTGGAATACACCCAACTCAGCAACTGAAGCCAATGCAGTAGTTGCAAATCCCTGTGCTGCATGCAGTGCTGCTAAATCTACTTATTCTCACAAATAAAGCCTCACTTCTACAGGCAGCTTTGACCAATTACTGAGAGAGATACTTCTATTTCTTTTGAGAGTTTTAATAGTAGAAATGAAATCCAGACCCACAAATTATCGCATATGGCCTGCTTCTCCTCTCCAGTACACCACCTACGCTGTGAAAGCATCGAGTTTATGCTGGACAGGAACAAATTTTGGGGGAAGGGGGCAAAAAACAGCTTACTTAGCAAGTCACAACTGCAGAACAATAAGACTCTCTTCAAGACTAAATAAAGAAATATGCCTTTTAAGAAGGCGGGTGGGGTGGGGGTGGGGTTAGGAATAAAGAAAAAAGGGAAGTCTCGATTTTAATATCCACCGACTTCTTCGTGAAAGGGGATTGCCAAAAGATTTCTGTCGGGCAACTGGGACCGGGTCTTTGTTAAATCCCAGGCAGTGTTGGAGAACAATGGTGGCAACCTGATAAGTACCTGCAAAGCAAGCAGTTTTCCAACAGGAAGCAGGGCTGGTAAACGCACTTTCGAGGGGGCATTCTCACTTTTGCCCCTTCAGAGATCAAGGGCTTACACGTGGATAAGCCTAAAACTTTCTCCTCGGCCCAGCGCCTTCCCCAGGGCTGGATCGGCTGCGGCCAGAGAGGGACCGCCGGGGCCGCCGCCTCCCCGCCCGCCCGAGCTGCCGCCCCCGCCCCGGGCCCGGGCGAGGTTACCTGGAAGGACTGCTGGTTGACCAGGCTGTAGACGAGGATGAAGCCCTGCCCGTTTTTGATGTAGAGATCGCGCATGGAGGCGAACTGCTCGGTACCCGCCGTGTCGAGGATCTCCAGCACCGAGGGGGACGAGTCCACCTCAATCTCCTTGCGGTAGAAGTCCTCGATGGTAGGGTCGTACTTCTCGATGAAGGTCCCGGTGACGAACTGCACCGTCAGGGCGGACTTCCCCACCCCCCCACTGCCCAGCACCACCACCTTGTACTCCCGCATCGGGCCCCGCAGCCACTCGCCGCTCCCCCGCCGGGCCCGCCGCCGCGGCCCGGGCCTAGGGCAGGCGGCAGCGCGGCCCTCGCATAGCCCCGGCCCGCCTGAGGAGAAGGGCGAGGCCCCGCTGCTCCCGCGCCGTCCTGAGGGGGAGAGACAGCCGTTAGGGCCCGGCCCGGCCCCACCGCCGCCCGCCACCCCGCTCCTTACCGCCGCGCCTCACTCCATCCCGCTCCTTACCGCCGCGCCTCACTCCATCCCGCCGCGCCTCAGTCGCGGGAACCGCCCGGCAGGGCCGCCCCCGCCCGGAAGGGTTATGCTGCGGCACCCGGGGGCGCGCCCCTCTCCGCCGCCCGCTCCGGTCACTTCCGGCGCGGAGCTCCGGCCGCGCAGGCGGGGCCCAGCCCGCGGCTGCGTCACCGCGCCGCGGGGGACGGGTTAGAGTGTGGCACCGCGGCGGCCCCGGGGGCGGGGGGGACGGCTTTGCGTGTGGCACCGCGGCGTCCTCCCTGCCCGCCCAACAATGGCGGCGGCCGGCGGCCCGCGGGCGCTATGGCGGAGCGCTGCCCGGGCTGGGGGGAAGGCGGCGCAGGGGCGGGCGGGCGGCCCCCGCGCTGTGCGGCCACGCACGGCTCCTCGCTGTCCCTCAGCTAGGCCCGGGGGGGCGGGCGGGCCCGCGGGGGTGGGGCGCAGGCCCCGCCACCGATCGGGGCCCACGCTGGGCCTGCTGTGGGGCCGAGCTGCTGCCCGAGTCCGGCGGCACCGGGGCCTTGTCGGGGCCTGCCAGCCTGGAAGCCATCCTTCGTTTCGTTCGCGGCTGAAGTTCCATTAAGAGGCAGTTTTCCCGAGGGGCGCGCTGGGCAGCTCCTGGTGGACATTCGATCCCTGCGGAGAGGGGCGGGGGGGGGGGGCGGGGCTGCGGCACGGGCAGCGGCCGCCGGGGGGTGGGGAGGGACGGGACCCCCTGCCGTGTGAGGTATTTCTCCAGGCATTCCTTCAGGTGCCTGAAAGCCTGCAAAGTGGGCTTACAAAAGACATTCTCACTTATGAGCGTTGCCCTGTACCCTTACACCTCGCCTGTCATGTACTTTCGCAGAGGTTTTGCTTTGTTCTGTTTTCTTCCCCTCCCAGCTCCCTGCATGGCAAGCCCCCCCCCCCCCCGCCCCAACCCGCACCGAGTGCCGGGGCGCTCGGTCGCTGCTGCGGGCCGACAGCAGGTGTCAGCCGGGGGCCGGGCACGGCGCATCCACCCGCGGCGGCCCCGGGCGCTTTCGGCAACGGCCCTGGCGTGTCATCCCGCACACACACACACCCCGCCCCGGTGCGTTTCCCCCGCTGTTAAGTAACTAAACAGAATAAACGTTTGTTTTCTTGGTGAAAGAAAATCCCTCCGTAGCCTCAGACCTGCCTCGATCATTTGCATGAAGCGTGCCCACCCCTAGGAGAAGCTACCCTCTAGTATAACCAAATTTGTTTCAGAGCACTGGGCTGCTGCTTCTCACAGGCTGCAGAATTTCAGCAGACACGTGTGAGTTGCAGGATATGCCCCTTTCCTCTGTGCATCACCTGTCTGATTGCAAGTCTGCCGTCTATCTCTGTTGTGCCCGCCCCACGCTTCCAGCAGGCCCTGGAGAGGTGCCTGGTCAGGGCTGAGCATCATCCAAAAATGCAGATAAGGTACCATAGAGGTGGCTCTGCCGTTTTCACAAACAGCGTTCTTTTAGTCACTGTCTTTCCATAAAGAATACTCGTGTCCATTATGGGGGAAACTCGGTGAGGACTTTTAGCCACCAGAACAACTCTTAACACAAGTTACGCCAAATTTGAGTCACACTTTTTATTATTATTATTTTTTTTTATTACATGTAAGTAATAACCTCTCTCCTTCCTTTGCCATTGCCTCCAAAATTGTTTTGTCAAGTAAATTGCTGGCATGAGGTAGACGTGCCTGGAAGACATGTGGCTGGTGAATCAGCTCAAAAATGCAAAAAGGTGAGCATTAAAAACGGGCTGCCTCCTACTTCAACCCTATCATAAATCATGAGTAGTAGCAATGTACCAAATGCACTCAGGGTGCTCAGGATAAAGGAAAGATGCAGTCACTGGCAGAGGAGCTTCCCATCTAATTTTAACCATGACACAATCAGCGACAGTGGCAAATAGGGGGGAGGGAGAAAAGGGGCAAGGGAGGATAAGGGTGACAATAATGAGATTACACGGTCACTTAGGTTCATTCTGTGTATGTCTTTGTGGCACTGCTGGTCCATTATGATCGCAATGGGTGGAGGAATGACTAAGGCAGAGGAATCGGAGCAAAAAGCATAGCAATGGGGCAAGCGGAAGAAAAAACAAACACATTTTTGTGCAATTTGACTTAACCAGCAATACTTCACTCTCGAGCTGAGTGGACAGGTGAAGCAGGTGGGCACGGGATTGGGAACCTGGATATTTTTTCCTTCAGGTGCATAACCAGTATCAGTTTGGATTCCCAAAGATTTATTTCCCAACTCACAGCACTTTATACCTGGCCTTACATGTCTACAGCTGAAAAAAGGCTGATCTCAAAATGCACCCGATTGTTCGTTATCCTTAAGTCGAGTTGTTCCCTTCATTGAACAGTTTGCACAGCTCTTTCACCGCCTTGTACACTACCATACACTTGGAGCCACAAAAATAGCTGGTGATGTAAAAGGTTTTGAAACTCTGGATGGGAAGAGCTGCTTCTGCCATAAATGGCCAAGCCCTGAGCCAGCCGCGCAGAGCACCTCCTGCTGATAGCGCCGCTCCCTCGCTCTCACCATCTCTGTCCCGGTGAGGTGTGGCACATCCCAGGTCAAAGGCCTGATTTAATCTCTGCCGCCGCTTTCTCCCTGCCAAGGAGAAAGGCACTGGGCTCTGCCCCGCGCACTGCCCCAGGAGGGTTTGCCCTCTCTCAGCAAAACAAACCTCCCAAATGAGCATCTGGGCAGGATTTGATTGCTGCCAGAGCAGCTCTGTGCTCTTGATGGACTCAGCTGCTCTGTGCCATGCCCGCAGCCAGCAACAATAAAGTAGGCTTTTATTAAACTAACCTGCTAAAACACAGATCCTGCAGAGATGTTCGGGGAACGGACAGATGGCACAAGCAAGGGCCAGGAAAAATTGCAATCCCCATCTCACCAATGTGAGAGACGGATCCTGCCCCGTGCTGCGTCCAGCAGGGAGGCAGGCGAGAGGGCAGGCAGCGCCCTGCCCTGCAGAGCCAGCCCTGAGAGGTGACAGAGGAGCATTCCCAAGCTCTGGAGGGAGTGAGGCATCTGGAGGATCTCCTAGGGTTGCTAGCGTGGGACTGCACCACCTCCCCACCAGCCAAAGCCTCCCCACCCCAGCCACGGCGTGGACACTGCCCAGCTGCTGCTGCTGCCTCTCCTCTCGCAGGCTGTCCGTGCTGTCATTATCGATCGTCTCGCTGCTGTGACTCACCGTCTCTGCCCGAGCTGTAAACCAGGCTCCTCTGCCAGGAAGCCTGCAGTAGGCTGCTGAGCGAAGGCAGCAGGAGTAGCCTGGATTTCACCTAAGTTTCCGTCTAGCTGGGCGTATCATTTGCATAAATACATGCAAAACCAGCTTAAGACCTGGTGTCATTTCTTCTCCACCTCCTCCAGCAGTTTTGCTAATCTTTTATTGTGCCTTATGTTGTTCAGCATGTAAGCTGCAGGGTAGGGACCGGCTCCTCGGGGCTCGCGTGGCTGCCGGAGCACTGGGGGCTGCTCTCGCATGCAGCTCTTTCAAGGGGGTCCTGTCATACCGGCCACATAACCATCACAACAACTTTTGATTTCAGCTCCGTCACATTACACTGAAATATGTCTTATGGGTTGGATGCATTCACCTGGCCTAGACTCCTAATTTTGGGGCTGTTTCAGGCAGTACAACCTGCAGAGATACTTTTCTTCTTTGCCAGGCTTTTCCTGCCAACGTAGAGATGACTCAGAGGAAAATTCTGAGCACTTTTCTCAGAAATTTCTCATTTTCTGTCATCTGTCAGCTTTTAGCTGTTACTTTAGTAGCAACAAAAGGCATGCTGGCACTTAAAAAAGGTAAAGGACATTTTCCAAAGCAATTACTGACTTCGGGGCAGAAATGGGGCTATACTGAATTACAATTGATACAACAAGGAGGTTACTGGGATTTCTGGGAGGAGAAGCATTTCTCTTTGGTCCTCAGGCATGGTACCAGATCACCAGCCATTTAGAAAAGCTTGGCCCGGGAGCTGATTGCTGCTGATGAGCAGCACTGCAGGTGAAGATGCTGTTGTTACACCCTGCCACGCTCGCAGCCTGCAGCCCCTCGCCTCCGCGCCAGCCCTCCCTCCTGGTTATGCCCTCTGATCCTGCATCTCCTGCCTGCAAGATCAGCACCCCATACCGGGGCTGGCAAGTGGCTTTCCAAGTGGCGACAAGTCATGTGAGGACATCACTGGTGCAGCCAGAAAGCTGGTTTCATAGGTTGTTCCTCTTTCCATTTTCTCCAAATGTTGAGCTATCTCCTCATTGCCCTTCATGGTCCGAACTAATATCATCTGTACCGCAGTGCCTGGGAAGTGCCTTCAGCTATCGCTCACCATATCTGCCTTGGGCTCCTGCCGAGCTGCAGCTCCATGACTCCACGAGTGGCTCATCCTTCACACACATGACATGATGCCAGCGCGGTACGCTCTCCTTGGGTACCAGCTTCCATGGGTTTCTGCAAAGCTGAGAGGACAGGGCTGTCCTCAGGCTTGACCTTGTCAAATCACCCACACACGTGACAGCCTCTCCCTAGAAACAGATATACATACATATTTTGAAGTTTCTAGCCAACGTTGTAGTAGAGTAAAACTGAAAATGCAACTCCTTAAGGCTCAAAAGCCAGAAGGCAACAGTGAACACATAAACCAAACCTGTTGCTTTAAACCCCAAATGAAAAGAAAGGAGGGGGGAAGGTAAGTACACTATCAAAATATACTTTTGAGATTTGTGAAAATAAAGCAATTTTAAACTGACATCTAACAGAAGAGTTCCCATTCACTTTTAAAATTCCATAGGTTTTCCTTTTTTTATCATATTCCTGCACCATTTGCAATTCAAATGCTACAGAAATGTGCAAACTTGTGCACGAAATGCACTAGCAGAATGAAGCCACCAGCAATTAATTAGAGTGAAACCCTCTGCTTTACTCCCATTGGAGAGAAAGAGAGAAAATGTGACATTCAATCCAAATGGGATATTGATAAAATACTTTAATATGATGTTGATCTTAATAAGAAAACCTATTTCTTTCTTCTTTTTAATAAATTACTTCTCAGTTGACAATTTTCTTGTAGCAAAGTGACAAGTATTATGCCAAATTGTTAACTCCTCCATGCAAACTCCAGCGCTGAGGTCATTAAAGCATGCTGAATCCCTGGATGGGAGCTACCAGGTTGTATGATGACCTGAGACCACTACAACCACGGTGTGGTCTCATTTTCAGCCCTGGGACAGGCGTTGTCACCGAGATGGCTGAGTGCCTTGCCTTGCTGGCACAACCTGGGTGCCTTGGTTGGGTGATGTGGGGACATTTCTGCTGAAATACTGGTGCCTCATTCCTGGGGCAAGCCAGGCCATCCCTCCTGGTGGGGATGGGAGCACACACACATAAAGCAGGTTCTGGCAGTGCTCATGGCCCATGGGAGCTACATTTCCCAGGTGGCCAATGCCACCATCACCAACTGCTGCAGGGTGGCATATCCGCACGGCACAGCCCCGTTCCCCATGCCAACGGCACTCGCTTTCCCACCCATCACTTCTCTCCAGCCACAGCTGAGGATGTGTCCACTCAGTAATGTCACTGCAGGGTCCGCGTGCCAGGCACACATCCCCAGATGGCCACACTGCACATGGCTCTCAGGAGGGTGGAGGCAGGTCATGGGCCGAGATGCTTCTGGAGGAGATCAACCTGAGGCTGGAGGGAAAGGCTTTCCAGGAAAGTGCATCGGCAGAGTTGCGAGCAATGGCCAGCCAGGCAGAGCTTCCCCTCAGGCTGCATTTGCAAAAAGCTAACAAAATGGTCTGCGAAGCAAGAACACAGCGAGCTCATTACGAGACACTTATCAGCCTTCCTGGCAAGGGAGGCCAACGGTGCAAAGCTGCGTGCCCTCCGTGCCAGAGCTTGTCAGCTCCCCTGTAAACTACACCTGGCCACTTGGAAGCAATCCAGGCACCAGTGAGGGTCTTCACAACACCCTGGAAAGCTGCAGCCTGAGTAACGTGTGGCATCTGTCAGCATCATCCAAGGGAGCTGAAGCAGTGGCCCTCAAAGGCTGGCTGCTCCAGGAGCCTGGCACGGCAGCCAAAGGGTTAAAGTGCTTGGACAGGGAAGGTCCTTGGAGGAGAAAAGCACCAAAACTGCTTAATTAGAGTATTCAAATTGGATGGAGTTGCAAAGCAGTTAATTTCTCAACTTGAAAAAAACCAGAATTCATATTTGCCAGCCAAGATCAGAAGCAGCGGGGGCTGTCGACAGCCTCGCTGGGGCTCCCTGTGCTGGGGAGGACTCCAGAGGTCTCTGCCACAATTGCCTGCGGTCTTTAGCATTTAGTTCTGCAGTTTATGAACTTGCTCAAGTTCATTTTGTGGATAAAAGCCAGTGATCCAAACTCCAGCTGTATCTCTGTCTTCAGTAGCACAGGGCTGCTGGCCGGTTTGGTATTGCAGAAAGGCACTTCGGTGTTTCAAATAATTTCCTAATTTGCACAGTCTGGAGAGGATCAAACCTGTGGCTGGTGAAAGCAAGCATGGCTCTGATGGGGCTGGTGCTCTTTCCCAGCCCCTGAGGCAGCCAGCCACCTCACTGTCCTTGCACGGATGGACAAACAAACAGAACCCAACACGAAGGGAGCTGCCACTCATGCCAAGGGTCCACTGCCTCATTCATCCATGGCCACGGGCATCTTGGCATCAGCAGCCTGAGTGAGCCCAGCTGTGCCGGTGCTGGGGAGAGGATGCTCTTGCCTATGCCTTGTGCCACGGCGTACCCGAGGCAGCTCCAGTGTGGGGATGTGGACTCAGGATGCTGTGGGGAGAGTGCCGAGGCTCATCCCTGCGCTAGTCCTCATCCACGGGCTGGTAGCTCTCGTCACTCTGGTCCATCTGCCTCATTCTTCAGGCTCTTCTCATCTCCTGCTTTTTGCTTTTCTAATCTTTCCCCAATATTTAATCCCATGCCAAATTCTTTCCCATCCTCTTAAAATTCTGCAAGTCTCTTAATTCTTTTTTTTTCTTCTTTTTTTTTTTTAAGCTTGGCTGTGTAATTGCAAAGCGTCTTGAATCCCTCTGTGTTTGGTCTTCATACCTTGTGCCACCACTATGTTCCAATCACTTAAACATGAGGTTTTTGCATATTGTGCTTGTTGACGCAAATTCTTGCATGTTCCCTAGAAAGAAATTCATCCTTCATTATCCAGTGCTTTGCAGTGAATGAGAAGGGACGTCACAGCAGCAGCAGAGGCAGCAGCTGAGGGTCCCCACCCTGCGCCACATCTCAAAGCAATGATGATGTCTGAGCTGAGCTGGGGTTTCTTTCCTGGCAGTATCTTGTTGCTCTTCAACGGCTGTGAGTGAAAGGCTTTGACACCCTCCATCAGCGCCGCACCAGGCTGCGTGGCTCTGTGGGGTCCCCTGTTGCCCTCCCGCTGGCGAGGCGGCTGTCACCTCCCTGGCATCACCCACGAGTCTCAGCACAATGGGAAGAGGGAGAAAAAAACCATGTCCCCGTTCACAGAGACGTTGCGCACAGAGAACAGAGAAAATCAATCTCTGGCTGCTGAGCCTCTGACACTTTGTGTTGCTGAAAGGAATAATCAAGCCCAGCCCTGGGGAAGACAAAGATGGAAAGCAAAAAATAAAGCTTTCCCCATCAGGATGATTTCTATCTGGGGTTGGGGTCCTCCCCAGGGATTCCAGAGGTGGTTTTGGGAGAGGATGCGCTGGGGCTCTTATGCTCCTGGAGCTGATTCAGAGGCAGATTGTGAGGATCCTGCAAAATTTTGCTTTTCCTGCTCAGTCGGCAGGTCTAGAGGGAAAGGGAAGAGGGAGGGTGGCTGCCAGGGCTCCTGGCTGAGTCCTAGCCGTGGGGCTGCCATGTGCACTCACACTGGGCTTGCCCAGGGGACATGGCTTGAGCCACAATGTGTCTCCTGTCCTTGCAACAGCCAGAGCCTGGTGCAATAGCCTGGCTTCCTCCTGGCCGGGTCGGGGTTAGGAGGTGAGGAGCAAAGAGCCAAAGTGCTGCTCGTGGGGCAGAGCAGGGAGAGAAGGCACTCGAAGGCTCCTTGCCCACCTGCTAATGTGAGCCAAGGGCTGAGCTTCGCCCTCCACAAAAGCGTGGGACGTTTGCCACAGATACCATCAGCAGCTCAAAATCTGCATCTAATACTCCATTGCCCCAATGATTACCGGATTAAAGGAAAAACCCCACGCTGAAAAGGGGAGTCCAGAGGCTCCACCTGCTGCCAGTAGCACACCTTGAGCTGGCCCAGCCCCAGCTTCAGCTTCTTGCAGCCCAGGGGACACACGTTTCACTGGGTGGTCCCCCTGCCCCATCCTTGCCAAGCTGTCTGACAGCGGTAGGCAGAGCTGTGGCAGTGCCAGGCACCTGCAAGCAGGGGTATGGGGGGACCACTGCGTCCCTAGGCTGGACCAGGGGAGCGGAGCTGTCACCCCACCCCAGCTGCTGGGAGGATGCTCCATCATTTGGTGTCCTACAGAAGATGCAGGTTGATGAGGCTGGAGGTGGGGAGAGGCAGAGGGAGAATCAAGGTGGGTCGGGCTTGAGCAGATCTCTCCCTGCTTCTGCCTGTGTGCTGCAGCCCTGTGCCAGGACCGGCCGGGCGGGCTGGCGGGCTGGCAGGCTGGCGGTGGGCGTTCGTGACTCATTATCCCTGATCACCATCCGATGACACATTTACTGCCAGCAGGACGGGCCCCCTGCCAGCACGGCAGCCCCAGAGCCTAACGGGAGGGCAGCTGGGCTCTGCCAGCGGCTGTGCTGATGCAGGCAGGCTGGGAGGTCACCGCCGGCACCCCTGGGACGCACAACCCCGTGGGCACCCCTGGCGGGGTCGGTAATGGGGGCAGACCATGTCCCCCTGCCCTGGCAGCAGGTGCCCCGGTGCTCGGAGTGGCTGCGGCATGGGAGCCGTGCAGGCAGCGCAGGCAGAGGTGGGACCCGCTCAGGGCCAAGCGTGGCAGGTCGCAGAGCCAGCCCAGCACCCTCACCTCCCACAGCACCCACCCTGCTCGCCCCAGCATCCTGGCTCGTGGCGCCAGGCCCACAACGATAAATGCCTTTAAAGCATTCTTTATTAAGTGAGAAATCTGACTCCGCTCCCCATGCCAAGCCCTAATGCAGTGCAGACCTAAATACAGCACTAATGCGAAAGCTTAAAGGATTTCCCATAATTGAGCAAAGCTGGCAGAGGGGCAAGAGCCTCATGGGGAAAACTGCAGCCCACCTCCCTCCCCCCAGCACAGGCCACCCTCTGCCCAACCCTGCTGGTCCAAATCTGACCAGAGCCCCACCCTTGGGCTGCATGATGTGGGGAATCAAAAAGTCTTCCAAGGCCTCATCCTGCCCAGCCCAGAGCCCCAAGTTGCCCTCATTACCCTCTGCAACATCCCCTTGATTTACACAATAGCACAAGTAGCATCACCACGTGTGAATTCCCACCTCCCCATGTCACCCCTGTCCTCCCACGGCAGGTGCTGCCGGGGCCCTGCCTGCCCCGAGCCCCCGCTGCGGGGCACCACAGGGCTGGGGGGAGCAGGACCGGGCACACACAGCTCCCAAAGCCCAGAGGATGCTCAGGAGTTGGGGAGCAGCTGAGGGAGCACCCACTCCTCCCGCACACCCGAAGTCATCGGGTTGGGGTAGTTGCCAGCACCCTGCACCCCAACAAATACACGGACTTACCTTTGCACTACCCCCACCTCGGCACTGCTGCACACTGGCTCTGAGAACAGCGATGGCTGAACGAGAACGCCCCATGCCTCCTTACCAGCACAGCAGTGTGACCCTCAGGCAGGATCACCCCCGCAAGGCCAGGTGGCCAGTGGCTTTGATCCAGGCTTGTGCTTCTGCAGGGGAAAGCAAACAGTATTTTTCATCAACAGGAGTTTTGTGCAAGTTTTTCAAATTCATTGCGAGCCCCTGTGCTTTGGCACAGATGCGTGCACCCCCAAACACCACACAGTGCCCCTTGGCCTCCCCGGTGCGGTCACCAGGAGCTGCTCACTGGCGGGGCATCTGGGTGCTGCTGCACTGCAGATGTGGGGGCAAACCGGAGGGTTGGGGTGGCTGCAGGGTGAGCAGAGACACCGGCGTGGCCGTGGCTGCAAAGCCCTCTGCCAGCTGCCATGATGCGCAAGGGAGCTGCAGCAGAACCACCACCGTGGAGATCAGCTGAATTACAGTGGCATAAAGCATTAAAGCAGAAGCCCCATCGATTACAGGCTTCGAGCACGCGATGGCTGCAGAGGGCAGGAAGGCAGCAGCTCCCTTGGGAAGGTGCAGATAACATTTATGAGCAAATAATTTACATGCACCACGGAGCAAAGCAGAAACATCTCTACAAAACCCAGCTGCAGCTGCAAAAAGATAAAAGCGTGCAGCAGCATCGTGCCACAGCCTCCTGCCCGGCTGCGGCGATCCTTGATGCGGCAGCTGGTGCAGGTGTCGCAGTGCTGTCGCCTCAGGGCTGGATTTACACCTTCGGATCCAGGGCAAGGGCAGTGCGAACAGCCAGGGAGAGGATGGAGCACACAGCTGCTAAACAGACTGGCAGAGCCACCCTGGAAAAGGCAAATTGAGAAGGAAAGGGCAAAGGTATTTGCAGCAAACATCTTCCAGGTGAGCCAAGCCTGGCTGGGACCCCATCAGAGCCGGCTTGCTGGGTGTCTGCTCCTCCAAGCCCATCCCCATGGCCTTCGGGCTGCAGCTCTTTCTGACCCCTGTGCAGGTCCCACTGCCCACAAACACCCCAGGGGTCTCCCAGGCCATTTACAGGGATCCTTTTTTGGGATGTGCTGCCATTTCGGAGAGGTACTTGAGGCAGGGTCCCATCTGGGCTGGAAGGGGCACATCGGTCCATCGTCTGCAGAAACAGCTGGGAGAAGGGAGGGTGCAGGCTGTCCTGCGCTCTGATGTGACCCCGCTGGGAAGGGTTAACTGGCTGCTGGTGTTGGAGAAGATACTTTAGATCCGCAACTCATCAGCGATTAGCCAAACGTTTATCCATTCTCCTTTTTTTCCCCCATAATAAATAAATCAAAGTGATTTATTTATCCAGCACTGGGTCCAGGTTGAATAATGACTGGCTTTGGACCAGAGGCCCACCTGAATACGGAGAAAGCCTTGGAAAACAGATTCTTTCCCCCACCCTGTTTTCCAGTGAAGTGTCAACAGCCGAAGAGCTAAATGGAGATTTTTCATTAAACTTGGCTTTCCTGCACAAACGTGCCCCGGTGGAGAGGAAGGCAGATAGGCTAGGTCCTGTAATATTAACAAATGACACATGCTGGAAATACAGGATCATGTATAGTTTGCTCAGATCCTTTAATCCAACTTCATCTATAAAGCGGTTTGCAGCAGCTCCTCCTGTGACTTTTCTGCAAACGGGTCCCAGGTAAAATCCCACATCCCTGGCCCAAGGATGCTGTTTGGCCTTGAAACACAAGTTGAAGTCTCTTGTTAATGGGCTACCCTTGAATTTTGGTGCTAGTGTGGGACTCCCACCCCTAACCCTCCCCATGGGGGACTACTTCTGAGTGGAGCTGGTGCCTCCAAGCAGCCAAGGCTCAGCCCATCCCACAGCTCTGAGGAAAGCATCCCTTGCAAGCCCCCGTCCCCTTCCCGCAGAGAAAGCAAACCAGAGGAAAGCCGGCAATAGAAACTCATGAGTAATCACTCAGGAAGAATCTCATACTTCCACAACTATCACTACTTAGAAAAGTTTCAGTTCCCTGTCCTTTTTTGTTGTTGTTTTAGAAACAACTCAGACATTTAATTGTGCCATCAGGCGAGGCAGGAGTCATTTATAGAAAAATCTCTATGTGGCCTTGACACACAAATGGAGTCAATTAACCTGCAAGGAGAAGTCAGGGAAACAGGCTGATGAAAAAGTAATAGTTATATAATTTGTCCTGGGCTCAGTCTGTCTTTTCTCAAAGTCAACAGCTTGTTGATGGGGAGCGAAGGGCGACGGGGAGCAGCGCCTGCATAGCCTGCCCCGCCACACCACTCCTGCCCCCACGCAGCTTTAGCAGACCCCTGTCCCCCGAGATGCTTATTTCCAAACTCTTTGTTTCCCACACCTCTACCCCCCTGCTCCGTCCCCGGTCAGATTCTCAGACTCCTCTGGCAGAACAGCCTGTGACCCCTCCCTGGCTGCGCTCCCCTCCCTCGTGCAGGCATCAAACCCCTCTTGTTGCACCACCGTGGCTCACCCATCACCTTGGTGTCCCGTGTCACAGCAGCCTGGGTACCGAGGCCACCGCTCAGACGTTAGCGGAGACAAGTTACTCACATCTTCAGGGGTTTCCTGATGTCTTCTGCGGCCCACGAGACGAGCGATGCTGCTCCCCGGCTTGGTGCCTCCAGCGGGACCAAACACGTGTTGAGACCGGCAGGTAAAAGCCAAAGTTTTTAGGGAGCGAGTGGTGATCCCCAGCCGGTTTAAGGGTACCAGCCCCCCTTTGCAGCGATGCTGTTGGCACGCAGGTGGCGACCAAAGAGGCAACGCTGCTGAGCAATTTTCTTACCTCTAAATCTATGCAACATTTACGGAAGGGACAAAGAAACTCGGCAAGAAGCAATTTTCTCTTGCAGAAGTCTAGAGCAAGCTCAGCCGTGGCTGCTCCGGGCCGCGGCGAGAGGCATCCCCAGGCTGCGCTGGCCCGAGGTGGGAGCCCGGCAGTGCAGCCCGGGGATGAGCTGGGCACCTGGAGGAGCGCTGGGGAATCCAGGCTGCTGCCAAAGGGAGCTTACTGTTGTGTTACTGCACTGGGACGTTCAAAACGGTATCTGACACAAATGCTGAAAGAGAAAAATTAACACACACATCACTGTGCTACAAAAGCTGCAGGCCTTTGAATGAGAGTCAATTTATTCTTCGTGGTTATCTTCAAATGCACAGCTCTGATCTCCTCTCTAATCACATCACAGACAGGGTCAGAAAGGAAGCATGGAAAAATACAAACCGAGCATACCACATCACATGTGTCTCAGAAGGTCTAAGGCACAAGAGAAACCAAAAGGCAGCATCTGGAAAGTTTTACTTTTTATTTTTCTAAAATACAAATGTCTTTCTTGTGTTAGTAACTTTAATACGACAGGCCGAATGCATCCGATAAAAAGGAGGCACTGGCTACAAAATTCAAAATACTGAAGGTATTTTCTGGAAAGAAATTTATTCTGTTGTTCTACACTTTAGATATAACATTGAATCAAATTCATTAGTTATTATTTTTACATCAGAACCTTTGAAGTTTGGGACTAATAAACTGGAACTTGAAAAGTTTTTTAAAGTAAACTCCTATTAATGTGTAGATATGGATCCATAAAAAACATAACCAAGAATTTTATACACTTTATTAAAAGATCAAAAAATAAACAATAACAATATAGAAGTAACATACTAAAATGAGTAGCATTATGCACATTTCTAAAGCACGTACAAGCACTACAGCAATATAACGTGGCAAAAAGAAAAATAAATTCAAAGCGTACACCCTGTTGGTAGCAGTTGAGGGAATGAACTATCGTGTTATGGAACTGAAATACTGCATTAGCCTACGCCTGTCTGGATCCGATGGTGTTTTAATTTCTTACAATTCCACAGGGCTAACTGTAATCGTCTGTATATATTTTTCTAAACTATACCATTAAATTGATATCTAATGTTTCCCTTACTTTGTTTTACCAGAAATGCCTATGATAAGAAGAGTGTGCTTCAAAGATCTACTTTACACAGTACAGTATAAATGTTTTTATATATTTAAATTAAAATTTGACAATTTAGGAGAACATTCTCTCTTTTGATTTTAGTGATTGCCTAAAATACAATTCTCTATTTATAAAAAAAAATAGTGATTTGTTGTCAGGTGATACGATAAAAGTGTGGGGAGTCTCGGTTCATTTTCATGATTTAAAATAAAAATATAATTAAAGCAAAGCTAATTGGAAAGAAAAAAAACATCCCATAATCCAATCTAAGAATGGTCTTATCATCCCCTCATCTGCTAGGATACAAAAGCCATGGCAACAAAATCATTTGGCTTCCACCACTATCAAATAGCATCTGTGTACAGTAATAAAGAACTGGAACCTTGTAATTCGGTGTCAGGTAATTCTCTCTGTTGTGTGTTTGGAAAAATAACTTCATTTTATTTAATAGTTGTGTTATTTTTGCAATGTTTAAATATCTCATTTGAGAAGCATATAGAGTTATTTTTGATGATAGAGGATGTCAGTAAAGATCACTAGCAAAGATTTTAGCAGTGCTGTCATGATCATGCTCATACCCCAACAAGTGTGACCAGCTACGATTCAGTTCACATAGTGCAAAATATTTTTCTCTCATAATCCTAGAAATGAGAAAGAGCTTGATTACAGAAATAGATTGTGGCAAAGGGAAGCCTGAATAGCGCGGTGGCTAGAATTAGCTCATTATTTCATATTAAAATCTAGGCTATTGTAACACCCACGGAGAGAGGCAACATCTGGTTCCCCCGTTTTAAAGACACTGGGACCGCACGATGCTACGGCTCAGATTCAGTGAACCGCCCGCTGAAATAAACCCTGTGGTGCAAGGTGGGCTGGCCAGGCACTCGCTGGCACCCTGAGGAGTCTGAAACCTCCGGGATGCCAGCAGCGGTGGCCAAGGAGGAGCAGCTCCTGCGCTTGGCAGCGCAACCTCAGCCCCCCATCCTGGAACTGGCAGGGAAGGGGGACAGTGACACCGAGTGCCACCACCTGCTGGTTCTACTCTGGGGTGCTCCACTCACTGCTCGAATCAGGACCAGCCTCACAGCAAAGCCAGCGATCTTTCTGAAGCAAATCTGGGGCTCTGGATTTGCAAAAAAAAAAAAAGAAAAAAAAAAAAAAGAAAACGAAACAAAACAAAACCAAAAAACTGTTCCAATCAAAAATGAATGGGTCAGCAGAGGCGCTTCAACTTCTCCAAAATCCACCCCCTGCCGTACTGCAAAGCCCCGGTGGTACCACCAACACCGTGGAAAGGGAACCAAGGGGCTGCTCAGCGGGCTGGGGGACCACGGCTGTGCTCTCCTTTGGTGGCAACTCAGTGGGGCTTCTGAGCCCCAGCCAGAAGCCCCAAGCTGGCCGCGCTGCCCCAGCCAGCCTCCACCTCCCTGCCCAACATCCATCGGCAGCTCTGCCACGTGGCTCTCTCGAACACACCCCACGGCTGTCCTACAGCAGAGGGAAGTGACCCACGACAACGCAAAACCACCTCTGCCCACCCGCTGCGCATCAGTCCCTTCCGTGTGGTGACCTTGCCCCAAAAGGGTAAAAACAAACCAACAAAAAAACACCCCCCAAAACATGCCCCCCCCCCCAAAAAAAAATAGTAAGTTGTGACATTTCAAATTCCCTCTGGGATTTAAAACACTCGCTGCAACAACATCCACCTCTCACAGATAAACACTTCCAGCTGGAAATAGGATTAGGTGCTAGGAAAAATGTGTGTGTGGCGCCATGGACCTCAGCCCTGATAGGATTCACTGAGAACACAACCTATCAGAAACATGACCTAAGGTGTGTTTGAAAATGTAGGCCGATTAAAAAAGAAAAAAAGCAATTCAAATCTTTGCTAGTGACCTTACTAATTAATTAAGCACTGTTTTCCATTTCTCTGTGCTGCAGGTTGGAGCTGACCTGTTATCAGTCTGCTGTATAATAAGCTATGGCAAACTACAAAGCTTTTACAACAGCAAAGCAACATCATGCTTTCAGATAAGTTTTATAGCAAAAAACTCCTCCTTTTCAAAGCCTTAGTAATACCTATCTCTTTTACAAACTTTTCCTGTATTATTACAGACTTTTTATATTCAAAATAAGTTCCAAGGATTTCTTTCGTGGACTATGTACATAAGTGCAAAAAAGGTGTGTCTCACACATTCGTACACTAACTGAATCAGTTTAACTGCAGCATATTTGTATCTTCAACACTGTTACGGGGTCATTCCACAATATTTTTTTTCTTATGTACAGTTTTTGCTAATATAAATTAGTATTAAAATAGTTATATGCTTAATTATTTAGCCCTGATCATAACGTAATTGCTTGAGTGCTTGATTTCTGGAAAAAAAAAAAAAAAAAAAAAAAAAAAAGAAAATTGCAGGCAGAGCTACAGTACTGAAACGGATTAATTCTGAATTCCCACTGTGTGAATGAACGTGAAATGAAAGCAAGACCGGTCACTACGTCGTAAATACAGGCTGTCGTGTTTTCGAAGTGAAAATACTGTGGAATAACCCTTGCCACACAACAATTTCTACAAGCTATAAAACCTGACTCTAAATCCATGTGTTGTAAACTTCTTGACTGAAAAAGTGACCTTAAAGACACAAATTCAGCGTTCACATGGGACTTTGGGATTTTAAAAATATTCAATCATATCTTTATCTGACAGTATCGAACTGTACCTTTAACAAGCTCATACTGTTACACATCACTTTTAATTTACATGTGAAAATTTCACAAATAATGTATACAAAGGTAGCCATGTTGTAGTTTTGTTGCCATAGCAACAACAACTTAATATAATTAGTTAACAATGAATCTATCATTGTAGGAGTTACATACAAAGTTAATTTTGTTCTTAAACTGTAAACTATACAAACTAGTTATGGACTGTATTCTATACCTTACCATGCTTCAGTGTTGGTTTAGAATATAACTAAATGGGCTGAATACATGTATTAAAAATTTTAAACTTTCTCTAACTCTCCTTCAAAATTAAATTCATTAGTTACTAAAGATATCAAAAAAAGCAATAATGAAAACCTTAAAAACTAATGGTAGAGAAATGAAAATATATGACATGAATTAATGCGTTGTAGCCTAGTAACGATGTGTTGTAGTTCTATTTACATTTGGATTAGGCTATCAACTATTTTTGTTTTTTTTTTTAAAGTTATTACAGTCTTTAACATACAGTATATACTCTAAGGCCTTCAACAGGCACATGGTAAAATCAGGTCAATATCAAACTAAATCCATTCAACAGGAATGGGAAATTAGATTTTCCTCATAAATTTCACCTTTTTCAATTTTCATGTCTGTGAAATGTACAAGGGATAAACGAAACGAGGACTCCAGTTTCTCAATCATGGTGTACCCGCGTGTCCTAGAGCTACTCTACCGTGCCAGCCGGCAGCCCGCCGGGTGGAGGAGCAGACATCTCGCCAGGCACACGCGTCTCCTCCTCCGGCCAGCTGCCCCCACGAGCCACATACCCATCTCCATCGCCGCCTCGTCGGTGGTGGCCCAGCTCCGGTGGGACGCCCGCCGCCACCGGCAGGACCCCCCGCGGGAACGCGGAGCGCCGGCGCGGCTGCGGTCGGTGGCCAGCCCGGTGGTGCCACCGTTCGGGAACACTCCGAGCGTGGTGGGAGACGGCAGGGACGGGTGGCAGGGAGGAAAAGCGCTTCGGAGTGCTCGGGAAGGGGGCTGGCGCGGGCTGGCCAGGGAGGTAACGGTTTCTAGAACATTGCGATGCAAAAATACACAGTCAAAAATCATCAGCTAGAAATCTCCAACTAAAAAACACGGCTGATTGTGAAATCATGTTCCAAATTACTAACAACACTGTATTTAACAAAAATAATCTTAATAGTTTTATGAATCCATTTTATTTTAAATCCCTCTTTTATTGTCTGCTTATGTTACAGTTTAGTAGTAGTACTTTTTATTGAAACTACTAACAACCTTTTTTCGTGAAAATGATCAATCTCAGCTTTCATTTTCCCTCTGCATGACCCGTTTTATCCAAGTTTCAGCATTTCTTGCATATTGTTTGCATAAGGCTGAGAGAAATGGACAAAGAGAAATAACTTTGGATAAATAAAAAATATAGGTTCATGGAAAGTGGGAAGCTTATAAAAATGTCACTAAAATTATATTGATTTAAACAAACTTACATACATCTCTTGTCAAATAAAGGATGATATTCATGCTTTTATGACATTTGTTTAGAGTCACTAACTAGCTTGGTGACTTTGTAATAGTCTATTTAGGAAATTTATAGTCTGGCGACTTTTTTTTTCTTTTCTTTCTTGAACAAAGAAAATTAGAGCAAGTCATTGCACAACTAGTTTAAATAGTGCTACCTCAAAATGGCATTTTTGCCGAGATTGTTTTGAATTTGGTGAAGTTTAGTGCTTCAAGCTTTTCTTTCCTTAAACTCATTTACAAATTAACTCTAAATTTGCCAGCAATATAAAAACTGTTGTGGCACCTAATAGAACTACCCTGAACATCCCTCATTGGACCTCTTTTAATAAAAAATAATCCTTAAACGCTTTTTTTTTTTTTTCAGTGCTTTAAATGTGACATGAAAACAGCTGTATTCTAGGTTTACATTCTATGCACATCTATGCCAGATGTTTAAGTCGATAAATAAAATAGGAGGTTACATCAAAGTGTCAAGATATACAAAAATCCATTTAGCACTGAAAAAATTCCAACCTCCTTGAACTCATAAAGCCATACAAGCTTGAATGCATCCTTTCTGGCTTAAGAAGATCAGCTCTGTTCTTTGTTGAGGCACTGGCACAGGTTGTGCAAAACCCATTTTTGATACACAAATAATTTCAAACAGGAAGTACTCAAATCCACTTTTTCCACTAACAATGTTATGGTTTTGGGAAACAGAAACTCAGTGGTGAAAAGAACAGGTATGTGGTCGCCAATACAAATGAGAGTCACCGATTTCAGGCAACGCCGCCGCCTGTGAACGCTGATGGCTGGGGAACATCCACAGACACAAGCGACCGTCAAAACACTGGGGGTGGGTGGGTGTTTTTTCCCTTCCCTCAAGGTTTGATTCAAAGCCTGCTAAAATGAGATTCCTTCTGGCTCACGGCCTTTTTGAGCTGGTCTCTTCAAAGGTTCTTGCTATGAATAATCTCCTCTGGGACGCACCGGCTGTGCCCTAGATGCCCCTCCATCACTTGTGGTCCGTGGATGTATACATCTGTCCAACTATCTGCGCTCACACTGGAGGAGAGGGGGCAAGGAAAGTCCCTAAGCAAGGCCAAGGAGCTTGGAAAAGAAAGGAAAACCTGGTTGTCAGAATTTGGCACCCTACAGGACCACTGCAAGCTTAGGGTGGCTGGCCCTCCGGACACTGGGAGCCGGCCTCTTGCTTGGTTTCAATAAAATTCTCTTTCTCCCTGTATGGAGTTTGCGGATTTACAGCAGCAAATCCACCTCTTCCACAATGCCAATGATCCTGTAGAGCCACGCCCGGGATGAATTTGGCTGTATCCTCAACCAAAATGCATTCTGCAGCCAGATTGTTCATCAACACAGCGTAACGACAGGCTGGGCTGTCCAGGGTGCACGGGCTGGAAATTGTTTTACTCGTGTGTATGAAAAGGAGGCATTGAGAACTAGCCCTTGTTTTGCAGCAAACATTGCTCTTGGTCAAGCAGAAGGTGCCAAAATAAATCCACTGACCTACAGGAGCTTCATTAAGATGAATGTTTATCTACGGTAGAAAGCTTATGCTGAGCTTTCTCCTGCGTTGTTACTGCTGTGTTTGCTTTAAAGGGCCAGAGATCATGGGGAAAAAAATCATCCACTTATGGAAAATGGTGATTAAATAATCGGTGCATGCTGACAAAATTTCAAGAAGAGCCACACAAGATTTCAGGCTGAAATGTTTCAGCATGCTTAGCGGAGACAAGCCCCCGGGCATGGTATTACCCGGCTTGGGTAACGGCTATGGGCCCACTCCAGCTCACGGTTGGCATTTGCTCCTCTGCAGTGCAATGAGTCTCTGCCCAACTGAGGCTGTCTCGCTTCACCACCTGTTTTTTTTGTCGCTCTGACTGCACCATGAGAACAGCAAGAGAGATTGTGCGTCGTTTGCAGCTGGGAATGCACTTCAATGGACAACAGAACTGCAGAAATCCCTTGATGCTTACCACCATCTGAGCAAATTGTTCCTGTCCCCTTACTGAGCCTGGCCTTTTTTGTTAGGTTTTGTTGGGTTTTTTTCCCCAAAAAAGTTTCCAGAATCAGCTCATTGTATTGAAAGAAATACCCTGCACTGGACTAAATGACTGCTGTCCTTTCATATCACTTGTACTAAAAATTTGGAGGCTCTATCTGAAGGCAAATTTTAAATGATAAAAGGAGCATTTAACACAAGCAACTTTAGCTGACATTAACAGCAAATCCAGCAAAGGGCAGAACATTCCTGTGTCGTGTTTTTCAAGCACATAATTCCTGTTTCCCACAATAACATTTTTAGTAAAAAACAAAACCCCATAAAACCTACAGTATATGAAAACTTAAGACATAACAATAATGAAAAAATGGTATTGAGTATACTTGATAATGATGTACACTTTAAAACAAATCAATAGACTATGATGTAAACAAAACAGTAAGATAACACTTTAAAAACAAGACAAACATTTATCCATCGATAGTATACAGTAAACCAACAGTCCGCTGTGCAGATGCACTTATCAGGATGGTAGTCATAAAATGATTAAGTGTGTTAAAGTAATGTGTTATAAAAGTCTATTATAATTTTCTACTTGTATATTTCATATAACAGAGCGCTGTTTGTTAATTGTTTCTATAGTGCTTTTTTTTTTTTTTTTTTGACATTCCCATTGATCAGTTTTTGGTTAACATGTAGGCTGCAACAGGCTTACTGTAGAGGTGGTAGAGAATGATAGAGGGAAGAGGGGTTATATACAGAAAGGCCATGCGCAGCTTCCCACCAAGAAGTCCTGGTGCTCCATAATTTTACTGTTCAGAATTTCAACATGGTCTGCTGCAGTGGAAAGAAAAAACAACAACAAAGAGTGAGAAGTCAGAGAGAGGTACATCTGTATTTTAATAAGCATCATTCTAATAAGATACATTTACATCCTCGCTGCGTTGCCCAAGAGAGGTTGCCATTAGTACGTTGCAGAGAGAAACCATTTTATTCCCTTCATTTTCTGACATAGGGTGAAATTGCTAATAACACACTTGGCATCCTCTTTAATCTGCACTTGGGGCTTTCCATTTCCACTGCACTGCACACACATGGACAATTAGCGAAAGAGGGAGGTGGGTGAATAATAATCTTATTTTTGGAAAGGATGGCAGGTAGCGAGTGACTAAGGGGAAGGACAAAGAAGAATCCCTGAGCCCTGTTAGCTCCTGTTTCCTTTAGAGAAAGCCACAGACAGTCGCATTAAAATTGGATCCTAAGGAGCCATGAGCCAAAGCCAGAGACAAAACACAGAAACCCCATGCCCAGGGGCCCGTCTTCTAGGAGCAAATCGCCTCTCTTGGGAGGTACTCGTGAAAATCCTCTCCTGAAGGACCCCACACTTGCCTCCTGCAGAGCTAGGCTAGCCAGTCTGGCTACCAGGATCTCGCCAACCACAGAAGGAAAGAAAAATATTTGTCAGAGCAGCGAGTGTTCCAGTTACCCAACTCCAAACCAGAACAGTTTTGGGAATTGCCCCTCAGCACCGCAGAGTGCCAATCAAGGTCACTGTCTGGCAAAACCCTTGAGCACATGCACCGTTTCCATATCCAGGTGGTAGCATGGAACGATGTGTCCTCAAGAGATTTGCTCACCTTAAGTTTAAGCACAGACACGGGGGGGTAACAACCCAGGAAGGGGATCAAAACACACATGCTGCTACATGAGCACGGTTGCTTGGTGGGTCTTGCGAGCTCTGGGGATGCTGGTGGACATGGTCCTTTTCTACCAGCCTCTGAATGTGGTTTATGCCCCACAGCTGCGAGGTGTGAAGAGGACAAGTGCTTCTGGCAGAGCAATGGCTCACACACGTGCTCACGCTGCCCTTGTGAAGTACAGGCTCCTTGTCTGTCCCAGACCCAGGTTCTCTCCATGCCCAGCAGCCTGATCCCCAAGAAATCCCATCAAATTCAGGATGTTGACCCTGCTTTTAAGCAAAGGTTTTTCACAGCCCTTAACAGCATGGCCGATACTTTGTTCAGACTGTGCCATGCTCCCTCCTTGCTAAAGAAATACTTGAGTAAAGAAATAACCATAGAAGTTCCTTGCCTAGTCTGAAATCACTGTTGTCAGTGCGAGTTTAAGCACACACACATGTAAAAGTTCAAAGAATTCAGAAAAAAAAAAAGTTTCCTGAAATAAACGCTGAAAAAAAATCTCAAAGAGTTTGAGAACGATGCTCTTCCAATGCAAATGATCTCCTCAGTGGGTGGGACAGGCTGTTTTACATGTGTTACGGAAACGGGTTAATATGTTGGGTGTGACGTCTGTTGTTTGAGAGGGCAGTGCCCCGTGTAAGGCAGAACATTTTCACTAATGGGGACAGCTTGGTGTGCACCCCTGCACCAACAGGGCTCCATGGCCAGTTCGTGGGTCCTGTACACACGCGGTGCTTTATCAAGGTCAGCAGAGATGAGGGCCACCACCAAGATGAGTAACTTCTGTTGATTGCTAAAGATATCATTAGAGGACTGCTTGCCAAACTCATTTCCAGCATTTAAGTACTTGCCTATAATACGTGACCTAAGGAAGAAACAAGTTGCCTATCTGTGCATATTAAATGGCCCGCACTAGGACAATCTGGCAACCTCTTGTTCAGTCGGATGAGCCGCTTCTTTACTCTCTTGGGGTGAAAAAACACAGCAACGAACTGAAACCCTCAAGGGATTTTCTCTCATGTACATCGGCCAATATTCACAAAGAAAAGCAATGGAAAAACAACACTGCTGCTTACAGCTGTGAAATAATACTCTCTAAGTCAAAGAAAATGACAAACTCCTCCATCATTCCCACTCAGCGAAACCCAGCAGCCCAGGGAAGCCCAAGATCTGCAAGCAGGGTGAAGGTTATGTTGTTTGTGGCATTCGTCTGGTCTTAAAATACATACAAGGACCTCTGAAGAAACCCACCACGAGCCAGGCCCCCACTGCGGCTGAACAGCAGTTCTCTGCTCAGACCAAGCCAGCCTTGCAGATGCACAGCAGCTGATGACCTACTCCTGCTTACCCCAGGAAAGGAAATATGCCGCTAACAGCAAAAGAGAAGTTACACCTTTTCAGCTGACTCATTACCAGAGCAGTCTTTGCCATCAATAGCGCAAATCCCTGAGGCATCTGCAGGCAGCTGGGGGCCGTGCAGAGCAAGAGTAACCTGTAAACACAGCCATCAGACTCACGGGGACGCAGGGAGGGAGGCTGCGAACACCGTAAAACACGTATTTTAGACACAAGGAAACACAGCTTGTTGTAACCATAGGGCTGGTCCGTATCTGTGCTGCAGCTGCTGAATTTCTGATGAGTTGGCAGAGCGTGAAGCCACTGGGGTCCTGCAGGCTCGGTCCCTCTGCCCGAGCCAGCCCCCCTTCTGGGGGATGCAGTGCAGTGCCCTTGTACAAAGCAATCCACCGTAAAGAGAAATACCGAAAAGGAACTTACTGTTCTATCGGGAACTTCTACATTTGTGAAACAAACATGCTGCTACTCAGTTCATCTACTGATAACTGGGATATCTACAGCAGAAAAAACAAAGAACACAACACATTAAAACATTGTCTTGAGATTGGGCTGCTCATTCTGTCTTCAGTATCAGGTTAGTAAGTACATCAGTGCCTTATAAAACAGGATCCATTCCCAAGATGTCTTGATTTTGCTACACATTAAGTACAACGTAGCTGCATCACTACTGATGCCTCGTGGAGTACGTGGTGACTGTACTGGGATCTTAACTCCATAGACTACAAGCAAGACAGAAATGCCCTGAAACTATCTGGCTGAAACAGGACTCATACAGCCACAGAGCAACGCTGCACAGAAATTTCTGCTTTCTTCTCATGACCGATACGAGTATGAGTAAGACTTGCTCTACCTGCAAATAACAACAAAGCACAGGGAAAAAAAAAAAAAAAAAAAAAAAAGACTAGCGATCCCTACTGCGAGCAGTAAAACACTGCCTAGGATTTTTACAGGCAAAACTGCTACGGAAAGCCTTGTGACCCTGCACTAGCAAAAGACTCGAGGATGCCCCTGAGACATGACTGACATTCAGCATGGCTAACAGCCTCCTACAGAACAAAGTGACACCCCGTTTTCTTTGCAATAGCTCTAAACCCGAGAGCATAACAAATAAAAATGCTAAAATTAATACGGGGGGCGGGGGGGGGGGGGGGGGGGGAATGTTTGAAATGTCTCTGGTCTAACTGGGGAAAGTTGTGGCACACCAAATTATTGGGAAGCATCACTAGGACAGTTTGTGCATATACAGTTTGGGACTGGTGCGGAAGCAGCCATCACAACTCAGTATCTTCAGAGGAAAGTTTTGGAGAGAATTATGGCTCGGCAGACATGCATGAAATCCTGTACACTTACGGCAGTGCTACAACGGCACGTACTGCACACCCAGAGTCATTTCTGTAGGGATGGGTGATACGCTACTGGTATAAATAAGCTTCAGACTTCACAGCCTCGCCCCCCCAATTTTAGTTTTTGGGGGGGTTTTTTGGTAGTTTTTAGAGTCCAATCTTGGGGCAGGGGGTGGGGCTGCTTTGCGTTCCCACTTCCACTTTCCAGCCAGGAAAGGACATGCCAAAATACCACGGGGAAGGATGCTCAGGGTGGTATTTCTGCTTGAGACTGAAAGCAGAAGTGCTGCAGGTCTTGCGCGACGGCACGGTCAGGACTTTTACAGCCCGGTTTTTCAGGACCCGGGGCGGGGGATGTTTTTGGAGAAGCCCCTGCACCCCTGCCAATCGCCCATCCCTACGCTCCAGCTGGGCTCGCCACCCATCCCACACGTGGCAGGACCGGCTGGTGCCCCCTCACCGATCCCCGGACACGCACACACACGCACGCACACACACGCTGCCTCTGCGCGCCCGAGCCTGCGCCAAGCCGAGCGGGTCGGGAAGGCGCTCGGCCCCGCACAGGATCCAGCCCTCGCCCGGTCCTCGAGATCTGAACACGTGAAAGAAAGCCATTGAAAGGGCCAAACCTGATTGGCGGTAGCTGTTGCAGCGAAGGGGACGCTGGTGGCAGGAGTTGTTGCTGCAGACACAGTGGTGGGCGTAGCACCGTGCATCATGGGCACTTTCGGAAGGGAACCATGGAAGCGACATACGGGAGGGTGGAGCGTATATATATTTTTTTGTTTGTTTGTTTTTGTTTGTTTTTTTTTTTTTTTTTTAAATGTAACCATGGCAACATGTGGTGGATTTGGGGGCGTGGCAGGAATCACAGCAACAAGCCATGTGACATCGTCATGAAGGACACATCGGGGCGCAGCATGCAATCACAGTGCAAAGCAAGACAGCGTTGGGAAAAAAAATAAACAAGAGAGAAGGGGAAAAGCCAATTACAATTATAATTAAGGAAAAAACCAAAACATTCTCAACACTTAGTACATTTATAAGCAGAACAATGATGTATTAGACTCCGAGGGCCAAATTTCCAAAGTGGGGAGAGGGCGGGTGTGCTAGCAAAAGCCCACGTCAGCTCGCACCCGTGGGGAGTTAGACACAGCCAGTGCACGTTCCTTTGGGTGGGGACATTTTGGCAAGCGCACCCTCCCACCCACCTGGGAAAGCTTGTCCCCTTCCCTCCCCACCCCGTCCCCACCAGCAACCAGAGGTACATGATGCACTTTGCAGCGGCTGCCGCAGCCCTTTCACCGGGTTTTCTCGCCTCTCTCTAGCGGGGACGATGTTTTGGCACGGGACAGAGCTGGAGGCACGGCAAACGAGCAGCTGGCAGCCCGAGCTCTCTCCGTACAAATTCAGCGTGCTTCCCTTCCACCCTACTTCTAGAGGATTTGACCAAACTCCCTTCTTGTGGGGTGAGGGGTGGAGAGGGGAGGGGGCCGAGAGGGAAGAATACACAAATGCATCTGAACAGCTACAATTTGCAGAAAGAGCATCCAAAAGGACAACACGGCAGCAGGGAGCTCAGCAGCCTCCTGAAGCTGCACGTCCCACAGAGCACGGTGCTGGAGGGGATGCTCCGGGGCACACACAGGCATCCCCCAAACCCAGGGGGGGTTTGCAGGGCTGGGGGGCCCACGGGAAAGCCCGGCCGTCCCCGCAAACATGCGGCAGGGAAGCAGACTTGCCTTCCCCTCCAGCCCAGCGACATCGGAGCACGTGGGCTGGGGTTTCCTAAAGGCAGAGGTATGCTGAAGGACTCAGCTCCCCATCATGCAAGCAGTGTGTCCTCCCTGCCCTACAGGGGTGGGGAGCTTCGAGAGCAGAGAGCTTAGCCATTCCTGCCAAAGCTTTCAGACCTGCTCCCCAAATGCCTTGCACCCTCCCCAGGGCTCCTGCTCCCACCTCTCCCTCCAGCTGAAGCAGGCACACACCTGGATGCTGGCAGTCTTGTATAACTTTGCCTGGAGGACGAAAGCTCAGCTTTCACCCACCCTGCTGTGCCCAGCAGCTGTAGACAGATGGGAAGGTCCCTCAAAGACCTGCATAGGTTCCCAGTAAGACCCAGATGCTGAGCCTGAACGTACTGGATCCCTGCAGCAGCAACGAGCATGTACTCAGCCCTGCCGCCTCACTGCATCCCCCGTGCACCAGCAGCAGCACCTCCCTACAGTCCCCTGTACCTGCACAGCTGACACTTCACTAAAGAGATGAATCTTCAGCCAGTCCACGCTCTAAGCCCTGTTTCTTTCGCTGTACAAGCAGCACCCTGCTCCGGCGCTGACCCCAGGTGTGTTCCTCCTTAGTGCCTTTATTAAACCAGCCTCCTAAAACGTCCTCAGAAGGACAACCAAAAATCCAAACTCATCCACCTCCTGATGCCTGATACAAAAAAAATAAACCAGCAGTATCCTGCCATTGCTATTTCCTTTTGTTGGATGACTTAAATGGGTCGTAAAGATATTTAAGTGACAAATTTTTCTCTCTACAGCGGAACTAAATAGGGGTGGGAACACATCACCTTGATTCTCTATTATTAGTCACACAAAACACTGCACTGCACAGAAATTAAGAGGGATACAACCATTTAAGCCTCAAAGAAGACAGCAGATAGACAGTCACACCACTCAGCCACCCAGGTTCTCACTGATGCATACTAACTTGCTGTCTCTTTCAGATTAGGAAAAGTTGAGAAGTTTGTGTAGAAAAACCTACCAACGCTTGCAGTGGGTGTCATGCACAGAACTGACCCTGCACACCATGCATTGAAGCGTGGAAAGATGAACAAAAGGGATATTTCATTAGTGAAGCTTCAGTGTTAGAAATCACTTTAACTAAAAAGCAGGTATTCTCTTTGCAGCATTCAGTATTTAAGCACATGCAAACAGATTCTGCATATTGGTACATAAATAGTTTAAACTCAGTTTTAAGAGATCATAGCAAACCAAATTAATTCTTGAATTCTTGGGTAGTAGATAATATATTTCTTCTCCCACCCTGGTATTAAATTATATGATCTATCCTAGAAATCAGGGTTGTTTGGAGGCGTTTTTTTTTTGGTATTGGGTATGTTGATTTCTTTCTGATCATGTCAGCAGAAAACAAATTGCTCTTAAAGCAATGTCACACTCATGTTAAAACCCACTTTCCAAAAGCAATTGACTCCTGCAAGCAGGGGTCGGGATTCAAAGTCTCTAGTTTAAGCTGAAAGAGGCAGTTTTTTTCTAGACTTGAAACAACTGTAGTTAGTAGTCGCCCTAACTTTTCCCCCCATGGCAACCCATGATACTGATCTCTCAATAACTGAACAGGAGCAACTAAGAAAAGCAACAGCTCACTCCACCCCCTGTCTCCCCATGGCGTGAGCTGCTACGTGCCACTTCTCTGCTTCGCTTTCCAGAGTGCTGCAAAGGCCGAGACCAGGGCTGCAGTCTGATGCATAAGGGAAAGCAGGGATACGTAACATAAATTCATCAGAGATCCGTTCCCTGACTGGAAATGTGCTGCTCTGCCCAGCATTAATGTCCTCAGATGAAAGCAGGTGGAGCAGACAGACCTGTTATGCATCAGCCCTGCGTGTAATTTCATTGCCATGAGACAGGGCGCAACGGCACAGTGAGAGTGCTGGGTAAAAGCTAATTTACAGTGCTTGCATCAGAAATGCATGTCCTTATGTCAACTTTGGCAACCGTGACCTCGAGGAAGGGGAGCGTGTAGCCAGCTGGGGGACTTGGCATTCTCAAAGGTGTCAGTGTTTCCTGAAGAAGTATTTCGCTTGGCACCCAACAAGAGTTGCGGTAAGGTCAGCTCAGCCCGTCCCCTCCGCGAGCACTTTGCAGAGCACAAGGGCAGGAGGCTACCCCCTCCCTCCATCTCTCCACACAAGGCTCCACTTGCCTGGAAGAACATCTTGGCAGCTGCTGGGTTCTGAGCGTGTCTAACTGCTCTTGCAACAGAAAGGCTACACGAGCACAGGGTTTAGGACCCAGCTCTCTGGACCCACACCTGAGACACTTCGGTGTCGGCAGAGGACTGTCTCTAGACCTTTGCCCCTGACCCCAGGAAACAGCAAAGTCAAGGTGCAGGTCCACTGCATGTTCATCTCGAGGGGCCAGCCCAGAGAAACCCTTTGTGTATCTTTGTAAACGTCAGCTGGCAAGTGAATACAGCATTAAATATTAAAAATACGGGGCATTCATTTCCTTATGATGCTCTGCAATGATAATAACGATACTAAAAACCAAACTATCAGCTCTGGAATATTCCTCGTTCAGCCACTTATGATACTACTCTAAGCAGGTTATGGTTTTCATTTGGCTGCAGTGAATAGAGGTTAATTGGCTAGTCAGCAATCACATTTGCCACGTCAATATTTTGAGTCCTATATGAATTAGCAAACTGCATCTTTCAATTTTATTCTGAGACTTATAGGTACAATAAAAGCTGGTAGTTAAAATTGCTTTTAAAAAGCTTAGGCTATTGTACTGGTGAAGAGACAAGCAAGAGGGCAATATATGCCTTTAAAAAGGATTATGTAATTTGTATTTACTGAAGATGAAATGTTCCCTCTATAAGCGTCATGGCTGCTGGCATATGTAGGGTCACTGAGATAGCTCAGAAAGACACCTGCAGCTTCAAGTGAACAGGCACAGAGGTTCCACGAGACATTTTAACATGAGTTTGTAAGACTGCTACGCAAGAGTCAAAGAATTAATTTGGAATTAACCAGTTGAACCATAAGAAGGAGAAACAGAAAGTATGAATTCAAGAAACATGCAGACATTTTTCTTAGTCTGACTGCTTAAAAAACCCCAAAACTAAACCAAAAAGGCTAAGAAGGGATCTTTACAAGTGAAAAGCTCTGAATTGTAGTAATGAATGGAAAAAAAATAGTAAACCAACAAACATTAACTTTTCATCCATTTTTAACACCAAACTACCCGCTGATACTATTTCGCTAAGGACTCTTAGAATCTAAATCTGCTCATTAGCTCAACGCCTAGGTCATAATAAAAGACAACTAAGATGCTGGGGAAAGCAAGGAGACACTTACCTGTAGGGATGAATGTAGGCTGTTGCAACTGCATGTTGGCTAGAGCCTGTTGGTAGTGGAAAACGCTTGGGTTAAAGACTGTGGTGGCACCATTGTTTTTTTCAAGTGCTGGCCTCTTTGGTAAAGGTTGAAGTGCACCAGGCGGCAGGGCCTGTGGATAAGGGAGTCATTAAAGGCAAGTGGAGTAAAAAAAGGGGCCCAGATGTAGATCAAACATGCAATAAATAACAGGGGGTCTTGGCTGCAAAATCACCTGCAACTCTATCAACTTAGCAAGGCAGGAAAGAGAAGAGCAGCTAAATCAGAGTAGGAGGAGTAGGTGAAACCACAGCTTCACTAGGTAAGCAGTTAGTAAATGCATCAGGAGAAGGGGCTGAGTCCAGAAGGAGGAGGGATGCTAGGGGAGCTTTTCAGCAGGACTGACTTGGGCACACAGGAAAAAAAAAAGCACGAGGAGAAGGAAAGGGAGAGGTGATCACCTGGACAGGATACTACGAAGAGCAGTTGCAGGCAACAAGCATTTAAAAAAACCCCAAAAAACGGGTCAGAGAAATATAGTAGATGACCATTTAAAAACAAACGGATCAGCATAAGCAACAAATGCCATGGAAAAGAAAGGGATGCTTGCCTCTGTCTGTTTCAACACCTGCCTACACGTATGTGCACACGTGTGGAAGCCTGCACACTTGTGTGCAGCCAATCCATGTGTCCAGGTGGTAAAGCAGTAGCTGTTGCCAATTACACGCATAATGTTACATTCATAGTAAAATGCATTTCCACTTGTTAGTAGAGAGGCTGAGCAACACGGTCAAGAAGAGGCCTGATTCTCCACCGCTCGCACCAGCGGCACAGCTCACCACCAGCAGACTTGGATCTGCTCCCACTTTCTAGAAGGTGGCCTTCAACAGTTAAATACTGCTCGCTCGCTATTAACAGTGGAAAAAGCCATCGACAAATCCCCTCTTTTTGTTCTATCCCACCACCGAGCTTCTTCCAGCCCGTCAAACCTGTTTCATGATCAGACTTCGTAAAACGCATTAACCCAACTCAGGAACTTTTCTCAGTGCGTTACTCATCATTCACCCAAGCATGTCTCAACAGCAAAGTAGTATGTCAGGTTCTTAGGAGACAGGAATGTTTCTAATGATTTACAGCTTTTCATTGTACCCTAGTAGGAACCACATTTTTTTCTCCATATTGTGATAGAAAAGGGTCCTTTTTAATTATGCCCTGCAGTCGTTTTGCACGTAATGCTCCCATTGACGTCAATGAGATTTACGCACGTGGAAGTCATGCAGAATCAGGTCATTTCTGCCTCGTTGTTAGTCTGTATCATGCATCAAAGCAATGGCTGAAAAATAGGGTTATCACTCCTATTTATTTTTTTTTTAATAGGTGATAGTGTAGAGTAGGCAATGGAGGAGGTCTGGCTAATGAAGGGTTAAGGCTACACAGTACTTGGAAGAAAGGACACAAGTAAAGAGATTTTAAAGCTTATGAAGATCAACACACAACAGAATATAAGTGAAAGCTCGCAACAGTTTGTCACCATCTAGAAACAGGTTTCACTTTGATTTGCTATAGGAGACTGCTCATCTGAGAAATGTCAAGCAAGATAACTTCCAGGCAAAACATTACTCCATCCTATCTCTCTTCACATGGTGGCTTTTAGGTGGTTTTAATATTAAAAAAAGAAAATCAGAAGAAGAAATTGCATTTGCAAAACTGCTCTCAGACATGCACACATCCTCTGCTAATGCTAGCAGGCATCCAGTGCCAGCATTAGGACTTAATCTTTCAAGATTTCTTCTGACTAGTACCAAAGGACAGCAGTCAAACATTCCCAGACACAGACACCAAAATCTTTTGCTTAAGATCTGTATTTTAGGATGAGGTCTTTTAGGTAAAGATCTAACAGCTTCCATTTCTAGGTAAGCCCTCATTGCTATCTGCGTTAAATCTGACTGTATCTACATCTCGTCTATTTCATGATGGCTACATGAACGTTCCTCCAGGCACAGGACAGATCTGCAGCTTGCAGAGACTGGAGTAGCCCCACGTACATCAGAGGTATTTTACAGATTTACAGTGATTGAAGAACTTGACACTTAAATTCATGCTCTTTACTGTGCCTGATTGCTAAACATTCCTTTTCAGACGCATCCAAAATCTGCCTCAGAAAAAAAATTTGCTAATTCTAGCAAAGCAACCAGGCACATAATGGACTTTTGACTCCTTGCTTCTTGGCCAAAGGCTGTCACCACCCCAAAAACCCCGTTATCCCATAACGGCAGTGCCAAAAGCAGAACAGCTGAAGGCTTTGAGACCTCACCATGATGTCCTGACTCTTCACTGGGCAATTCCTGAGCCCAGCGTTGCAGTCAGGTAGAGCAGATGAACACCAAAAGCCATAGGGATGTCGAGGCACAACAGATGACTCCACCATCCTTCTAACATCACCCTTCCTCCTACCTTGCTATAGCTCCTTGGGAGCAAGGGAGAGAAAGCAGATACAGCAGTCCCATTACTGCTCCTCGAGGAGCAGCTGGGGGGGAGAAACCCAAATAAACGTAACATTTCCCAGGTCTTCTAAAGAAAGAAGCACACTGCAGCAGCTGCTGTGCAGCCTGAAGGCCAGCCCTGCCACATGGGCTCTGTGGGCACAGAAGCCAGGAGCTCTCTCGGTCTGCTTCTGGTTTGACACAGCCTTCTGGGTCACCTCTTCTATCCCAACAGCTGGGGGAGCGTTTGTACAGGAGCCCGCCCTGAAGATGTTGCTCCTCTCCTTGCCAGCCTATCTTTAGTTATTAAGGTGCAGGATGGCCCAGGGAGATGCAGGACCTGGCTTCACCACTTCTCCAGCCCTTCTGCTGGGGCAAGAGCCCCAAGCCAGGAGCACTGATAGGTCCATCTACAAATGCCAAGGAGAGGTTTCTAAAATTGCCTGTGATGAAGTTCCGCCAAAACAGCTCCTGCACAGGGATCTGGCAGGGACCCAGCAGCAAACAAGTGTGTCTCATCTGAAACCACCCAGAATTTTTGTATCCATCTCAGGACCTCCAAGAATAGCTCATGGGGATACAACATTTCTGTCTTGCACCATGCTCTGGTTCTGAAGGAATCCCCCAAGCGTGTCCTAAAACAACTACAAAAGGCAACAGGAGGCTCCTCACCACGCTCTGACCTTAGCCAATTCTGCAGCAAGTGCCTCCCCACTGCAGGACAGAAGCTAGACTGAACCCTTGTAGCAAAGAACTTTCTTGGCGAGTTTACCTCGTCCTGCTGCTTGCCATTTCCCTCCAGACAAGCTCTGACCATCGCAGATGGAGCAGTAGCCTTTGACAATAACTTTTTCTGCCTTTCTTTTCTGGCTGTTTGCGTGCACACATGGATATGCAACCTAAGCAACATGACCAGACCGCCTGCACGGTGAAAGGGTTAATTCCGTTCAGTATCCATGTGACAGCCCGAACTGATCCCAATGAACAATTCCCACTACAAAAATGTCAGGCAGCCTCCCATTCTTGGGCTGGGAAAGCCCACATTCCTGCTGGAACACGAGCATCTGAATAAAGAGGTTTGTGCCACTTCTCTGTGTGGCATGGCAAGCAATCTTTCAGCATGACTGACAGATACAAACGCACTGCATGCCAAAGTCAAAATTTCCCATGTGCCGGTTAACAACCCTCTCTTTTTTTTTTTTTTTAATTTTTTTTTGCAAGACAAGAAGTGGATTAAATCTTTGCAACAAACAATTTAATTGCACCTCTAAGCTCCCCTCAGATCGCTATCTCCTGGGAGCAGATCACACTTTCACCCCTTTGCAAAGAGGAGCTGGGTCTGCATCTGCCTTGCTACTTCACTCCAAGGCGTGACAAACAAAATGATTTCAGAGAGGGCAGAGGTAATGCCCGTTCCCTGGCAAGCAGCAAAAGCAAACTGAGCAGTTTCCTCTGAAGATTACACATGCTCTTATCACCACCGTGAATCCTTCTCTGGTGCAGCCTTCCTGAAGGGTTCAGAGGAGGTGACACATTCCAACCAGGTGGTTGCAAAACCTTCAGATGTTTCAGAGCAGGAAGACTATTGAACGTAAATTCTCTGATGGGATTTTGTTCAGTGGGGGAGGTCAGGAGGGTAGGGCAGTTAAAGGGCTTTCCCGTTCTCTGTTCTCTGCCAGACCACGGCTCCTCAGAGAGGTGGCTCTCACCGAGGGCAGCAAGGCACTGTGTGGGTCACTGCCTGCGCTGGCTTGGGGGCTGTGTGCGCCAGCCGTGAGCAGCAGGGAGTCAGTCACAGGCTGTTATGTCATTTACAGAATAATCCCACAATGCTGGTGGAAGCTGTCCCTAGCAAGGTTTCCTAGTGCTGCTGCCTAAAGCTCTGATAAGGATGCCTCTTTGAGTACTTAAAAAATCACCCAGAATAAGTTTTCAGAGGGGAAGGGGAGCAGACCAGCCTCTGCTTCTTAGCCCTGAGAAGGAGGAACACTAGCCTGAAGGTTTCAGGGCTCCTCTGTGTCTGCTCTGCCCTGCCCTTTCCCTCCTATAGCTGGGCGACAGGAGCTGGTTTTTTTTAGGATGTACTGGATTCCTCATTATTTGGGGTGAACAGGGAAGGAGTTGTCTTCTGTGGAGCCAGGACTGACAGCAGACTGGGAGGATGGCTTTTGCTTCACTATGAGCATCACAAAACCAGGTAAAAGGTATTTTGAGACTCAAAAAATAATCAAAGGTAGCTTCTATGCAGACAGCTTGCAGACAGAAGCCTGGGGAGCAGATCCTGTGCCCGAGACTGAAGCACAAGACACCCAGAGCAAGGTCCCTTTGTTGATACTGTCCCACTGGGGGATGGGGGGAGGAACCGGAGACAGAGCCAGCAGCAGCCACCTCCCCAGCTTACCACACGTGCAACCGAAGTCCTGCACCGAACCTGCTCCAGTTCCCAGCACGGACCTCTTGATGGTGCTGCTTAGCTCTCGCCCTCCTAAATCTGAATTGTGCCCACTGCACAGAACACCCTTCTGCAGGGCAGCACCAGCAAGACACTGCCAGGCAAGACAATGCTGTTGGGCATGCCATGAAAAGTTGCTGGATCTGTCCTGTACCACCCAGTCCTCTGGCATATCCAGTACAGCGCAGAGCTAATGAGTTAAATTCTCACCGAAACATCGCATCTCGCAACTGCAAAGCTGCTACCATTTGGAAAAATACTTTGAAACCCAGAGCTGCCACTCCCCAAGGTTATGCACTGCCTCCAGAACACATCCATGCTTCGGGATGCAAAGCTCAGACAGTTAATGAACGGTGTGTGGGGCGCAGGATTGGCATGTCTGAACGCACACTGCAACATTTCTGGCCGGGATGGGCAGTCTCCCCAGGCACTAACACAACAGACCAAGTGCAGAAGGCTTTCATGCAGACTAAGATGGTTACGTGCAAAGCGAGAAGGTGAAAGGTCCAAGTACCAGGTCAAAGGTTGCCTCGAGCGGTCGCTTCAGTGATCTGACAGCTGGCTGAGTCTTAATTAGCAGGCAGCGAGCACATGATGGCAATGGGCCGGGGAGGGGGGGTCAAGCACAGTAACAAAAACAGCAAGCAGAGGTGTGTCAAGAGAGAGCAACATTTTGGGGAGGCGAAGAGAAGAAAAAAAAAAAAAAGTGAATGCATTATACAATATATTAAAAAGGCGAGGCATGCACAACATGAGGTGGCTGAGTAATTACCTGGCCTAGCAGCTAGTCAGCTATTTTGCCTCGGTAAGACTTAAAAGTAAAGAAACGTCATCACAGGACATGTGCTTTAGAGCTTCTTCACTACAGCTGGCACAGCAGGTCAGGAGCGCTCAGGGATTAGCACCTGCAAGCAGACTTGCACTGGGCTTCAGCCCTAATTCTGCAGCTACACATCATGCAGAGGTCAGCAGGAGCGCTTGTGGCAAGGGAAGGACCACTGGTAAAGAAGGGAGGTTCAAGCACATGCATACGTGCCATCCTGAACTGGGGACTGAGCCTGACCCAGTTCACCTGACTGTGCTGCACCGACTTCAGCCATGCAGGAGTGAGTAAAGCTACTACTTCTGCATGTCAAGTAACTGCAAGATTGGGTCCCTCAGAAATACCTTCTGAATTTAGATTTGTAGTCATTCCAAATCTATTTTAGAAGGTACACCCATCCGTCCGGCACATGTTTTTTGATCTAAGAAAACTGGGCACCATTCTTCCCTTTAATAAAGTCTTATTCCTCAACAGGTACAGTAAATGTATCAAACCTTGAAAAGTCAATGAATAATGTAAGCTGTTTTGGTAGCAGGGGTGATGCAACAAGCCATCAATAAATATTTTAAAGGTTCTAGTTAACAGCATACAAATAAGGTTAATTACATTTTTAAGAGAAGCCAGCAGCATGAATAAAACATGCATTGGCTTTGGTTAAGTAGCAGTGCCCTAGATAATAAGTGAAAAAGTAAAGATTCAATTGTAAAAAAACATGAGTTTCATTTTAGAAGGTTCTTTTTCAACAGACCTGGGCTCTTGTTTCAACAATAATAAAAATAGTAAGGAGTCTAATAAGAAACCCTCTGCAGGACAAATAAATACTGCAGTATAAATTGGCTCTTCAAATCCCATTCCAGGTAATACTGATGCTACAAGGAAGGCAGTTGTTCAATTTCTAGAATCGTCCTGGTTTTGCATTGTTTCACCGTGAATGAAAAGCAAACTCTTTTACTATCTTAAAAAAAAAAAAAAAAAGTATTTAGAAAAATTTTAGTAGCCTTACTTCTAAATAAAAAAGGAGGCAAGAACCTTTTTAATAATAGTTATTTAAAAAAATGAAAAAAAACACGTAACAGATGAGGTTGGAAGGGACCTCTGGAGATCATCTAGACCTACACCCTGCTCAAAGTAGGGTCAACTAGAGCAGCTTGCTCAGGACTGCATCCCAGTAGGTTCTGAGTACCTCCAAGGATGGAGCAACCTGTTGCAGTGTTTGATCGCCTTTACAGTGAAGAATTTTTTTTCTTATGTTTAAATGGAATTTCCAGAATGTCCATTTCTGCCCATTGCCTCTTGTCCTTTCACTGCCACAGAGAAAAGTCTGCCTCCATCTTCTTTACTTCCCTCATCAGGAATTTATACACATGGGTAAGACCCCTCTGGACCTATTCTTCCCTTCCTAGGCTGAACATCTCAGCCCTCTCATCTCTGGAATAAACAGGTGCCGTTCAACCAAATTCAACAGAATAGCAAACATTTAATCCAGCAAGAAATTTTATCTGATAATTCTTCTTTGACTAGTTTTTAGAATTGTAGGTATTGGAAGTCACAATTCAAATTAAAATGCAGGTGCGACCATCTCTACCAGGTCCAAAGTATCAAACAGGTCAGGGAGTTACCCTTGGTTTGAGCCTTGTCGTTTGACTAAGCCCTGGCAAAGTTACCAAGCACAAGTTTGCTAAGCTCAAACAACTGCTATCTTGTCTGCTTTTATAAAGTCAGTGGAAATTTTGCTACCGACTTCAACAGGCCAGGATCTCCCTGCAAAGGATGTGTTATGGGATGGGCAGTCTTTGCTTTCACGGTGTGCTGAGGAAGCTAAACTGACACCTACAACTTAGCCAGGGAATGTTTTGGTTCCAAGTGCTGCTGTACAAGTCACATCATGATGTCATGTCAGAAAATCACACTGTTCGCCACCACGTTCTTAACTTGCGAGTTACCGCGCCATTCAGGGCTTCACGCTATGGTGAGCACACAGAAAGGACAAAGAGATGGGATTCATACTGCACATACTCTCAGCTCTCTAGTCAGCCATTTACAAAGCACTCCACTTTTCCACAAATGACACATGTGACATAAATGAAATCTCCTAGCAATGGAAATAAAGCTTGAAAAGAGTTCTACTTACCATCGCAGCTGCAGCTGTCTGGTTCACCTGGTGTTGAGCTGCCTTGATTTTGGCTTGCAGGTGTGCAGGGGGATGAAAGTACTTGCATTTCTCCCTAGAGCATCGACCTTTGATGTAATCCATGCAAACTGTAACAGTATTTTCATTTGTGTCTATCATTGCAATATCTATAGGGTGAGCATAGCGGCAATCATTCTCACCACGTGTGCAATTTCCACGCTGAAACTCTCGACAAACCTTAAAAGAAAGTCACATTGTTGAGCAGAACATCAAGTTACTCTTCATTCAGCACTTTCAACACAGAGTATCAGTTCAGTTGGCCACATTAAACCACATGTGTATTTTAAATCCACGCTCATCTTGGGTAGCCCATATACCAACAGTCACAGGTGCAACTGGTGCTATTCACAACTGGTTCAGGGGATGAAAAAACCACAATGTTACCAAGGCCAATTACCAAATGCAAATGAAGGACAGAATTTGAGCGAAATGGAGAGTGACCCCATGAAGCGTATATCATTTTTCCAGAACTTCTGGAGCTCAGGATTCCTGCCCTGCCTGTAAAGCTTAAATGTTAATAGCTTTGCCATTTGTCTCTCACCTGCATTATGTATTTGTTACAGAGCACACTCTTGGGTAGGATGTTTAATTCTAAATGTTACGTGCTGCTATGTGCAATAAATACTTTTTCTTAAATATAAGGAGACTCTTTCACATAAATAGTCTCACTGCCCTCCACAACAAAACTCCAAGCCTGGCACTACATGACAGTGCATTTGATAACACTGCAATGTGCTTGTAAGGTTGCTACATCCTTGGCACTGGTGAGGCGGCACCTTGAATACTGTGTTCAGTTCGGGGCCCCTCGCTTCAAGACAGACATTAAGGTGCTGGAGCATGTCCAGAGAGGGGCAACGGAGGTGGTGAAGGGTCTGGAGCACAGGTCTTATGAAGAGCAGCTGAAGGAACTGGGGTGTTTAGCCTGGAGGAATGGAGGCTCAGGGGGGGGACCTGATCACTCTCTACAACAACCTGAAAGGAGGGTGTTAGTGAGGTGGGTGTCAATCTCTTCTTCCAAGTAACAAGCGACAGGACAAGAGGAAATGGCCTCAAGTTGCACCAGGTGAGGCTTAGATTGGGTATCAGGAAAAATTTCTTCTTGGAAAGGGCTGTCAAGCACTGGGAACAGGCTGCCCAGGGAAGCGGCTGAGTCACCATCCCTGGAGGTGTTTAAAAGACATGTAGATGTGGTGCTTTGGGACATGGTTTAGTGGTGGACTTGGCGGTATCAGGGTAACAGCTGGACTTGATGATCTTAAGGGTCTTTGCCAACCTAAATGATTCTATGATAATAAGGTGTTGCCAAAACTGCTAGCTTTAGGAAGCTCTTGCAGATCTTTGTAAGTTATAACCACTGAGGTATCAAAGGCAGAGAAAAAAGTTGCACAAAATGCATCTGCAAGCTTTACTTCTCTGAGGAACCGAGAAAAATTGTTGAGGACTATAGCTGGTGGTGTAGATCATGTACCAGTGCACTATCAGACTGAGTGTAGGAAAAAGTGAGATGTCAGCAAGGCAATATAACACAAAACAATGTGTTTTGAAATTACACGCTTCTCCACTACCTTCCTGTGTTATAATTTACACCTGCAGGGGCCTCCGAATTCAGGTCCTCAGCCCTTATCTCCCGCAGAGCCTCTGCTTAGGGTTTGAAAGAGATTTACAACTCCTCCAACACTAAGTCCCAGCATGCCCAGCTAACTGGTGAGGAGGAGACGCTTTTCCAATGCCCAATCTCACCACTGCCAACAGTGTAATGCCTAAAGGTATCTGCAGAAGTTCAGTAAGCCCAGTTCTAGACAAATGAAGTGCCTGTTACTTTCAAAACATCTCCCACCCGCCCCGTGTAAGGGCAGACCATCTACTCCTTGTGTAGCAGACCACACACAGAAAACAACAACCCCAGCCCTGCCCTAATGCACACTGAAATCAGGAAAGTGAGTGCTCCCAAATTTTCAGTGACTTCCAAGGATCTGGGATCAGGCCCCCCCCGCGAGAGTCTGCTAGAGCAGAGAGCAGCAGCCCTGTGCTAGGAAAGCTGCAAGTTAAACTCTGCACTGTGCTGCGTGAGGTCACGATAGCAGAGACCAACAGCTAGGACTACATGTCCTTTTCATTCCCGTCAGCAGTATCGTATCAGACGTCCAAATACCTCCAGTTTATCCGTACGCATCAGTTTCTGCCCAGCAGAGCCTCCTGGTACTGTAACAGTAGGATTTCCGGAAACCAGGACAGGAGTATTTGGTAAAAGCTCTGCAGGAACCAAGCCCATCCCAGGAGAAACATGACTCAGGTAGGGACTAAAAGCCATCGTGGGGCTTGTTGCAAGTGATGGAGTCACAGGAAACGTTGTCTGTGTATAAAAAGAGAAAAACCAAAATATTAGTTAAAAAGCTCTGTCTTGGATTACCCATCAAAGCCTCGCCTCACTTCAATCCTTTTAGACAATTTGATTAGCAACATCAAAATGCTGCACTCTCCCATCTATTCATTTATTGCCGTTTACTTGCAATCCATTCGCTTCTCCTGACTCACAGATTTGTGACTCATCCTGAACACAGGGCATCTTTGTTTGTCAGATCAAAGCATATTGATGATCTTTATAGTTTAATGACACAATTAAGAATTTCACGCCAGCAATTAGGGCAGGCCCAAATTAAACAGACTTCTCACTCCCAAATAAATGTCTCAGCTTCTGTGTGTCTACACCGCAATGCTGTACAGAGACCCCAAGGTAAACTGCAGCTTCAGGACCCCGAAGCAGGTAACCCCGTTAACTAGTTGAGTTCACTATCAGCCTCCACGGAGCTCCACGTCAGCACGGCCAGGGGGGCTCAGGTAGGCAAAAGGCGTCATTCAGTCAGGCGAGGCATCTCTGCTGTGGTTTGCTTGGAGGTCCAGCATTCTGCACATCTGGGCTTTGTTTCAGACTGTCAACAGCCTCCAGGCAAAAGCCATTTTGCAGGAGTACCCCAAACTCACTAGTGCCACAACATGCCAGACCTCGTGGCTTTGGCAAGAGCAGGTGGGTCATGGGCTTGGAATAGCCTTGGACAGAGCGTACCAGATGAGATGGCTCAGGTGGGCTGATAAGAGATCCAGGATCCCACCTGGGCTGCAAGGAACGATGTTCCCATGAGGAGACAGAACAACGGGCCAAAAAGATCTTAAGTGCTTCAGGTCAATAGATCACATCAGGCAGGCCTTCCAAGCGCAGCAGAGATTTAGCACCGGTGGGCAGAGCCACTTCCCCGGCCTGAACCGCTCCAGCAGCGCCCATCTGGGAATGGAGCTGCTGTTCTGCCAGGCAAGTGAGATCACACAGAGCTCCTAAGCAGGTGCTCAGTGGAAAATCTGTCCCTGGCCTCGACAGCCAGGGAGTTGGTGAGACTTTAAAGCACCAGATCCGAGGTGCATTTGGGAATGAAACCAATTCCAGCTGATGAACAATCCCCCCTGCTCACCCAAAGACCAGAGCCTGCAAGGCAGCACTCCTGCTCCTGTAGCAGAGCCTCCAGCAGCCCCCCGGGGAAGCAGCCTGTGACTCGCAACTATTTATATTTTCCCTTCCACCACCTGCTCCGCTGTGACCTCTGGGTTACATTTAAAGCTGCTCATGCCTACAGTCATATGTGATGCCGTCCCCGGTAGCTAGAGCCTCTGCTTGGCAGTAAATGCAAGCATGCTTAGAAAATGGCCTGGGGCGTTTTTGGGCCACACGCATTATCCCCTTCCTTGCTTTTAGTTTGGTACTTCCAGTCCTGTGGGCTTCTAAAAGAAACCACACGTGGACAGCGTGTTGCTCAACAGCATCTTCATCCCAGTACTGCTATATACTAGGAAATACTGCTTGTTGCAGTCTGGAAGAAGCTAGCCCACATGACACCAGCCAAGCTGTCCCAGCCTGTCTTTAGCCTCACGATGCCCCCTCCCCAGGGTCAGTGACAGCCAGCAGCTCCTGAGCTGATGGGAAGGGGGACAGCAGGTCGCTGCCAGTGTACATCCCGCTTTCTCCTCCTCGAGGAGGAGACGCAGCCTCCTGGATCAGCAGCACTGGGTGCTTTAAGTCTAGCAGAACCAAATAATCCTCTCTCTGGGATGGATTTCTAATTTTCCTTCTTTTAAGCCTGAGCCAAGCCCCACTTCAGCTGACGGCAGACTTCATAACTATTAAACCCAGAGATCCTCCAGTCCACAGCTCTTTATTAAATCATTTTCTTCTCTTTCAATTCTCTGTGGCTCCCAGACATTTTACACCTTTTGCTGCTAGAAAAGCTCTTTAAGGATCTTCAAACACCGTGACTCCCCGAACACTTTAGTGCGAAGGCAGCATCCATTAGACTGTTTTCTTCTGTGCGAGCACCAGTAATTACAGTGGCATCTGCTGAACTTCTGTCACCGTTTGCCCTGTAAATGCTATTTTAAGGAGCTTCTCCAGCCTGGCCAGTCTGTGCAGGGTTATGCTGGGGCCTGAGATGTTGTCAACGCTTGTTTTATGTACCCGTAATAGCTGAAACCTGGCAGCACACATCGTTTGCAGAAATGTGTGGGCAAATCTACCCTATGTTTTTTCCAGCATCTAATACAGCAGGAGTCCTGGCTATCCCAACACAGCAGGTATAGCACAGACATTGCTCCAAAATTTCAGGGGATCCTTTAAGGCAGGCTTCCCTTGCCTGGGCTCAAACACAGCCGGGGACCAGCCCAAGGATCCAGCTAGTTACCAAGACGGAGGGGCGATGTTCCTCCCACTGCTCAAGCAGAGGATGCCAGGGCATCTGTGCAGCCAGGGAGGAAGGCTGAAGTCTTGCAATGCCTCACACTCAGTCAGTTCACCAGAAACCGGTAGGAAGGGGTGTGAAACACTCATGGAGAGGTAATGTATCAGCCTCTCCACCAAAGTCACCAATATAAACAGGGAGGGAGTCCTTCTCCCTGAAACCAGTCCCCATCTCCAAAGCCATTCCCCAAAAGCAGCCCCTCTCCTCACTGGGAGCAACTGGCAAGGGCTAACAGATCCAAACCCAAGCCAAAGCAAGCGGAGGAAAGACGTTGCTCAGGGAGCAATTGAGGAGCACCATCTACTCACAATCCTGGAGACCTGCAGAGGGCTGTGTAAAGGACCAGGATGGGTTTTTATCGCTGCTGCTGGTTGTTCACCCATTTCCACGCCCTGGCATCTATCTGCTGCTGCATTCTCAAGGTTTCACAACCACTTCTGCCCACCTGAACTATGCGCCCAATGCCACTGATTGAAAGTGGCAGTTCTGCTCCACACCCTGCCCGTGGGCAGGGGCCTGACACTCCGCAGCCATTTCCAGGGGATGCACAGCCAAAGAACGATCAGACCTCACTCAACACATTAAACCTAGAAGCACTGGGGTTTTAAAGTCTGAAGCGTGCTAAGCACACTGAAAACTGCTCCTTTGTAAGCTGGCATCAGGGAGCTCTGTATTTATTGTGGATGGTGAGGGGAAAAGATGGGCTGCGCTCACTGCCAGCCCTGTCTGCCTGTCTTGGATTGGGAAATCCAGTCTGGCTCATGTATCCATACCAGTAACAAAGATGCTGCCAGCCAAACCTCTCCTCCCTTTACATGTCTGCAGGTCCCCTGTGTCCTGATGGAATCTGAGTGCAAGTGAGTTTCTTCCTTACAGCCAGAATCCAACTGTAATTTTCACTCCAAACAGTACTGGTCTCCTCAGTGTGCCTCCCATCCATCTCTTGTGATTGCTGTGCTGGTTTTGGCTGGGGTAGGGTTAATTTTTTTCACAGTAGCTAGCATGAAACTATGTTTTGGATATGTGCTGGAAACAGTGTCGATAACAGAGAGACATTTTAGTTATTGCTGAACAGTGCTTATACAGAGCCAAAGCCTTTTCCTTCTTCTCACGCCACCCCACCAGCGAGCAGGCTGGGGGGCACGAGGAGCTGGGAGGGGACACAGCTGGGACAGCTGTCCCCAGCTGACCCAAGGGATGTCCCACACCATAATGACATCATGCTCAGCATATAAAGCTGGGGCAAGAAGGAGGAAGGGGGGACACTCCAAATTATGGCGTTTGTCTTCCCAAGTAACCTTTACTCGTGATGGAGCCCTGCTCTCCTGGGGATGGCTGAACTCCCGCCTGCCCATGGGATGTGGTGAATGAATCCCTTGTTCTGCTTTGCTTGCCTGCGCAGCTTTTGCTTTACCTATTAAACTGCCTTTACCTCAGCCCACGAGTTTTCTCGTTTACCCTTCCAATTCTCTCCCCCATGCCACTGGGCAGGGGGCAAGCAAGCTGCTGAGGGGCTTAAACCACAATAACTGTACACAGCCAGGAAATCTTGACAGATCAGTGTTATGACTGTACACAAAAAAAGTCTCAGCTTAGTTGCTGGTGTGCTCTAGGGCAAAACAGATGGATTGAAAGTATCGCCACTTACCCCTGCTGCCCCCCTTAAAGCTCTTACAAATTCAGGAAATACAGGGGCAGGTTTCCTTGCAAACTAACTTTTGTTAACTGTAGGCATGTGCAGACACTACCAGTAACTCCTGAGCAAAGTGAAACAGGTTACAGTGCAGCAGCAGAGGGGTTCAGACTAGTAGCAGCTCACAGGACTGGTTTACTGAGTATTAAAATGCTTGCAAGAATAAAAAACTAATAATAAAAAAAAAAAGGAGCTGAAATGGCTGCTGGGAGAACCCATCTCAGGGGGAGGGTGCCAAGGACCTTGACAGCTCTGACCTCCTCACAGACCGTGAGAAGAGGAGCAGTTGGGTTGAAGGTGTGAACAGAGAGAAGGGACCACCCCAGGGAGGGACATTTGTTACCAGTGGCAATGGAACCTGGAACAGCTGATTTTGTTAACAAACTAGAAGTTGTATTCCATTTGCCTAGCAGAAATTGTGCTAAAGCTAGAGAAGAAACAACAGAGTGGGTGTGAAGAGGAAGGCAGAGGAGCGGCTGGTGTTTTGTCGAACACAAGCGCTGTCTCAGCCAGGAAGTGTTGATTCTGAGTTACCTCAGACCCTAAAAAGGGAAAGCCTGAAAATGAGAGACCCAATATAAATACAGAGGTGTTGATGGCCTGAAGGAGGAGGGGAGACAGGTCGCTGCTAAGCATCTACACATGGAAAGCACACAAAAAACAGCAGCAGCTTTTATTACAGTCTGGTGATAGAAACGTCGAAGATAAAGATCTTGTACTGACAAGGCTGAAGACCCTGATATTGGAAACATAATTGATGCTGTTCATAAAAAGCAAAAAGCTGTGTTCTGCTCCAATGCAACTGCATGGGGCTGGCTGTAAAACCACCCCTCTAACATAAAGGCTGAGCATGCTGGAATAAATCCAACTGGCCAAAGTATCCAGCTACCTACCGCTACAGATGCTTGTTCCCCTATCAGACTGCAAAGACACACTCCTAGCGCTCAAAGGATCTCTCATTTGTGGGCTGCTGTAGTGGAAAAGTCAGGTGTTAAAGCCCCACAGCACTGTCTCTTGGTAGACACCGGCTCCCAGTGGGCCAGGGTATGTGTGTTTATTCGTTCCTACTGTGCCTTTGACTAGAGGCTGAGATACAGGTCAGGTTTTTGCATGGAACAAATGCATGTCCAAAACACCTGCTGAAATCTGCTCCAGCCCTTGCTCCAAGTGCCACTGGTCAAGTGAGTTGCTCACCCTGTGCTTTAACCCCTCCAGCAGCACCAAGGGTCCTGCTGCCCCGTGAGAGGATGCAGACCTGGCTTAACGTCTGTGTCGTCTTCAGAGGCATGGGTGACTCAGAGCTGTCAAGACAGTTCTGGCTACAAAGACCTTGACAGGAAGAAGGATGAAGAGCTTGAGAACAAAGATGGGAAAACAACTTCGCCGTGCAGCAGCAGAGGCAGCTGCAGGGCAGGAGCAGAGGCAGGTGTGCCAACCTTGCCATGCTCTATCCAGCTGCCTGTTCAGACACAGCTAACAGGGCAGCATCATGCAAGACACTGTCCTACTCCACCAGGTCAATTCAGAGACTGTGCTGAAGCACCTCCATGGCCCGGCCAGCCCCAAAAGTCTGTCTTGCGCTGCTGCAGAAAGGGGAGGGTGAGGATCAGGCCCAGGGTGCAGCACTTTTTGGGTGGTCTTGCTTTGGCCCACACACAGCTCAAAGCGATCGTATCTGAGAAATCAAACATAGCATTGACCAAAACAGCTCTCTGTATCAATGCCAGAGCCCAGCTCTATCCGCCTTCAACCTGACTTTCACACAGTCCAACAGAAACAGAAGAAAAACCAGCCCAGACAGCTTCCAGCACAGCTCAACCGAAGGCAGCAAAGTCAAGGTGAATTTGGACTTTCAAAAGTCACAACTTCACTACAGAGTCTTCCTACTTGGCACCTGTGTGGTCTCTCCAAGGTCTCTCCCAGAGAAAAACCACCATGCTGACCAAATACCCTGCTCCATGTCCTTGCTTGACTTGGTTTAAAGTGCCGTACGAAGCAGTCCGTTTAAAACTGCATCACGGGCACCAAACATTCATGTGATTCTCAGCTTTGCACAAACGGTTAGCAGCAACATCAGAGAGCAGCCAGAGACTTCAGAGAAATAAGCTCATGCTAGCAACCATTAATTCACACCTAGTAGGCTTCCATGAGCAGCGTGCAGCAGGCAGCCCACCTGGGACACGGTTCTTCTCTAAGCAGCGCCTTCATTAAACAGCCAACATCTGGGTCCTGCCTCTCGGTTCAACGGGATGATTAGCTCTGGCTGGATGTCAGTGGCGGTGCAAGAAGATCTGGCGGTGACTGTTTAGATGCAAACTCACAGACAGACACATTCAATGCCATTTCAGGAAGCGTGGTGAAAAGCTGCTATGTCAAGTGCTGGGGTTTTTTGCGTTGGTTTTTTTTTGTTTACACGGTAGCTTTTCTGATGAAAATGCACTTTAAAATGTCTAAGCATTCAGCTATTGTTTGGAGCTAATAAGCACGCTGTTCCAAACCTCGTCTCTGGCAAGCATCCCAATTAAGCAGGCATCCCGTTGATCAGCTTTCTGATCACATGGGATTTGTTCTGCTGCTGCATCTGATATAATACTTTCTGCTTTGAAGAATTTCACGTGTAGCCAGAAGGAGGCCCCACCCTTCTCATTTAGAGAGAGAAAAAATTCTCAAAGCCTGCTTCCACTGGCAGCATCTTCAGGAAATCAAAGGCAGTTGAAAGAGCAATCTCTTGTTTGTCCTGAAATTGGTGTGGAGCAAGTCGGGCAGCAGGAATTGGACCAAGAGCTCGTTTACTCTGAGCAAAGTGTGGGAAAGCAGGAAGGGAGCAGTCATTGCAGAACAAATTTTTATTTTTCTTCTTTGCCCGTATCTCCCCCATGGCACAATTCAGAACCCAGGGACCTTTCTCATCAGATAAGGTTACCTCTGAAATTTCAGAGAGCGCAAACCAGACAAACTGACAGATTCAGTCCCAGAGGCAATTTAAGAGTGAAACTGCAGGAATGAACTGGACCTGCAAGATTGCAAAATGGGAAGATGGGAACTTTCCAAAGAGGAAATCCCAAAGATGTTTCAAATAGCCATCTGAAGAGTGTCCACTGTGAATTCCCCACAGAAGAAAACCCCAAACAGGAAAGGTTTGCTTTTGGTACAGGGCTAGGAAACCAGTGCTACCATTTTGCGGGAATTCAGGATTTCCTTCTGATGTGCACGTGGTTTCAAACTGCACAAAAGGAGGTGCAAAGATTACATCAGATTAGAGCTTAAGGCGCAGAGCAACTGAAGACTTTTTCTGTGGCCCGTTTTTTCTTCTGCCTCACTTTTCTGTCTTCAAAATGGGAAGAATAAACAGCGTTTTCCTAGCTTACACAGCAGGATGAAGATAAAGCTGCTAACACACACAAGAAGACCAGGCGAAGGTGAACACGGAAAAGTCTTCCTAAGACAGGAGGAACACGCCAGACTAAAGAAACGCCCTGGTATGGTGGCAGAGCATCAGCACGAAGGGGCACTGGCCAGCTTTCCCTGCTGAAATACAGCTCAGTCACAACCTCTTACACCACCAGCACAACAACAGCCTCCAGCCAGGAAGAACCCTTCACTAGTCTCTTGTGAAAATAAGCCAGAGACACCTGAGCTTTTCAAAGCCGGGATGACAGATGCTGAGTCTCAAGCCCCATTTGGGCAGAGAAGCCAGGCATTGTAGGTGGGACACCAGGAGGCCAAGTGCAGGCTGCTTCCCAGACTTGTATACCTTCAGGCTAGAAGAGTTTGTTCTAGGGATACAGCCAGACCTCCCGTGTGGCACAGCACAAGGAACCTCATCTGACAACTGCCCTTCAAGTGCACACTGCCCCTGAAAAGACATTTAGCCCCAACTTTAAATGGAGAACTCCCAGTTAAGCTCTCAGTTAAAAATGCGCAGCCTATTTATGTCCACAACGAAGAGCAGCTTCAAGACCTCTGACTTTTCTTAAAAATATATATAGCGACAGACTCAAACTCAGCTGACAAATGTCACCCCCTCCCAGATACACCAACTGGCAGACACAAGCTGTCCTCTCCCTGGCCTAACAGGGTTCTCCAGCCTGAAAACCTGTTTTAACTGATAGGAAAAGCAGGGACAGACAATGAAGGCTTCTCTGAACTACCTGCTCTGCAAACACCCCTTTCCCACAGGCTTCATTCCCTACCCGAAGAGAAGCAAATCATTCCTGCTGTTAATATAAACCAGCATTACTGTGAAAGACAAGTGACAGGGCTGTGACATTAGCACAGCTCTCTGCTGGGAGGATCGCAGTGAAACAGGGCTCACTCCCAGGCATAAAAAAGTATTAAGGTCTGGGTAGCATATTCATCTTCCCCAATTTTAGCCCACCAGTACAATGCATCTAGTCCAAAGGAGCGAGCTGGCCTCTTGCCACAGTGGGGAAGAACTCCAGCATCCTCACCCCAGTGTAAAACAGCTATCCAAAGTAGGATCCATTGGAATTCAGCCACTCGGTGTACGTGCGTTAACTGGTCAAATGTCCACCTGGTGGTAAGACCCTTCCACTTGATGCCCTGAATCTCGCATCTCCTTCGTTATCAAAGGAGAGGCACAGCTTGCAAGAAGATGCAGAGGTAGAACCAGACATCCCTCTGGAAGATGCTGCCCACAGCTGTGCAGCACAGACAAGCACAGGGCTGGGGCCCCCGTGAGCAAACAGTAAAGAGACGCAGAGCAGCGTGAGCCCGACTCATCGGCGTAACTTACAATTGGCTGTAGTTGCGCGCCTGGCAGCATGAACTGCATTTGCTGAGCAAACATGGCTGCGGCTGTCTTCTGCTGGATCAGGTTGTTGCGTCCATTTATTTCAAGTTGTGTTTTTAAGTGTGGGGGAGGGTGGAGATATTTGCAGTTCTCTCTGGTACACCGGCCCTAAAAAACATAATGAAACAGCATTTCAGTGAATGTAACACTCGGGGCAGGCAGAGAAATTTAATTAAGGTTTGTTTGGGTTACTGTAACAACACAATCATTTGGGTGGAGGCAGTTTGGTACTACTGTGCCTCTTTTGTTATTTTTCTATAGCAGCGCGATACTTAGGTGAAGAGAAGAACAACATGACTTCTCCTGCAGTAACACTAACCAAATACTATCAAGCTAAATCCAAAAGTTAGGCTTCCTGATGTTAAAATGATAGCTGTACAAAAGAAAAAAAAAATCTAATCTAACACAAAACCCAGTATTTTCAGAAGCTAGTGACAAACAGCTCCTGAAGCAACAACAAAAATTCCCCATTTTCTTGTGTGGGCTGTTCTTCCCCTCCCTTCCTCCCAACACCAGACCACTTAATTGGCCCCGACAAGCAGACAGCAAGAAACCAAACTGTCTCCACCACTTCTCCAGCTGTGCTGGGTAAAACGTTAAGATGACAGCTCTGTAAAGCAGCACCTCTGATCTCCAACATGCACGTACCCCGAGATGCCGAGAACTGGTAGTCACAGGAGGAAGACGTGAAAAAATTCCCCCCTTCATGCTTTCGTCTGTCAAAAGCCATAGTATGTTGCATCACCCCCCCACCTCCAATAAACACAAGCACTGGGGAAGTCAGTGGCTTCTCAAAAGCGAAGGATCACTAGTGTTACAGATGACCTCAAATCAACTGAGACCATTGCTTTTAAAAAAATCTACAAACTGTGCCTTGCCTTAGTAGTGTTTGCAAGCAGATAGAGGAACATAAATATCAACAGTCCACTGAACACAGAAAACTAGTAACAAATTTTGTCAGTAAGATGAAATAATCCTTTAAAAATATGGGGTTCCCCCCCACCCCACCGTGTATTCCCTCCTCCAGAAAGAGAGGCATACAAAGTACAAGGAACATTTTACGCAACTTTACACTTAAATTTTATAAATAACTTCTATGCAAAAAATGATGAATTTTTTTGAGGCAGTATTTCTTCGGAGCTGTTCAGAGCTTATTAAAATAAGGCCAGACCTGGGGTCCAGAGCTGTTACGTGACAGATAACTAAGAATCATTCCTGCTGCCAGCAAAGGAGCAGGACCTCCATCAGCCAGCCCGTCCCAGGCACTCTTGTCAAGCGCTGGACGCCAAGTTCTCAGCCTCAGTATAATTAAGTGTGGTTTCAAAAAGAGGCACATCGGGTGACCCCACGTACCGGCTCCCATTAGCAGAATCACTCACAGCAGAGCTGTAGCCCCACAACCAGGTCCACAGGGGTACACTCAGACTGGTGGAAGCCCCCAGGATGAGTCCTGCCTGCAGCCGGGATGCTCCTCTGGGGGTTTTTAAGACTTGCACGCACATACAGGTGGAACCACTGGCCAGTCTGAGTACCACTGCACAAAGCCAACACCGTGACCCGCTATGGGGGCTCTTTTGGAACTCCCACACAGGATCATTGGCATGCCAGGAGAAGAGTAGGT